>NC_136489.1:145651949-146216949 GCF_053919585.1 Euprymna scolopes
GCCCGGCGTTGCTCGAGTGTTTGGAGGTGTGTGTTGAGCAAAAAAAAAAAAGAGTAGTAGTAGGTAGGCAGGCAGGCTCGAACCCGTGCCGCGAAGGATGAAAAGAACGTGAAAAAAAAACTGATGTCTTTGCCGTTGCATCCATCGCCAAATCGGAAGTGGTGAAGGCTAGTCAATCGAAAAAAGGGGATAACATTCGAAAATATTAGCGAAAAAAAGCGACCCTTCCCTGTAGAAAAGTGCCCAGTTGAGGATGAAGGATTTAATGTTTTTAGCCAATTTTTCGATATTTGTTGTCCGAAGCGTCGGGCTTCAAAACGATACTCGTAAAAATCCGTCACCTCTGTCGAAAGTTTTAGTCACACATACATAATACATACATACATACATTTAAACAGGCAAGTGATAATTATATTATAGATGATATTGGATCCAATATATAATAATGATTTTAAAAGTTAAAAAAAAAAATGACTTGTGCCCCACAACCGAAAATCAAAACCAAAACGTTTAGCCTACGATTTACTTTTTCCTTTGACGTTAATGCCTGAGCTATGAAAACATGTTTGCTGCAAAGCTAAAAATTAAAACATGAATCAATAGCTATTACGTTACCCATACATATTCGTAATGCTGTGGTTCGATCTCACCTGTATAAATCATATAGAATATTTGGAACTTGATAGACATAACTTGATTTAACGTACTCTTTTACGCAACGTTATTTTTATGTTTCTATATACGTAAAGACATAATGATGATAACGAATCAGGTTGAAGAGTTATGTTTTGGTTTCGATTTTAACTGATGGCATCCAAGTCATATTTTCTACTTTTAAAATCACTACTATGTATTGGGTACAATGTAATAATCAATAGAGAATTGGGTTTATAATACTAAGTACAAAATATGCATTAATTAAAATATCATATTTAAGTATATTTTAAAACCAGGCAATGCCGGGCAGTCTGTCAGCATATATTTTTTATAAAATTTGAATCACATAACATTTTCCAATGTAAGTTGTCCCGAATCTCTGCATTACTCTCTGTGCCGAATTTCTATCTGTCCGAATCTAACTGATCTATGGGTTGGGAAGTGTGTGGGATAGCATCATATGCAGCATCATATTTAGGAGAGATTACTTTAACAGCCACCTTGATGTTGCTTTCGCTTTTAAGAACACAACTGCATACTTACAGAAAGGTAGAATCGAAAATCACTCTCGACGTTGTTTGTTTGATACTTTTCCAAATAATTAAACAAGTGTTAAGTCGACAATTACACTCTTACGAAAAATCGGGTATACGTATTTGAAGTTTAAACAGATGCACTCCACATTGGCTGCATTGTCTTCCTCGGTAGATTTTACATAAAATACATTTTTAGATTTCATATAAATCTTGTAACCTTTCTTTCTATAGGAAATACACAAACATCGCACACATATACACCACAAACATTATATATATATATATATATATATATATATATATATATATATAGAGAGAGAGAGAGAGAGAGAGAGAGAGGGAGAGAGGAGAGAGAGGGGGAGAAGGAGAGAGAGAAAGAGACAGGCAGATAGACAGAGTGGCAGAGACATAGACAGAAAGAGAAAATATAAAATATATGTATAGATCTAGACATATTAAGAGAGAGATGAATTAGACTGACATAAACAAATTTATGTTAGGTATTAAATTTATGTGTTAGGTATTAAATTTATGTGTTAGGTATTAAACTTATGTGTTAGGTATTAAATTTATGTGTTAGGTATTAAATGTATGTGTTAGGTATTAAATTTATGTGTTAGGTATTAAATGTATGTGTTAGGTATTAAATTTATGTGTTAGGTATTAAATGTATGTGTTAGGTATTAAATTTATGTGTTAGGTATTAAATTTATGTGTTAGGTATTAAATTTATGTGTTAGGTATTAAACTTATGTGTTAGGTATTAAATTTATGTGTTCGGTATTAAATGTATGTGTTAGGTATTAAATTTATGTGTTAGGTATTAAATGTATGTGTTAGGTATTAAATGTATGTGTTAGGTATTAAACTTATGTGTTAGGTATTAAATTCATGTGTTAGGTATTAAATTTATGTGTTAGGTATTAAAGTTAGCAAAATTCTTCACTTACACAAAGAACGTTTATCGAAAGAAATTGCATTTTATACAAAAACGTGAAAGCTTTACTTCCTCGTTTTTGCACACACACATACGCACGCACACACTCTCTCTCTCTCTCTCTCTCTCTCTCTCTCTCTCTCTCTCTCTCTCTCTCTCTCTCTCTCTTATTCGCTCTCTCTTTCTCTCTCTCCAAACATTATCGTCACTGTGGATGTTATTTTCACAGTATCTAAGTTAATGTACTCTTCGGCCTACTTTAGTTTTTTTTGTCGACCTTGCTAATCTGGCGATATAAACCTAAACTTAAACCACGAAGCTGGATACTTGACAAACAGTTCAAAACATGTGAACGATGCTCAGTTTTATAACTTACTACAATCAAATACTTTTTTTTTTTCATTATTATCTGTGTCTCAAAAATGTAGGTCGTTTTTTAACCGCAATGGCTCTAAAAGGCAATTGTCACAGTGACCTGAAAATTCGCATTTCTGCTTCGTTTGCTTATAGGAGCTATTCTTATTATCTTAGCACATGAGTAATTATTTTAGTTGCTAATCTCAAAAAGCACAAATTTCACGTGCACAAATATCAACACGTGTTTCGTTTTACATCCCAGTTGGTCCTTTCTCATCTCGTTCGGGCGCAATTATTCTCTTACTGTTGGCGTAGATTAATCATCTACGTTCCTCATCACAAATTTAATCAATTATCTATTAATTAACTTCTTTGTTTCTCATTTCATATGACATGACAGTTATTAGGTATGAAAAGGCATTTCATACTAACAGAAAATTATTGTCGAAGTCGGGAATTTTTTTGTCGAACTCGGAAATCTGCACGGAATTTCGAACAGAACCATTTATTTAATCTACAGGATAAGATGCTCTCGTCCTGTCAGCCATGATCGAGTAAAACCTTAAGTCATTCGCAGTTGCATTCTTTGTAATGTCCTCACCGAGGATTGAACTTTCAACCTTCGATCTCCCAAATTTTGAGTCCGAAATAACATTGGTAGAATGGCGGATCTGTTTTAAATGAGTAAAAGTCCCCTAGCATCTATATATTAAAACGATAGCTTGTGTGTTGCTTTGTGTATCACGCTTACATTTTTTTCATCCGAGTGACTGTCGTTTAATTGTTATGGCATTCCATTTCTTGTTATGAATAATTTTACCAAGAATTCTTCATAATTTTTGGTTTCGGTTTCGATTATAGCTGATGCACCCAAGTCATATTGATATATATTTTTTATTTTTTAAATCATAATTTTATAATATATAAGAATCGATAGAGAAATTAATCTATAATAATGCATACGAAATCTGCATAAATTAAAATATAATATTTAAGGGTATTTTACGACCGGACTACGCCGGGCGTTCCTGGTACCTTAGATTAATATTTTGAAGTTTTAACAAAAGAGCTAAATAATGTCAGGACGTCTCCATTTACGCTGAACATCCACAGAATACCAACATCAATAATATTACATATGAACAATGCCAACATCAATATATTACATATGAAAAAGTCTACTGTGGAATTTCCACAGGTCTCGCTAGTCTTCATAATTATAACTTCAAAGTCAACGCCAATAGCATCCATTTGTTTCATATAATTTATAACATAAATTAAATCAAGACTGTTTTTGTTTTTGTTTTTTTGTTTTTTGTTTTTTGCATTTTTTTAAAATTGAATTAAATATTGTCAATATTATTAACGTTCCCAAAGTCGTACAAACTTCTTGATATTTGCAAATAAATCGGAAGATTGTTTTATAAAAAATCAAATTCAGTTTTTTGACATGAAACAATGGGTGCTTATTTTACATTATATCGGACTCTCTTCAGCCTCTGAAAACAGAAGCTGAAGAGAGTCCAATATAATCAACCATAGACTAGTCCCTTTTGAAATTGATTTGAAATTGACGGTATCGATGTTTTCCTAATTTTATTTAACATATTTAAATAAATATTGTGCTCTTATATCGAATTTTCTTTAGAATTGAGCACTTTGCTTAGGTTCTTTCCCACATACTTTACACACACACACACACACACACACAATCACACACACAATTACACACACATGTTTATATAGATAGATAGATAGATAGATAGATAGATAGATAGATTGTTTATTCATATCACCACTTTCTGTGTATCAATGTAATATTCGTATAAATCTTCTGAATAAGTAGCGCAGATATGGTTCTTTAAGCTTGTTAGATTTTTATAGACCATACTTCAGAAGTGGAAGATGTTATGTTCTGGTCGCAATTGAAGCCACCTTTTATTTGAGCTTAGTTCTGTCGCATATTCATTCGTTGGTGATTCACTAAGCCGACATTTTACATAATTACCAAGTTTCAAGTTTGTTAACTGTTCTTTATTTCTTTCATGTGCTACAGAGTATTACGTCTCTTCTTCGTTGCTCTTTTCATCCGTCTGCTGCTGTTCCATTCAATTCATTTTAAAAAGGCTTGCTAGAGAGAGATGAGTTTCCTTATATCACGTGGTGCCCGCATACCCGCATTTCCAAACCAACAAAAGCCACATCGACCCGTTAAATATGTTTATTTATTTCAGCATTCAATAATTCGTTCCTCAAAATAATACTACCTGCATATATAGATCCACTGCAGACAGTTCGTGGCCTTTAACAAATATATCTGGTTCCTGATATGGGTTACCAGGGGCAGGAGCAAACATAACCGTTTTCTCATCCGAGATTATTGTGAGAACCATAGTTTTACACGACCATACAAAATAATCTATGATATCCTACATATCATTCTGCGAATGAGCTACGAGATCCATGTCGCGTGCATAGAACAAGCCCCGAGCATCACTATCGAATGTCCTTGACGAAGTATTAAAACACTTGACGATCGAATGTCCTAGACGAAGTCTTAAAATGCAATGGGCCGATATGCGAAATTAAAGGTACACACATTTGTCATAGTTATTGAAACCAATGAAAAACTTACAGCAAAATAGATGAAAAACATAGTAGAGGTATATATATATATATATATATATATATATATATATATATATATATATATATATATATATATATATATATAACAACAACCAATAAAGATGAAAACAATAACTAATAAAGATGAGAATGATAGTCTGAAACAAAAATAAACTAATATATATAATTCTCATCTCAAAAATAAATTCCAATTAAGGAATAATATATAAAGGATTTGGTACTAGTCTACCTGAACTGACGAGCTAAAACACAACAAAAAAATATGTCTGTGGCTGAATTTGTATGCATAAAACTATAATAGTTTTCAATAAATATAAATACTTTTTATACCTGCAAGCACTAATATTCCATGCTTACGCAATCAACAGTGTAAGAAGTGATGATTACTACTGGTTACAGAACTCAAATCTAGTCAACAAAGTCAACCTTGGCTTTGCAGAATAACATTTTTTATTACATTTTATTATTACGAATAAGGTAACTATATGTATTCATCCGTACATGTGTCTGCGCGTGCCGATGTGCAGATGTATTTATAGAAAAGTCAGAGAATCGGATAAAAAAGTAGGAATGAATTAATCAACAAAATAAAAGAATTAGTTGCAATGATATCGAACAAAACCCCACTACACAAAGTTGCACAAGAGCAAATAGTTAATAAAACATGTTAAAAAACACTTTGAAAAAGAGTTAAAAACATATTTAATCTGAAAAGGAAACACTTAATAAGTGGATAGTCCTTAATCCGTGGAGTTTCGAAGAAATACTTTCCTTCTCATCAGAGGGTAGGAATTAGCAAAATGCGGGATCGGATTTTGCATACAAAAGTATTTGATGAAACTGCAAGTAAGTCAAAGATCTTACTTGATAACAAAAAGTGAAGCAGAGGGAATATGGTGACGAAAAAGGTGAAAATTTTATATATATATATATATATATATATATATATATATATATATATATATACAAATTCAAGTTTAAGATGTTCAAAGTGGGAGTAGGGACTAATGAATACAACGAGATTGTTAGATAGTGCTCGATAACAAGTGCAAACTATTTTTTTATTATTTATTTGAGGGTAAACAGTTACATTTGGTCGCTACAGACAGCCATCTGTTTCAGTAAATGAGACTTCGTTAGGCGACGCTGAACCATTCGACACAATAGGGTAAACAGTTACATTTGGTCCCTACAAACAGCTATTAGAAAAAGTTTTTTTCTATAGCGTCGAATGGTTCAGGGTCGCCTGACGAAGTCTCATTGACTGAAACAGAGGGCTGTTTGTAACGACCAAATGTAACTGTTTACCCTCAAATAAATTATATATATATATATATGTATATATATATATATATATATATATATATATATATATATATAAATATATATATATATATATATATATATATATATATATATATATAAGCCATGATCGAAATCCGACCGCCCAAACGGCAGCCAAGGCTCCTCACCATTACACTTAGAAGTAGAGGCAAAATCTTTATTTTGTTCATATTTATTCTGTGCTTAGGTTGAAATTTATGCGTTCTACACAATTCTCTTCTTCCTTCTCTCTCTCTCTCTCTCTCTCTCTCTCTCTCTCTCTCTCTCTCTATATCTATCTATCTATCTATCTATCTATCTTTCTTTCTTTATCTCCCTCTCTTTCCTAAGATCGTGCAGTATCTTAAAAGTGAATATTTAATCATTCTGGCTTTGCATTGAAATGGTTTTAAGGATTTAGATTACTAATGAGAGGAAAGTCACCGTATGTGTATTTGTCGTTCATGTTCATATGGCAGGTTATAAATATCAACTAATCAACGAATAATCACGTAACTAACGCTGACATTGCTTTTCAACAAGCGTGTCGGGGCACCCTAATGCGTCGCAAAGGCTAATTAGATGTCATAACATTTTAGATTGAAATAACAAAATTGGCTCATAAACAAAAATACAAAAATCACATAACAATAATAATAATAATAATAATAATAATAATAATAATAATAATAATAATAATAATAATAAAGTGAGACTTTACAACGAACGACAAAGATGAAAACAATTGAAATCTTAAGACAAATCCTCGCATGTGGAAAGCAACCACTATAAAACATGAACGCATGAAAGACACAATAGGAAATTTAAAAAATCAAAAATAAATAGAAATAAATAGAAATAAGATCATACAAACTAAAGTTAATCAAACTGAAAGAAATCTCATAAACTATACACATAAAAAGCACACATAAAAAGCACACACGCAAACACACACTATGGTGGAATCAGCTAAGGTTGATATACAAATTAGTGTAAAATTTTCAAGGAGGATAAAAAGACTGATGAGTGAGAGTACCAACTAAACTTCCACTGGAAGAATGCAATTAGTACTGAAACATTGGCGAGGCTTATTACTACCCAAATATTAAAATTATCAATAGTCGTTGCCAGCGAGAAATTAATAGTGTCTGTTGAAATAACGCAAAATCATTTACCATGGTTATCAAAAGAGGCGGAGAGCACTGGAACTCTGGGAAGATTTATAACTCAGACTCTATGTAACACCCCTGTTAGTCAGTAAGCAATAACTAATGGCTCCTAGTGAAGAAGAAAAAGAAGAAGAAGAAGAAGAAATAAATAAATAAATAAATATTTGTGATGTATCCTCAATAATATAATCTGAACCTTTTGTAAACAAGATAAAAGAAAAACTCACAAACTTGAATGAAAGAACCAGAAAACTACAAACATGCACAATGTACTTCACTTGAAGTACGATACAAACCTACTTTATTTAACAAGTGTGATGAAAACGGCGAGAGTTTGTTTTTGTTTTTTTAATTAGTAATCGTTATTTTACTAAAGTATTATTTTTTGGAAATGTGTGTATGAAAACAGCGAATATGCTCAGTTTGCTGTAATGGTGAATTAAATATGCAAATGAGTTGAAAGCGAATAATATAAATAAGCGTTAATCTTGGCATTCTGAAATTCGACTTGTTGGAATGCGTATTGAGGCTCGTGTAAAGAAGGAAAGAGGAAAAGACTTTGTGCCTGCCAGCTAATGTAGAAAAGAGACTTTTATTTTGACAACCATTGCAGTCGGAGTATTACAAACAACTTAATAGCATATCAACCCGAATATCTTATAAAAAGCAAATAAGGGGGGAAGAAAACTAGTAAGTATTGAAAATGCACACTGAAAAATATAGTGTTGGTGCTTACATTCAGTAAACAGCTCCATGGTGAATCGTGTGCAAAATAACTATAGAAGAAACAAAATGATAAAAATCAATATGAGAAGAGAAACAGCTACATGATTTACTTAAATAAAGATAATTTCCACATAAATACCTAGAAATGGCTACGGGGTCAGGATTCGCGAATAAAATACACAAAGTACTTTGGAATTTGGGAATACTAATGGACAAACTTATCCAAGTTAGACAATCAGACGCGATAATAACCAACAAGAAGGATAAAACTACCATATAATAAATTCCAGCAGTTCACAAGGTTATGGTGTCAGAAAAAAAACGAATCAATACATGGATCTTGCCAAAAATTAAAAGGTATATATGACATGAAAAGAAACTACTGTAGTACCAATATTTTTAGGATATCTCTGAACAAATAGGAAAACATTAATCGATTCAACCATTATTTTATCTATATAATATTGATTAAAACATTAATTTATCTATATAATAATTAATTAAAACATTAACTTGTTCATATAATAATTGATTCAGCCATTAATTTATCTATATAATAATCAATTTTACAATTTTCTAATCTATATAATAATTGATTAAACAATCTCTAATCTACACAATAATTGATTCACCCATTTTCTAATCTATATAATAATTGATTCACCCATTAATTTATCTATATAATAATAGATTCCACGATTCTCTAATATATATAATAATTGAATCAACCATTCTCTAATTTATTTAATATTGATTCAACCATTGTCCAATCTATATAATAATTGATTCAACCATTCCGTTATCTATGTAATAATTGGTTTAACGATGCCTAATCTATTTAATAATTGATTCACCCATTCTCTAATCTATATAATTATAGATTACACCATTCTCTAATTTATATAATAATTTATTCAACCATTCCCTAATAATATATAATAATTGATTCAACCGTTCTCTAAGTTATATAATAATTTATGTAACCATAATCTATATAGTATTTGAGTCAACTATTCTCTAATCTATAAAATAATTGATACAACCATTCTCTTATCTATATAATAATCGTTTCAACCATTCTCTAATGTATATAATAATTGAGGCAACCATTCTCTAATCTTTAAAGTAATCGATTCAACCATTCTTAAATCTATAGATTAATCAATTCAACCATCTTCTAATCTATAAATAATTGCTTTAACCATTAATTTATCTATATAATAATCGATCAACCATTCCCTAATCTATTTAATAATTGATCGAACCATTCTCTAATCTAGATAATAATTGATTACACCATTAATTTATATATATATAATAATAAATTAACCATTCTTTAATGTATATAATAATTTATTTAAGAATTACTTTATCTATATAATAATGGATACACCCATTCTCTAATCGATATAATAATTAATTTAACCATTCTCTTATCTATATAATAATCGATTCAACCATTCTCTCATCTATATATTAATTGATTAAACAATTCTCTAATCTTTATAATAATTGATTCAACCATTCTATTATCTGTGAAATAATTGATTTAACCATTGTCTAATCTATATGATAATTGATTTAAATGATAATGTATTTACATAATAAGTGATTCAATCATTCTCCTATACATACAATAATTGATTCAACCATTTTCTAATCTATTTAATAATTCATTCAATGATTCTTTAATGTATCTAATAATCGGTTCAACCACTTTCTAATCTATATAATAATTTATTCAATTATTCTTTAATCTATGTTATAATCGATTCACCCTTTCTCAAATCTATACAATAATTCATTCAATTATCCCCTAATCTATATAAAAATTGTTCAACCATTTTCTAATCTATTTTTAATTTATGCTATCATTCTCTAATCTATATAATAATCGATTCAACCATTCTCTAATCTATATAATAATTTATTCAACCATTCTGTAATCTATAAAAAAAATGATTCAACTATTCTATAATCTATGTAATAATTGATTCCACTATTCTTTAATCTATATAATAATTTAATTAACCATTAATTTATTTATATAATAATTGATTTAACCATTCTTTCATCTATATAATAATTAATTTAACCATTAATTTATCTATATAATATAAGATTCATCCATGTTCTAATCTATGTAATAATTGATTTAACCATTCTCTTATCTATATGATAATTGATTTAACCATTAATTTATCTATATAATAATTGATTTAACCATTGCCTAATATATTTAATAATTGGTTCAACTATTCTCTAATCTATATAATAATTGATCCTAATGATATATAATTGATTCAACCGTTCTCTTAGTTATATGATAATTTATATAATTTATAGAATAATTGATTCACCATTCTTTAATTAATATAATAATTTATTCAACAACTCTCTAATCTATAAAATAACTGATTTAACTATTAATTTATCTATGTAATAATTAATTTTACGATTCGCTAATCTATATGATAATTGACCTAACCATTCTCTAATCTATATAATAATCGATTTAACACACCTTTTATCTATATAATAATTTACATAACCATTATCTAATGTATATAATAACTGATTTAACCATTTATCTATATAATAATTGATCCATCCATTCTCTACTCTATGAAATAATTGATTTAACAATTCTCTAATGTATATTATAATTGATTTAAATATTAATGTATCTATATAATAATTGATTCAACCATTCTGTAATCTATGTAATAATTGATTCAGATATTCTCTAATCTGTATAATTATTTATTCAATCATTCTGTGATCTATTTAATAATTGATTGATTTGAGTCAACCATTTCCTAATCTATATAATAATTGATTCAACCATTCTCTAATCTATATAATAATTTATTCAACCATCCTCTAATCTATATAATAATTTATTTAACCATCCTCTTATCTATGTAATAATCGATTCACTAATTCTTATTATAATGAAAATGATAATGCGCTAACGCAGTTTATGTGTGCATGCATGTTATTACTTTTCACACATAATAAAAAAATAATCTGATTATCACAGATGGTGATTCCTGACTCATTTGATATTGATGTCACTAAAATCACTAAAAAAATGAAAAGGACTACTTCCAAAATCAAATTATGTTATCCTGTCGACTAAAATGGTACACGTTTAAAGTAAATGTATTACAAAAAATGACGTCTGTCTTATTGATCTGAAGCATATTTTGATAACAATTATTTTTACAGTAAAAAAAAAACAGAGAATCTTGATTGTTCTAAAAATAATTTAATTTTGACACTTTTAAATAAATAAATAAGAGACACATTCGTTTTATTTTTTTAAATTTTAGTTGACAATAACAATTATGTTTATGGAAAAAGGAAAATTCATTGTTAACAGTATTGATTCTTAAATGTATTTATTGTTTCAAAAGGAATATAATTATGCAGATTTATGTAGAAAGCAGTATGGAACTTCTACGGGATTCAGCTAGTATTTATCATTTATTCATGGTGAGGGTTTAGATATCAGAAAAATATAAATCTACGAACTTCTCGTAGACATTATTATTAACTTATTATTACGAACATTGTTTATCACTACAGTACTTTTATTACTTTTTAATTGATCATTATTATTACGAACTATTCGTAGACATTATTATTACGAACTATTCGTAGACATTATTATTACGAACTATTCGTAGACATTATTATTACGAACTATTCGTAGACATTATTATTACGAACTATTCGTAGACATTATTATTACGAACTATTCGTAGACATTATTATTACGAACTATTCGTAGACATTATTATTACGAACTATTCGTAGACATTATTATTAAGAACTATTCGTAGACATTATTATTAAGAACTATTCGTAGACATTATTATTACGAACTATTCGTAGACATTATTATTACGAACTATTCGTAGACATTATTATTACGAACTATTCGTAGACATTATTATTACGAACTATTCGTAGACATTATTATTACGAACTATTCGTAGACATTATTATTACGAACTATTCGTAGACATTATTATTACGAACTATTCGTAGACATTATTATTACGAACTATTCGTAGACATTATTATTACGAACTATTCGTAGACATTATTATTACGAACTATTCGTAGACATTATTATTACGAACTATTCGTAGACATTATTATTACGAACTATTCGTAGACATTATTATTACGAACTATTCGTAGACATTATTATTACGAACTATTCGTAGACATTATTATTACGAACTATTCGTAGACATTATTATTACGAACTATTCGTAGACATTATTATTACGAACTATTCGTAGACATTATTATTACGAACTATTCGTAGACATTATTATTAAGAACTATTCGTAGACATTATTATTAAGAACTATTCGTAGACATTATTATTACGAACTATTCGTAGACATTATTATTAACTTATTATTACGAACATTGTTTATCACTACAGTACTTTCATTACTTTTTAATTGATCATTATTATTACGAACTATTCGTAGACATTATTATTACGAACTATTCGTAGACATTATTATTACGAACTATTCGTAGACATTATTATTACGAACTATTCGTAGACATTATTATTACGAACTATTCGTAGACATTATTATTACGAACTATTCGTAGACATTATTATTAAGGGTGATAACGTAGAAACTGCGAGGGAAACTTCATGTTCGTTCCTACATTATTCACAACTTTGTTTAAACATGGAATTTCTCGATCACTTCAGATGCAATGCAAAATTGTAACATTTTGGCAAACGTCGTTATATTTTAAACAACGTCATTGGATGAATATTTAATGATGTTGTTTTATCGAAGGTGAAACGAACTAATATGGACTTTCCATGCATTCAGGATATAATCAATGTTGTCTATTTTTTCCAACAAGGTTACAATAATATCGTGGGTCTGTGTTCGTGCTGACATTCTTAGAATGGAAATATATCACAAGTTCCCACAAGGGTTTTGAAAAGAACCCCCACCCACCCACCAAATATCTTATGAAACTACATTAACCAGAGTATTTAGATAATCATGTTTCAGTTTGAACAAAGGTAATACACTGATAATGTCTACGAAAAGTTCGCTTGAATAGAGAAGTGAAATCGCTACGGGTATATGTATAGAACAACGCGATCAGAACAAAGGATATCAAAGCCGATATAAACAAATTCCGCGCAAACAAAGAGACGAAACGGTAAATTACTGCATCAAACTGGCCTCCTTCCCCCCAAAAAAAACTACAAAAAAGTACAACTGTGTGGGAAAGTCAGTCCACTGTGAACTATGCAATCGTCTGCACTTTGAACATACAGACAAATGGTACAGAAGATACTAACCAGTGATATTATTAGACGATGAAAATCATTTAATCCCGAGTCGTGGAAGTACAAACAGAAAACTTATTTAACCGAGCAAACCGGAAGTGATTGTTATCAACATGAAGGAAAAAACAGCCAAATCGTATATTTCACCGTCCCAGCAATTCACATGGTGATGATCACTGATGTAGTAAAAACATGGAACTTGCCAGAAAGCTGAAAAAATATAAACATGAAAATCACTACAATACCAATAATCATAGGAGCACTGGAAAGAGATCCGAAAAATCTGAGATACAGACTATGAGCAATGGGAATAAAGTGGAGGACTAAGATCATACAATCAACTGAAATTATAAAAACTGCTGAAATATTAAGAAAAATCTTATGTTAAGCAACCAATATAACAAACAAATGATAAGCTGCAACAGATAATTTAAAATAGAAAAATGACGAAACATCTAAAACGAAGCGAAAGGAATTGAAAACTGATAGAAGCTCAGTAAACTGCCTTCATTTTCAGTCACACACACACATGCGGTGGATACGGCTGATACTACAAAGAAAAGTCAGGGAGGATGACAAAGAATGAGGAACAGCGCGGATGATACCTCACCGAGAAAGATGCGAAAAATACTGGAACCTTGGATAGGCGTATTGGAACCCCATTTCAATGAAGACCAACAGCCGTTGTTAACGAGAAATCAATGCGGAGTGGCTATTGAAAGAGGTGGAGAGTTGAAAATCTAGGGAGACTTGTCCTCACTCGACTTCCAATGAATACCACTTGTTATTGCCAGTGAGCAATCAACACCTACTAACTAAATGGATCCAGTTTTAAACAACATCGTTAGGACAAGTCTACTCATCATAGCGGTTGCATTTTTATCAACTTTTCGAACGATTTAACACTTAAGATAAAATAAACTTCCAAATTGTAAACAGCGTTAATTTACTATTACCCAGTGTAGATTTATTGCTATCCGACAGTAATTTATTATTACCCGATGTTAATTTATTATTACCTGGTACTAATTTATTATTACCTGATGTTGATTTATTATTACCCGATGTTGATTTATTATTGCCTTGTGGTTATTTATTATTACTTGGTGTTGATTTATTATTACTCGGTGTAAATTTATTACTTTGTATTAATTATTTATTATCTGGTGTTACAATTAACACCAGATAATATTACCTGCTATTAATTTATTACTACTCGATGTTAATTTATTATTATCGGTGTTGATCGGTGTTACTTTTTTTATTACTCAGTGTTAATGCAGTATTACCTGGTTCTAATTTTTTATTATTATTTATAAATAATATGTATTGACTTATTATTTATTAATAATATGTACTGCATCATTTATTAATAATGACTTATTATTATCTGGTGGTCATTTATTATTAGTTTATATTATATTATATTTATATTATCAGGTGTTCATTTACTATTAGTTGGTGTTAATTTATTATTACCCGGTGTTGATTTGTTATTACTTTGTGTTAACTCTTATTATGACCCGGTTTTCATTTATCATTACTCGATGTTTATTTATTATTGCCTGGTGTTGATTTATTGTTATCCGAACTTTCTACATAAGTCATCATTAGTTTATACAGGAAAACTTGTAGAAAGACTTGAACGAAGATCTAAATACCAGTTTTATATGAGGTAATATTTCGAAAGGTACGAACATTTAATTTTTCTCATTTTAATGATTCAGTATTTTTTGGCCATGTTTACAACAGCCGATAGAGGGTGTGTCAGCGAGGAAGAAGGAGAGTTGCCATATGGTGTTAATTTCCACAGAGATCGTCATGTTCAGCGGATTCCTCTTGAAAGATCTAACTCCCCGCTCATCTAAAAAAGAAAAGCAAGAACATATTTCAAAAAAGACAATTTTCAAACTAACCTTCCTCGTCGCGTACAAAGGGGCGTTTTCTGTCAGCTAGATAAAAACGTATGTGCAACTATGTATATAAATGTGTTTTTATACTTACGAGTATAATTATGCACAAATATTTAAAACATGTTCACCTACATGCAAAAAAAAATCTGATAATGAAAAGTACTTTATTTTATCTATATATATAAATACCGTAGCACCGTTAACGTACGTACGTGTGTCACGGTTTCCAGATTATAAAGTATTCGATCGCGAGATTCTATTTATTGAAAAGGTGATAACATATTACGGACATTAAATTAGTATATAGATTTTAAATTAGTATATAGATATTAAATTAGTATATAGATATTAAATTAGTATATAGATATTAAATTAGTATATAGATTTTAAATTAGTATATAGATATTAGATTAGTATATAGATATTAGATTAGTATATAGATATTAAATTAGTATATAGATATTAAATTAGTATATAGATTTTAAATTAGTATATAGATATTAGATTAGTATATAGATATTAGATTAGTATATAGATATTAAATTAGTATATAGATATTAGATTAGTATATAGATATTAGATTAGTATATAGATATTAAATTAGTATATAGATATTAAATTAGTATATAGATATTAAATTAATATATAGATATTAAATTAGTATATAGATATTAAATTAATATATAGATATTAAATTAGTATATAGATATTAGATTAGTATATAGATATTAAATTAGTATATAGATATTAAATTAGTATATAGATATTAAATTAATATATAGATATTAAATTAGTATATAGATATTAAATTAATATATAGATATTAAATTAGTATATAGATATTAAATTAGTATATAGATATTAAATTAGTATATAGATATGAAATTAGTATATAGATATTAAATTAGTATATAGATATTAAATTAGTAGATATTAAATTAGTATATAGATATTAAATTAGTATATAGATATGCTAATTTAATGTTTGTAGTACGTTGTCACTTTATATCCTTCGATCACCGAAGACAATGTAAAAAAAATTAATTAAATAATCATGTCGCTTTTGGGTTGTATGTTAAATTGAAATATGCCTTCTTGGTCTTCTGGCTATGATCCAAGGGTAGTATTTGTTTTCTGTCTAAAGATCGTATAATGATATCATGGGGTTTCCGTTCGTACCGCACATCCGTACAATGGAAATATGTCAGACTTTTATAAGGATATTGGAGATAAACCGTAATAAACATATATGTTCTGACACTACATTAACCAAATTACTTGGATAAATATGTTTACAATTTTAACAAAAGAGCTACAATAATATCGTGGGGTCTCCATTCACGCGAGAGAAAAAAGTCAATTCGTTCGCTTCTATAGCCCGAGAAATTTCAAATGTAAAGGATATTCCAGATGCAGTCCAGGATTGATGAAGAAAAAATTAAAAATGCTGTACAATTCAAATAAAATATGAATTTATTTAATGTAAGTAAAATAGTCCAAAAGTAATTGTAATAATCCAATAATAATAATAATAATAATAATAATAATAATAATAATAATAATAATAATAATAATAATAATAGCAATAATAATAATAATAATAATAGCAATAATAATAATAATAATAATAATAGCAATAATAATAATAATAGCAATAATAATAATAGTAATAATAGTAGCAATAATAATAATAATAATAGCAATAATAATAATAATAATAGCAATAATAATAATAATAACAATAATAATAACAACAATAATAACAATAATAATAATAATAATAATAATAGCAATAATAATAATAATGATAATAATAATAATAATAATAATAATAATAATAATAATAATAATAATAATAATAATAATAATAATAATAATAATAATAATAATAATAATAATCCAAGTGGTTGATCGGATAACATGAGTAAATTTCAGTCACAAAGATGGCTTCTTAATATTGTAACAGAAGGGTTTTATCACGGGAAAAAGTTCTAAGTGAAAAAGTTAATATTGGTCTCATAGTGAAAGAGAGAGAGAGAGAGAGAGAGAGAGAGAGAGAGAGAGAGAGATGGCGAACTCGTTCACTTCCATAGCCCGAGAAATTTAAAATGAATATGCTCAAAACTAAAAGCAGGAAATAATGTTTTTAAGGAAGAGCCAGGCGTTCTATTTTTAGAACAAATTCAAACTAGTTGCTAAGCGTAAGATGTCAAAGTGACATAGAATTGGGCAAGGGAGGGAAGATTGATTGTCCATCTATTAAGATCAAAACAGGTGTCGGAAAAGAATAGATGTTATATGTCACAAAATTTCAACTTAAGCCACCGTATACACATATACAAGCACACATAGACACATACATAAACAAATAACAATATATAGTAATAATTTTAAAAGTTTTTTTTAAATGACTAGTGAACCACCACTGAGAATCGAAGCCAAAACGTTTAGCTTACGATTTACTTTTTCCTTTGGCGTAAATGCCTGAGTTATGAAGACATGTTTGCTGCGAGGCTAAAAATGAAAACATGAACCAATAGCTATTACCTTACGCATGCATATTCGTATTGCCGTCGTTTGACTTTTAGCTAAAAATTAAATTTGTTTTTAAATTTTCAAACTTTTGCTCCGGTTTTCTCCGGCTAAAAGCTAAATATAAATTTTCACATGGATTCGAATACCCTGTATATGACGTTTCATGTCTGTAGACTAAAAACTGACAGAGGAGGTATTTTTAAAACAAATATATATACGCACACATAAATATATGAAAAGAGGTTTGTGTTTACTATAAACTTTTTACGGAAAATACGCAAGTATAAATCATGCAGTATGATTATACTTAATAGTTAACAAAAGATGATCATCCCATAAGAAAACCGAAAAAAAACTAATAGGGAATTAATTAAATTGAATGTTTAAAAGAATATGCAAATTAGCCAGATCTTTTGCAGACAAATGCAATTCAACCATCCATAAATAAGATAGTTGATTTTCTTTGTAAACAAATAGAAAAATGGTTTTAATATGAATATAAATACACGCAAAAAGCAAATTTATTGAAGCATAGAAGATACATAGAAGATTACTTAATTAAAATGTGATCAGAATGTTCAAATTTTTCTCTGTAGCTAACTGAAAGGGGGTTCCACATAAAAGGCCAATGTTATTAAAACATTTAAATAGAATTTAATTAAACGTGGAGGTAAAAAATATGTACCAATAATATATAGGATAAATTAGAAATGTATCAATAATATATAGGACAAATTAGAAAAATACCAATATTATATAGGATGAATTAGAAATGTACCAATAATATATAGGATAAATTAGAAATGTACCAACTATATATAGGATGTATTAGAAATGTACCAATAATATATAGGATAAATTAGAAATGTACCAACAATATATAGGATAAATTAGAAATGGACCAATAATATATAAGATAAATTAGAAATGGACCAATCATATATAGGATAAATTAGAAATGGATCAATAATATATAGGATAAATTAGAAATGTACCAACAATATATAGGATAAATTAGAAATGGACCAATAATATATAGGATGAATTAGAAATGTACCAATAATATATAGGATAAATTAGAAATGTACCAATAACATATAGGTTAAATTAGAAATGGACCAATAATATATAGGATAAATTAGAAATGTACCAGCAATATATAGGATAAATTAGAAATGGACAATAATATATAGGATAAATTAGAAATGGACCAATAATATATAGGATAAATTAGAAATGGACCAATCATATATAGGATAAATTAGAAGTGTACCAACAATACATAGGATAAATTAGAAATGGACCAATAATATATAGGATAAATTAGAAATGTACCAACAATATATAGGATAAATTAGAAATGTACCAATAATATATAGGATAAATTAGAAATGGACCAATAATATATAGGATAAATTAGAAATGTACCAACAATATATAGGATAAATTAGAAATGTACCAATAATATATATGATAAATTAGAAATGGACCAATAATATATAGGATAAATTAGAAATGTACCAACAATATATAGGATAAATTAGAAATGTACCAATAATATATAGGATAAATTAGAAATGTACCAATAACATATAGGTTAAATTAGAAATGGACCAATAATATATAGGATAAATTAGAAATGAACCAATAATATATAGGATAAATTAGAAATGGACCAATCATATATAGGATAAATTAGAAGTGTACCAACAATACATAGGATAAATTAGAAATGGACCAATAATATATATGATAAATTAGAAATGGACCAATAATATATAGGATAAATTAGAAATGTACCAACAATATATAGGATAAATTAGAAATGGACCAATAATATATAGGATGAATTAGAAATGTACCAATAATATATAGGATAAATTAGAAATGTACCAATAACATATAGGTTAAATTAGAAATGGACCAATAATATATAGGATAAATTAGAAATGTACCAGCAATATATAGGATAAATTAGAAATGGACAATAATATATAGGATAAATTAGAAATGGACCAATAATATATAGGATAAATTAGAAATGGACCAATCATATATAGGATAAATTAGAAGTGTACCAACAATACATAGGATAAATTAGAAATGGACCAATAATATATATGATAAATTAGAAATGGACCAATAATATATAGGATAAATTAGAAATGTACCAACAATATATAGGATAAATTAGAAATGTACCAATAATATATAGGATAAATTAGAAATGTACCAATAACATATAGGTTAAATTAGAAATGGACCAATAATATATAGGATAAATTAGAAATGGACCAATAATATATAGGATAAATTAGAAATGGACCAATCATATATAGGATAAATTAGAAGTGTACCAACAATACATAGGATAAATTAGAAATGGACCAATAATATATATGATAAATTAGAAATGGACCAATAATATATAGGATAAATTAGAAATGTACCAACAATATATAGGATAAATTAGAAATGTACCAATAATATATAGGATAAATTAGAAATGTACCAATAACATATAGGTTAAATTAGAAATGTACCAATAATATATATGATAAATTAGAAATGAACCAATAATATATAGGATAAATTAGAAATGTACCAACAATATATAGGATAAATTAGAAATGGACCAATAATATATAGGATAAATTAGAAATGTACCAATAACATATAGGTTAAATTAGAAATGGACCAATAATATATAGGATAAATTAGAAATGTACCAGCAATATATAGGATAAATTAGAAATGGACCAATAATATATAGGATAAATTAGAAATGAACCAATAATATATAGGATAAATTAGAAATGGACCAATCATATATAGGATAAATTAGAAGTGTACCAACAATACATAGGATAAATTAGAAATGGACCAATAATATATATGATAAATTAGAAATGGACCAATAATATATAGGATAAATTAGAAATGTACCAACAATATATAGGATAAATTAGAAATGTACCAATAATATATAGGATAAATTAGAAATGAACCAATAATATATAGGATAAATTAGAAATGTACCAACAATATATAGGATAAATTAGAAATGGACCAATAATATATAGGATAAATTAGAAATGGACCAATAATATATAGGATAAATAAAAAATGGACCAATAATATATAGGATAAAGTAGAAATGTACCAACAATATATAGGATAAATTAAAAATGGACCAATAATATATAGGATAAATTAGAAATGTACCAACAATATATAGGATAAATTAGGAATGGACCAATAATATATAGGATGAATTAGAATTGGATCAATAATATATAGGAAGAATTAGAAATGGACAAATAATATATAGGATAAATTAGAAATGTACCAATAATATATAGGATAAATTAGAAATGTACCAACAATATATAGGATCAATTAGAAATGTACCAGTAATATATAAGATGAATTAGAAATGGACCAACAATATATAGGATGAATTAGAAATGGATCAATAATATATAGGATAAATTAGAAATGTACCAATAATATATAGGATAAATTAGGAATGGACCAATAATATACAGGATAAATTAGAAATGAACCAATAATATATAGGATAAATTAGAAATGTATTAACAATATATAGGATAAATTAGAAATGGACCAATAATATATAGGATAAATTAGAAATGGACCAATAATATATAGGATAAATAAAAAATGGACCAATAATATATAGGATAAATTAGAAATGTACCAATAATATATAGGATAAATTAAAATGGACCAATAATATATAGGATAAATTAGAAATGTACCAACAATATATAGGATAAATTAGAAATGTACCAACAATATATAGGATAAATTAGGAATGTACCAACAATATATAGGATAAATTAGAAATGGACCAATAATATATAGGATAAGTTAGAAATGGACCAATAATATATAGGATAAATTAGAAATGTACCAACAATATATAGGATAAATTAGAAATGGACCAATAATATATAGGATAAGTTAGAAATGGACCAATAATATATAGGATAAATTAGAAATGTACCAACAATATATAGGATAAATTAGAAATGTACCAATAATATATAAGATAAATTAGAAATGTACCAACAATATATAGGATGAATTAGAAATGGATCAATAATATATAGGATAAATTAGAAATGTACCAACAATATATAGGATAAATTAGAAATGGACCAATAATATATAGGATAAATTAGAAATGTATCAATAATATATAGGATAAATTAGAAATGTACCAACAATATATAGGATAAATTAGAAATGTACCAATAATATATAAGATAAATTAGAAATGTACCAACAATATATAGGATGAATTAGAAATGGATCAATAATATATAGGATAAATTAGAAATGTACCAACAATATATAGGATAAATTAGAAATGGACCAATAATATATAGGATAAATTAGAAATGTATCAATAATATATAGGATAAATTAGAAATGTACCAACAATATATAGGATAAATTAGAAATGTACCAATAATATATAGGATAAATTAGAAATGTACCAATAATATATAGGATAAATTAGAAATGTACCAATAATATATAGGATAAATTAGAAATGTACCAATATTATATAGGATTAATTAGAAATGGACCAATAATATATAGGATAAATTAGAAATGCACCAATAATATATAGGATGAATTAGAAATGTACCAATAATATATAGGATAAATTAGAAATGTACCAATAATATATAGGATGAATTAGAAATGTACCAATAATATATAGGATAAATTAGAAATGTACCAATAATATATAGGATAAATTAGAAATGTACCAATAATATATAGGATAAATTAGAAATGGATCAATAATATTTAGGATAAATTAGAAATGTACCAATAATATATAGGATAAGTTAGAAATGTACCAATAATATATAGGATAAATTAGAAATGTACCAATAATATATAGGATAAATTAGAAATGTACCAATAATATATATGATAAATTAGAAATGTACCAATAATATATAGGATAAATTATAAATGTACCAATAATATATAGGATAAGTTAGAAATGTACCAATAATATATAGGATAAATTAGAAATGTACCAATAATATATAGGATAAATTAGAAATGCACCAATAATATATAGGATAAATTAGAAATGTACCAATAATATGTAGGATAAATTAGAAATGTACCAATAATATATAGGATAAATTAGAAATGGATCAATAATATATAGGATGAATTAGAAATGTACCGATAATATATAGGATAAATTAGAAATGTACCAATAATATATAGGATAAATTAGAAATGTACAAATAATATATAGGATAAATTAGAAATGTACCAATAATATATATGATAAATTAGAAATGTACCAATAATATATAGGATAAATTATAAATGTACCAATGGTATATTGTAGGGTGCTACTATCAGAGGCAACATCTACTGGGGTACTATGTAGGGATTTGTGCAGCAAGATGTCTGTTCATGTTGCACTTGAACTTCTGCACGTCAGTACAGTGTGGGAAGCGGGGACCTGGAATGGAATTCCAAAGTCTAGTGTTTCTGAGGAAGAAACTACTGGAGTAGAAAGATCTTTTACATCTAGGGATTTCTACAATGTGGGGGTGGGATTTAGCAGCCTGTCGAGTTTGTCGAGGGTGTTCACGTCGTGGGGGCACAAGTGCTTGCAGTTCGCCAGACCATTCACCATTAAAATACTTGTAGAACAGACAGAGGGATGCAACGTTTCGTCGATGGGACAGTGGCTGAAGCTTAGATGCCAGTTCAGGGCCTATCAGATTTGCGACTCTTTTTTTAACCTTGTCAAGGAGCGAGAGACTAGTAGCAGATGCACCAGCCAAATATGACAGCAATACTCCATACATGGACGGATGGTGGCCTTATAGAGGTACATGATACTTTCGGGAGTTGGTCGTTTTCTAGCACGGTAGAGAGAGCCCACCTTCCTTGCAGCGGCCCTGGCAATACTCTCGATGTAATTGTTCCAGCTCATGTTTCCTGTGAACGTTAGGCCAAGGAGCTTGAGAGACGTACTCTCAGATAAAGAGTCGTTGACCATTGCTATAGGTGGTAGAGAATGTTTCTTGTAATTATTGAATGAAACCAGTTTTGTCTTGGCGGCATTGAACGTGACCATCCATTTTTGTCCCCATTCCACTACTGATTGGAGGTCATCCTCTAGTGTTTCTGCCATTACTTTAGATATATGTTTATTTGTTTTCCTGTCGTGCCTGCTATAGAGTGTGGTGTCATCAGCATATATACCCATCTCAGAGGCAATTTTGTCGGGGAGGTCATTTATGAATATCAGGAACAGCAGAGGTCCAAGGATAGATCCCTGGGGCACTCCCGCATTTATATCATATTGTTTAGATGTACGACCGTCGAGGACAACCTGGATTTTTCTCTTATCTAAGAAGGATTTAATTAGGTTAAGTATTCTACCAGTGATACCATATGATCTAATTTTCCTGAGGAGACCCTCATGCCATACCCTGTGAAAAGGCTTAGATATATCTAGAGCTACCGCTTTGCCCTCCCCCGCTTTGTTCAATGAATGGTATATACGTTCAGAGATTACAGTGAGGATGTCTGCTGTGGAACGGGCTTGTCTAAATCCATATTGTTGGTCAGTCAGAAGTTTAGCATCTGTAAGGTGATGGACTAGAGCATGGTTAATTAAGGTCTCAAATATTTTGGCAAAAAGTGGGAGGAGGCTAATGGGGCAATAATTTAATGGGTCAGTTCTTTCGCCAGAATTCTTGAATACTGGTACCACAGAAGCAGTTTTCCAACAGCCCGGAAAGCATGATTCATTAAGGCATTTGTTGTAGAGTTTGGAGAGAACTGGAGCTACTTCGGCTGAGCACTTTTTAATAGCACAGCTGGGATGAGATCAGGTCCACATGCTTTTGAAGTGTCAAGGTTTTTTTATGAATGCATGCATTTAAGCAGGCGTTATTTTCAGATCGTTTAGCGTGGCGTCTGTCCGCATAGGAAATTCAGGTAGGGGTTGTTGGAAGGGTCCAGTGTGGAGTTTGAGGCAAACCGACTGGCAAGCATGTTAGCCTTCTCAGTTGCTGAGCAAACAACCTCGTGATTTTTGATTAGTAGAGGAATTGTTGATTGCCTATTATTTACTACACTGTTGTAGATTTTCCAGAAGTCATGAGTTCCTAGTTTTTATGCTTCGATGCGTTTTTTAGTAATTTCCGTAAATTCTTTCTTAGCTGACGCTATTTCTTTCTTAACGTTACTTCTAGCTTCTATATACTTCTTTCTGTTTGAACTGGACTTATGTCGGTTAAATCTGCAGTATGCATGCTACCTTTGAGCAATGGCAGTTGCGCAAGTTGAAGTAAACCATTGTGGAGAGTGGGGTTTCTTATAAAATTTCCGCATGGGAACATTTGTTTCGATTGCAGTTTTGAACCATTCAGTGGTCTCGTTTGCGCATTGTTCAGCAGGAAGAGAAAAAATGTTTCCCCATGGGGCATCTTTGATAAGATCTCTGATGGCTTCCCAGACAGACTTTTTATAATATCTCGTTGTTTTGAGCAATGGCTCTTCAGTTTTGGGTCTAGAGTTTAGGGCGATTTCAACCATTATCACTGCATGATCAGCGTTCACAAGGGGGCTGTCGGCATTCGTTATACAATCATCGGGAACTGTGGTCAAAATCAGATCTAGAAGTGATGCGTGTTGTTTTTCCTGGTCAGAGAAACGGGTTGGAAACGTAACAATTTGTGATAGAAGGTGAGATATACAGAAGCTATGAGTTGTTCTGCCCACTGCACCTGTGTAAGTAGAGAATCCAAGCCAGTTTTTGTGGTGGACATTAAAGTCACCAAATACATGTACTTGTGCGCTAGTGTCGAGAGAGAGTGCTGTGTCTATGCTGTCAAAGACTTTGTTTATTATGGTGCAGTCATAGGTCGAGGGAGAGCGGTAGAGAAAGTAAAAGTAGCTAATGTTGTGTTGCATGTTTAGTCTAACGCACATAGAGGCTTAATCATCCGATTCTAGGTTGGTTTCTCTAGTCAATAGAAGTGCATTACGAATGTAAACTCCAAGTCCGTGCATGTGTCTGCCAGAGTCCTTACGGAGGAGTGGGAGATATCCAGGCATGTTAAAGTAGTTAGATGGGATGGAGGAGTATAGGTTAGTCTCACTAAGTGCTAAAATATCCGGGGTATATATATATACGATAAATTAAAAATGTACCAATATTGTATAGGATAAATTAGAAATGTACCAATAATATATAGGATAAATTAGAAATGCACCAATAATATATAGGATACATTAAAAATGTACCAATATTATATGGGAGAAAATTATAAATGTACCAATAATATATAGGATAAATTAGAAATGTACCAATAATATATATGATAAATTAGAAATGTAAAAATATTATATAGGATGAATTAGAAATGTACCAATAATATATAGGATAAATTAGAAATGCACCAATAATATATAGGATACATTAAAAATGTACCAATAATATATAGGATAAATTAGAAATGTACCAATATTATATAGGATGTATTAGAAATGAACCAATAATATATAGGATAAATAAGAAATGGATCAATAATATATAGGATAAATTAGAAATGTACCAATAATATATAGGATAAATTAGAAATGTACCAATAATATATAGGATAAATTAGAAATATACCAATAATATATAGGATAAATTAGAAAAATACCAACACTGTATAGAATAAATTAGAAATGTACCAATAATATATAGGATAAATTAGAAATGTACCAATATTATATAGGATAAATTAGAAATGTACCAATAATATATAGGATAAATTAGAAATGTACCAATAATATATAGGATAAATTAGAAATGGATCAATAATATATAAGATAAATTAGAAATGTACCAATAATATATAGGATAAATTAGAAATGGACCAATAATATATAGGATAAATTAGAAATGTACCAATATTATATAGGATAAATTAGAAATGTACCAATAATATATAGGATAAATTAGAAATGGACCAATAATATATCGGATAAATTAGAAATGTATAAATAATATATAGGATAAATTAGAAATGGACCAATAATATATAGGATAAATTAGAAATGTACAAATAATATATAGGATAAATTAGAAATGTACCAATAATATATAAGATAAATAAGAAATGTATCAATAATATATAAGATAAATTAGAAATTTACTAATATTATATAGGATAAATTAGAAATGTACCAATAGTATATAAGATAAATTAGAAATGTACCAATAATATATAGGTTAAATTAGAAATGTAGCAATAATATATAGGATAAATTAGAAATGTACCAATAATATATAGGATAAAGTAGAAATGTACCAATAATATATAGGATAAATTAGAAGAAACTATTTTTTAATAAACTACCATATTTTTCAAATGAGTTGTGTTCTAAACAAAACAAATTTGACTTCGAGCAAGTGTATTCGATTGATTGAACGATTAATCGGTAACTTACAGTAAATGATGTCTTAAAAGTATTTAGTAATTGGAATGAAGAAAATTTAGTAATTGAACTAAAGAAAATTTAGTAATTGAACTGAAGAAAATTTAGTAATTGAACTAAAGAAAATTTAGTAATTGAACTGAAGAAAATTTAGTAATTGAACTAAAGAAAATTTAGTAATTGAACTGAAGAAAATTTAGTAATTGAACTGAAGGAAATTTAGTAATTGAACTGAAGAAAATTTAGTAATTGAACTAAAGAAAATTTAGTAATTGAACTAAAGAAAATTTAGTAATTGAACTAAAGAAAATTTAGTAATTGAACTGAGGAAAATTTAGTAATTGAACTAAAGAAAATTTAGTAATTGAACTAAAGAAAATTTAGTAATGGAACTGAAGAAAATTTAGTAATTGAACTAAAGAAAGTTTCGTAATTGAACTAAAGAAAATTTAGTAATTGAACTGAAGAAAATTTAGTAATTGAACTAAAGAAAATTTAGTAATTGAACTAAAGAAAATTTAGTAATTGAACTAAAGAATATTTAGTAATTGAACTGAAGAAAATTTAGTAATTGAACTAAAGAAAATTTAGTAATTGAACTGAAGAAAATTTAGTAATTGAACTGAAGAAAATTTAGTAATTGAACTAAAGAAAATTTAGTAATTGAACTAGAGAAAATTTAGTAATTGAACTAAAGAAAATTTAGTAATTGAACTAAAGAAAATTTAGTAATGGAACTGAAGAAAATTTAGTAATTGAACTAAAGAAAATTTAGTAATTGAACTAAAGAAAATTTAGTAATTGAACTGAAGAAAATTTAGTAATTGAACTGAAGAAAATTTAGTAATTGAACTAAAGAAAATTTAGTAAAACAAATATTTCAGCTAAAACATTTTGGCGCGGTTTTCATAAGGTAGGTCGCAGCTTGGTATCCCTCATCTCCATTTTATTTCTAGAATCAATATAAATGGCGTTCTTTTAGAGGCGGCGAACTTTAAATTAAAATAAATTGCAGAAAATATTTTTATTATACAAATATATGGTTTATTCCAAAGATTAATTTTTGGCATTTATAATTTAAATAAAATTGCGGTTTGTGCATGTATGCCGTCATTTAGAGGTCCAATTTTAACAGCTCTACGTATTTAATCTAGCTGTATTTCGGAAATAACGCATCGAATGTCGTCTTTCAAGTGGTCTACTGTCTCTGATTTATCAGCATAGTCATGGGACTTTACATATCCTCAAAGAAAATAATCTAATAGAGTTAAATCGCACACATGAGCTGGCCAGTTGATAGGTCTATTTTGTGACATTATTCGTTTATCAAATGTTTCTGTTAGTAAATTAATCGTATCGCAGGCTGTGTGACATGTGTCTCCGCTCTGTTGAGACCATATGATGAATTACCAAATCAAGCTGAACTAAAAATAACCGATAGTTGCCAAATTTGCAATTGAAAAAAATAAAGTTGCCAATTCAAAGTTCGACGATTCTTCAAAAAAAGCACCTCATATTTCCTATTATTTTCCGATAACTTTATCAGTTAATAAACGTATATAAATTGCTCGTCCAACATGATTTTGTAATTTCTTAATTAAACGATATTCAGAACATTCCGAAAGTCTAATGAACGGGTTAAACATTTCCCAGCTGAGAAAGTCACGGAAGTCCTTGAAATTGTTACGCAAAGTAATTGACGAATAATTCGAATTAAGTTTCATTTTACAAACTTTAATATTCTTTAATCCTGTTTGCTATAATGAGAACATTCTTATTCATAATATTAAAATGTTTGTCGAATTACTTGGCTTTACTGGTATAATGTTCTGGAACAATTGCTATCGGTGCCTCTGCATTGAGTCAAGTTGAACAATCTCTTCGAACTCAAGTCCATATATTTTAAATTATAACACTATTTCTATGGTATTTGCAAGGAAGTTACATCACTGGTATATAATATACATTTCCAAACGGCATATATACCTCCTACCGCTTTAGTATATGAAGGGATTCTACAAACTATTCGACTATTCGGCTATTTCCCTGCGTATCTCCTTGAGGATTGAGGATGATTTGCTAATGTATTTAGAGTTATACACCTTTAATGATATTCAAGTTATATACTCTGGATACGAGTGAGAATCACCCTTTAATTGTCAAGTACAAAAACAGACCATGGCAATTTATATGTGTTTCGATTTTGGGTATGGACCTTTTTAACGTCTACATAACATACGTCTGTAATGGACACCTCCTGTTTTATATACGATGTATTATTTTCCTTTTATGTTTGTTTTTAACAAACTTTATCTGTCAGAATATAAATGCATGTGTGTGATAAAAAAGAAAAACACATTAAACACAGGAAAAAATAATCAAAACCGATAGATTAACAGGTTTCGTTCGGATAAACGAACGTCATCAGAATATTTTGATCCAAACGAAACCGGTAAACCTCTCGTTTTTTTATGATTTCTTCCTGTGTTTAATTTCCTTTTGTTTTTTCTGTACATCATGTCTTCACGATATTTCATTTTATCATATATAGTGTGTGCGTGTATGTGCAAATACAAACGTATCATAATCATTGGGGCAGTCGCGTTTCATGCAACACTCCAAGTTATTTGTGCTCAATATTATCGCTAAAATTTAAAATAATGCGTCCGTTAATTCTTTCTTTTTACGTGTGCATTATACAATCTTTAAGTTTAATGCCAGTATTCATCAGCAAATTCGCGTAAATATTATATTAAAAGACAAACTTGCATGGAACTGGGATGTTGCAATATTTTTTAGTTATAATGGGGGCAGTGATTTAATTGCTGCCTACATTAGCAATATTTAGTACAAGGCCTAGAAAATGGGGATCTAAAGCAAGCTCCCCTAAAGGAGGGGCACTCTTGAAATTGCAAAAGTTGCCTGAGTAACCCCGTCGGCATTCTCCGGTCAGGGCGCATCAGACGACAAGCAATAAACTAGCCCCACCCGAAAGCCGAGTGGCAAGGCCTGGGAGGGTGGACCCCTTGCGTGATACCCAGGCAGTGTACCTCAACCCGACAGGTGCTGGGCCGGTTCCCAGCCCCTCACCTGTCGGGATGAGTGTCAAAACGAGATCCTTGACGTGTACTACTGCCCTGTCTCCCTGCAGCCGAAGCCGCTAGGAGACACATCCCATCATAAGAGTTATAATGGGCGTAGTTATTTATTTGCCGCCCACCTCGGCAAAATGTGGCACAAGGCCGGAAAGTGGGGATCCAGCAGGCTCCCCTAAAGGTGGGGCACTCCTGCAATTGTAAAAATTGCTTGAGTAATCCCGTTGGCATTCCCCGGTAGGGGCGCCTCAGGCAGTAAGCAATGAACTTACTCCACCGGAAAGCCCAGTGGCAAGACCTGGGAGGGTGGACCTCCTAGGTATTACCCAGGCAGCGTACCTCAGTCCAACAGATTCTGGGCCGGTTTCCGGCCCCTCACCTGTTGGGCTGAGTGTCAAGTGACGAATCCTTGACGAGTACTACTACCCTGTCTCCCTGCAGCCGAAGCCGCTAGGAGACCTTCCCCATCAGACGAGTGATGAGGGTATTTATTTAAATGCTGCCCACATTAGCATTATGTGGCACAAGGCCGGAAAGTGGGAACCCCGCAGGCTCCCCTAAAGGAGGGGCACTCCTGCAATTTTAAAAATTGCCTGAGTAACCCCGTCGGCGTCGGCATTCCCGGTCGGGGCGCCTCAGGCAGATGACCCCGCACAGTCGAGAGATTCTATTTATAAACGCTGCTGATAGGAACTGACGAATCAAATTAGTTCACGTTCTGCTATCAACCAATCAGAAACCAGAATTGCTCCATAAAAATTAAACCTTTTCCGTAGCAACTTCGCATATGTTTTCTTCGTGTCAACATGTGAAGAATCCTTTGTTCTGTGGCTTCCAAGTCAAGAACTGTCTACTGAGAACCAGTCACCTCCAGGACTTGTATAGAACAACTAACCATCGGAAACTGTTCTGAAACTAAATATGGTTTTCAACTCAAGATTTGAGATTCAGCAACTGTTTAAGCTCATACCGAAGTCGTTACGTTTATGTTATCAACGAATGAAGGTGGAGATGATGCTGATGCCAATGACGATAATATTTGTTTGCCTTTAAAATCTTGAGAAATGCTTTTTTTCTCTTTCTCTTTCTCTCTCTCTCTCTCTCTCTCTCTCTCTCTCTCTCAACTCTTTTCGTTATTTTTGTTTTCTTTTTTTTTTTATTCTTTCCTTGAAAACATTTGCACGTCTTGCTTACTTTGCAAATGACCCATATATTATTTGCCGGAATAACCATGATATATAATCAGTTTAATTACACATTTACGTCACAGCTCACATTCTTTTCACTTTTAAAATAAACAAACGCCATTATCAAATAATACGGTTGTATAGAAAGTTATTTCGGAGACTGAAACGTGTTTGCCGTCAGCTCTCCCGCAGTTATTCTGAATACAACGGAAGATGCTTATTTTATGATCACGAATACTATTAATAAACCGTATTAAAACATCCTGTCAGCATTTAATAAAAAAATAAAGTTTATTATCTATATATCCATAAAAGTGAATATGTGTGAGGACACTTCTCAACCTATATACTCAACGAATTTTTGATGTACCGACTTGAAATTTGGTATATAGGAGTATTCAGACATGTGGAAAACTTTATAATCGGTTTTCATCCAGAATAAATGGCTGCTAAGGCGTCAACATTGATAAATTTGAACTTGTGAGTAATCAGATTTTTTATCTGCTTTCAACTGATTCACGAATGCGCATGCGCGGCTACGAAACATGACAGTTTCTTTGTTAAGAAGCAGTCGGTTTGAAAATAGGCTGCAGGACGTGCCAAGCTGGCGTAATGGTTATTGTACTGAATTCACTGGTGTTGGTTTCGATCTCAGCTCGTTTTTTTTTTGTCTGTTTTTGTTTGTTTGTTTTGTTTGTTTGTTTTTTTCTTTCAAGAAGTGAACTCTTTAGAAAAAACATAATACCCACATACACATGTCTAAGTTTCTATATTAATATAAATATAATATTTATGCACATTTTCCCACCGGGCAACGCCGGGCGGCCTGCTAGTAACCCATACAATAATATCCTGAGGCATTTCTTTTTCCTCGTTATTTTCTACATTTATTTATTTTAATGAGATCCACCAATTGCTAAAAACGACTTGCAATGTAAAAATGCAATTGAAATGTGTTGTTAAATGTTCTGGCGTTACACATTTTAAAATAAATTGTTGCAAAATCGAATTATGTCGCCCCGATGTAATTCTGCAAACAAACTACTATTTGCATCGTTTTACTTTGATTTCTAATCAACATCCAAGTGTTACAATTTTTAATAAACAAAGCATGAAGATATATATTTGTTTTATTTAATGGATGATAATTATTTTTATGAAGGGCGAAAGGTGTAATATTCTTCTGTATTTTATTAAACACTAGCAGTCGCCCGGCGTTGTCCGGTTGTAAAATACGCATAATTTTTTTTTTTTTCCTTCATACAGAAAGTGAGACATATGCGTGCGGGTATTGTTTTTTCTAAATAATTCACTTTTTGTAAAATAAAAAAAATACTCGAGCTGTGAACGAAACGAAAACCTAATGACAGTGAGTCAAGTATGATAACCATTAGGCCAGCTTGACACGACCTTTAAAAAGTGTTTTCAAACTTACTTATTTTTAACATAAGTAATTTGTAGGTATGGGCAAAAATAAACGAATGAGGATAGGGGGGGGCTTGTTTTGAAAGCCGATTTATCATAATTTTTTGTGCGTGCCGAATACTTTTTTTTATTGTATTTGAAAGATTAAGAGCTAAACTTAATTTCTCAAAGAAAAAAATGTTTTCACAGCGAGCTAACCAATTCAGCTAAATTTTGAAGTTAAATAAATTCATTGTAAAAATCCTTTTAGAGATAAATATTAATTTTCTGTGTCTATTTCAAAGATGATTAGTAAAGTAAAATTCTAAGATAAATAAAAAAAACATTTTGTTTGCACAAAAAATAGCTGAATTACATCCAAAACCGAGTGTTTTTGCCATTCACGAAACCACAACAGACCATACTTTTGGAAATACGGAATATACGGAGGCCCAAAATCTGAGACAGTCGAAAAGCTGTCTGGAAATAACGCCATGTAATTAAAAGGAAGGAGGGGGTGTTGGGTTTCTTTTTTTTTTTCCTAGATAGGCATCCGTACATTTCTATTGTAAATGTTTGTATAAATTTTACCATTTTTTAATTTAATTATTTTTCTATGTTCCTGTTTTAAATTTTTTTTTTTAATTATTGGCCAATATTATATTAAAATTATGTTATGCCGAAAGTTTCACATTCTTGCGAACAAGGAAATGATTGAAAGTTTGCATATAAAAATTATGCGAAATCTGTAATAGTAGAAATATTTTTGCTATTATAATTTTGTGTGTGTGTGAAAATATTAAATAAACAATGCTTCATTCAATGGTAATATCGGTAGTTCGAGAAATTAATTTTTCTTCGAGTTATATCGAATTCATTAATATGCACTTTAGGGGCTTTTTTTATAATGTTTCTGTAAAATTATTTTTTTATATTTTTTTCAAATGACGATGCTTTATTTATATAAAAAAATCAAAAATAAATTCTTGCGTTTTTTATTTACTACTGAAAACCATAACCTTAAAGGTGTTTTTTGTTTAAACAAAATAATACATTTCCACTAAGACTTAAATAAAAAATAATTAGTTCATTATATTCCGTGATCATTATTTGATAAATACTGAAAAATTTATTAAAATTGGTTAATTTCCTGATTTTTTGGTGAATTTTTAAGTAAAGGGAGGAGTCTATATGTATAACTGTTTGTAGTTAAGTTTTATTTCTAGTTTTACAAATAAATTGTAAAGAGAGCTATATGCTCCGTTAAATCTAAAATAACTGAGCAGCGGCTTGGTTCTCACCAGTTTTGACAAATAGCAAACAGGATCCTGAACAGAAGTGTGCGTTCTATCCCAACCATCATCAATGGACCTGAGGTCATCTCGTCAGCATCAGACAAGGCCAAACTATTTGCCAAGAACTTTGCAGCTAATTCTACCCTATACGACGAAGGCCATCAACTCTCCGTATTTCTTCCTATAACAGACAATGCGCTATGCAACATACAAATATCTGTGCGTGATGTCGCCAAGCTAATCAAGAACCTTGATTCCAGTAAAGCAACTGGCCCTGACGGCATTCCAATTATAGTGTAGAAAAAGCTACAACCAGAACTTGCCCCCATACTTACAAAACTGTTTAAGCGTTGTCTTAAGGAGAAGTGCTTCCCAACACCCTGGAAAACCTCAACAGTACGTCCTGTATTTAAGAATTCAGGTGATAGGTCATCTCCCTCTCAGTACAGACCAATAAGTCTCCTGTGAGTCATGTGTAAGTTGCTGGAATCCATATTAAATAAAGAAGTAGTCAACCACCTCAGCAGAAATAACCTTCTTAGTGACATGCAATATGGTTTCCGTTCTGCTGGATCCACAACAGATGTGCTAACAGTTATATCTCATAGGATTAGTGAATCTCTCGACAAAGGGTAATTGCTCTTGACATATCAAAGGCCTTCGATAAGGTATGGCATAAGAGCCTACTTCACAAGATTTCCAGCTACAGAATAACTGGAAATGTTTTCTCAATTATTAAATCATTTCTCTCTGATAAGTTCATAAGAGTAGTGGTTGATGGGCAGAAATCAGAGGCCCACAGTATTAATGCTGGAGTCCCTCAAGGGTCTATCCTGGGCCCAACTCTCTTCCTGGTCTACATCAATGATCTCCCAAAACACATACTTAAATCATTCGTTGACATCTATGCTGGTAACACGACCATCTATGGCAACACATCAAAGGCCGTGAATGACAGTTCTCTCTGATTCTCTCTCCTCTGATCTTGGACACGTTGTACAATGAGGGAACGGGTGGCTAGTAACTTTTAATGCATCTAAAATCAAGCTCCTATCTTTACATCATCAACGCTCTGATTCCCATCTGGCATCAATTGAAATAGATGGCTCTCGTCTTGGGGAGGCTCAATGTTTTGACAAGCTTCTCGTATTAACCTTTACTCCTGATCTGAAATGGAACACGTACATCAAGTCTGTTGCCAAGATCGCTGGAAAAATGATGGGATCCTTCTACCGCTCCAGTAGATATCTCACTGCTGATGCAATTCTCTATCTATATAAAAGCCAAGTTCGTCCAAAGATGGAGTACTGCTACCACAGGGGCAGGAGCTGCAAAAAAAAAACTATCCTGCCTTGACAGAGTACAAAATAGACTTCGTAGCTTAATGGGGGATGCCCTTTCTCTTCCCTACAACCTCTCTCCCACAGAAGAGACGTTACGAGTCTGTCTTTGTTTTATCGTAATTTCCATAGCAAGTGCTCATCTGAGCTCTAATCTCTGCCCTCCTCGCTAATCTTTCACGAAAAACACCCGTCTAGCTGAAACCACTGTCAATAATTTTCCCCGCTCTTTATCTGTACCTAAATCAAAACGTACATTCCATGAACAAAGCCCCTTTCTTAGAAGTGCACGCCCGTGGAACTCTCTTCTGTTTGCCTGTTTTCCACCTGACTGCAACTTGGATATCTTCAAGTCCAACATAAACAAATTCCTGATAAACCGCTCCCTTAAGTAAGACACTTCATCAGATCTCCAATACTAACGATTACTACGATATTGTCCCATTGATTACTTTACACGCAATAACTCTTATCCCTGAGTGGCTTCCGGGCCTTGATAAGTGATGACTACTATGTAAAAAAAATGAATTAATTAATTTAAAAACATTTCAGTGATGTATGAGGCTAGCGTGGGTACCCTACGTTGCTCGGGTGTGGTGAGGTGGGGGGTTAAATCAAAACAAAATGGAAAATAAAGAATAAGCGAACGTAATAACCTTTTTTTATCGAAAAAAAAAACACAGCGAACAATATGCAAAAGAAAGAATAAGCGAACGATGTTTAAACTTCATTAAAAAATCAGTAAAAAAAGCAAATAAAAAAAACAGCGAACGTGATGGAAAAATAAAAATAGCGAACGAAAAATGGCATAAATAACCCTGTTTCAATATTAAAACTTTAAAAATCGAAATAATATATCTGATATCTCGGCTCGAACGTGAAATCTTAAGATAACGATCCTGCTACTATAATGACTGGTCTATGACCGCGCGAGAGAAATTAGGTCGGTTTTTTTATATTTAAAATAATTCAAGAAAAAACGTTTTTTGCGTATGCGTGTTTGGCTAAATTTTCATGAAGGAAGAACTTTTGCTACCTCTCCCTGTAGAAAAGTTCCCAATTGAGGGTGAAAGAATTAATGTTTTTAGCCAATTTTTTTATATTTGTTGTCCAAAGGGTCGAGCTTTAAAATGATGTCGATCTCGTGAAAATCTGTGGCTTCTGTCGAGTGTTTTTGCGAGACATACATACATACATACATTCATACATACATACATACATACATACATACATACATACATACATACATATATTTAAACAGCCAGGTGAGATCTATATTATAGATGATATTCCGATTTTTTTTCTTTCTGCAAACAGTCTGATTCCGATAATATGGCTGATAAATGCGGGGCATGATTGGCCTAATAAATACCGTCGATAACAATGAAATTGATCATTCCGGGTTCAAATTCTGTGGGATATAATGTGATCATTTACGCACCAATATTGTTGGGAAAATTATGAGCCGGCATTTTACTGCCCTTGGTGTAATTTGTCCCTCTATGGCAGGATGATGTGGCACAAGGATCGGAAAGTGGGAATTGAAAAAATAGCACATTAGAGAAAGAGCACTCTAGCCTGCAAAATATGCCTGGGCAGCCCCGTCGGCATTCCCCGGTAGGAACGCCTCAGGAGATTAGCAATAAACTCATTTTCAAAGGAAGAAGGCAAATTCTACGAGGGTGGATCTTGTAGAATTGCACATGGTAAGAGACTTACGTCAGTCAACAGAGAACACGCCATTTCGACAATGGCGGATGACTTTGCTGCCGAAGAAAAAGAAACAAATTTTCTAAAAGTGGATTATTAATCAACTTTTCTTACTTTTGGGACAGTGCAAAGTAGCAGACCTTATGTAGACTACGGTAGCGACATTGCAAAGCATTTATGGTAAATGATTACTTAAAAACAACTTTCTATTTTGGTTATGACTACAGAGTGTGCTTTCATACCTTTTCTAATGATACTAATGTGTGATTAAACATGATAGATACCATAGCATTTGATAGGTTCAAAGAAGTTGAAATGACACACAAGATTAAGTACGGGATTCATTTTTTATTACTATTTTACGTGCTCAAGATGAGGGATTCTAATCGAGTTTCTGTATGGGAGAGAGGCATATTTAAGCATTAGAATTAGTATTATTAATTTTGTTACATCTGGCATCCAAAGGTCTCTTTATTCACTATTTGGTGTAATTCTACTCAATAAGTATATCCTATAAGTGTTCATTGTTTTCAGCATTACTGGTGGTGGTGGTGGTGGTGGTGGTGGTGGTGGTGGTGGTGGTGGTGGTGGTGGTGATGATGATGATGATGATGATGGCATTTAACATTTTATCACTTACCACATACCAAATATGGTGTGATTCAGTTGAATAGTTTGGGAGCCAATTAATTATCAAAAAAACGACAAAGACAAACACGTTCTCAGAGAGCTCACAATGTTAAAAGCAGATCCCCAGTAACTTATGTCAGAGGTGTAGCTGTTATATAATATTTGTAATGGTACTTGTAAAAATACCATGATTAAGAAGTTAAATAGTTTATTGCCTTGTTTTAGTTATCAAGATATCAATCGGGATGAAAACAAAACAGCCGAAGGTTTCGTATGCAAATGTCTCGTTTGATATAAAAAAAAAAATGCTTTAAAAGTTATTAGTAACTGTGCAGTTTATTATTTTACAATAAAAGCACATGTTTTGAAAAATAGTTTTTAACATGTACTTTTTGTTTTTAAATATTCAGTTGAATTGGTATATTTCTCAAATGATTATAATGATTTTTCAGATTCAAAGTAATATCGATTTTATTTTTTTAAAAATAGAGAACTTAGTATGTTATATATATATGTGTGTGTGTGTGTGTGTGTGTGTGTGTGTGTGTGTGTGTGTGTGTGTGTGTGTGTGTGTGTGTGTGTGCTTCTATTGAATCTGAACAAAACCAACCGATTATTGCCGACGTAAAACTTGCGATGTGTTTCGTTATTAAAGGTTAGGTTATGCAACAAAAAAAATATTTGATTCCAAGAACGCGGGAGTACAAAACTATTTTTAAACTACGATGATTAACGTTCTAATTTTAAGAAAAAAAAGTGACTTTTTTTTTTTTTTTTTTTTTGCTTATTTGTTTGTTAGTTGTGATGAAAATGTAATAATTTTATTTCGATGAATGGTTTCAACGTAAAGAAAAATGACAGAAAGTTCTGGAGATTTGCTTCTAACATTGTGCGTTGTGTTCACAAAGGATCGTTCAGGGTCAGATCTCAAACTCCCCGTTCAAAACTCATGACTGAGGTATAATCATAAAGCCAAAGTGATCGAAAGTATATATTTATTAGTTCAGTGTTACTTATATCCAGGTTACAATGAAAACTCTCACACAAACGCGCGTGCGCGCGCGAGCACATATGTGTGTGTGTTTGTGTATGTCGAAAAATAAATATGCATATATATGTATGTGTATATATCGAAAAAAATATATGTATATATTTTCTTTCGATATATACACATACACGTACATATATACATATATTTTTATTCGATAAACACACACACGCACACACACACACACACACATATATATGTGTGTATGTGTGTGTTTAGTATGTATTTATGCATGTATATATATGCATATATATACAGACATACATACGTGTTTCGTATGTATGTATGCATGTATATACATACATACGAAACACGTGCAGTGGATAATTATTAGGGCTAGGACAACAGCATATTCTTTTCACTGTTTTGACCTTCGAATGCGTATCTGTTTATATCTTATATGCGTTTATATAGAGTTATGTGGTTCTCGGTTGATTAACTATGTCTAACTGTTCCGGATATATACTCGAGAGTTAAAACAACAAAAAGAATATTCTGTTGTTATAGTCCTAATAATTATACTTTAAGCAATATATATATAAATATATGTATATATATGTATATATATCTATAAATATATATATATATATATATATATATATATGTATATATATATATATATATATATATATATATATATATATATATATATATCGAAAAGAAATTTTCACTCTTAATAATTAATGATTGGAGAGGGATAAGAGAGATTGGTGTTTATTATAGATTGGAGAATAGTCACTAAGGAAGCGGAATTAATAAAAAGGAATATGAATGCGCATTCATCGTCTTTTCCTCCTCCTCCTCCTCCTCCTCCTCCTCCTCCTACACAAGTAAATGCACAAATTCGTATCGACCACGCACGTACATATACATGCATACATTCATAGAGTGAGATTTGAGTAAAGAAAATGACATTTTCCAAACACACCCAACAATAAAAACAAATTAAAAAATAACCCGGAACAGAAGAAGCGACCACACAGACTCTTCACCTCTTTTCTCGCAGGATATTTTTTTATTTATAGCAACTGTACGTCTGTTATTACAGTTGGCACATTTTTTATTTACAAGGATTTGTGAGTCTAACATACATGTTTATATTGAGTACACGCTGTTTCTGTTCAAACCTTCCGAGCAGATGACATACGCTTTCCTACTTTCGCTCAAATATTCAATATCAAGCCGCTCGGCATTCCCCGGTCGTAAAATATGCTTAAATATGATATTTTAATTCACGCATATTTCTGTAATCATTATTATAGAGCAAATTCTTTATTGATTATATACCTTATATATATATATATATATATATATATATATATATATATATATATATATATATATATATATATATATATATATATACGCGCGCGCACGCACACAGTAATGATTTCCAAAGTTAAAAAATAATGATTTCGGTACCATCAGTTAGAATTGAAACCAAAACATTCAGCACTCCAGTCTTAATTGATATTTAGTGCTGGAGCCCTGGTTGTTAGTCTAAGCTATCGTCAGATGAATGAAACGAGACTAAAAATAAGCGACTTCTAACTACAAATGTATATTTACGCATGCTCAGAAGTTAGTGGCGTTCCTGCTGACAAGGTCAACTGGTTTTTTTTTATTTTATTTTGACCCCTTAGCAGCTGTTTTTAGAACCAAATCAAAGTCCAAATTAATGTTAATTTTTCCAAATATTATTCTTTTATTGATAATAACTTGCCTACAATTGTTCCAGCCCAATGTTAGTATACATATATATACATATATATATATATATATATATATATATATATATATATATATAACAGTTTTTAAATGATAACGTTTCAATTTTCTGAAAATTTATATAATTTTATATTAATTAAATTTCAATATTAATATTTAATTTAATTAGTTTGACATCTCTGATTATTTACATATTTATTTTAGCTGATTTTAAGCAGAAAAAGTACGTGTTATCGATTTTAACTGTTTGTTTACGTTAGGCGTTTTATATGTACGGTGTTAATAAAGATACAGATACGGTGTTTTACTAATTTAATTTAAAATTATCTGCCTTTTATGCATTATTCTGATTCCAATAGTATTATTCAATGAAAAAAATCCATTTATAAAATGAATTATATTTAGTTTAAACATTTTATCTTGCAGCAGTTCTTACGCTGAACGTTTTTGTTTATCTTGCAATGTTATGCATTTCCGATTTTCTGATAAACGGTCTAACCTAGTAGAACGGTAATTTGTAATCAAAACTTAATAAAAGAAGTCTAACTTATTGCTAGATATTTATTTTTTTTTTACATTTTTTTTAAACTAACATATATATATATATATATATATTTACATATATATATATATATAGAGAGAGAGAGAGAGGGGTTGAGGCTCATCCGCCTTAATTTTATGTTGTCTTTTACTTAAAATCTTACCAAAACGTATAAATTAATACTCAAATTTAAATTCTGTCAAAATTCTACTTTACTTACAGTGGCTGTGTTATTAACTTTGAAAATTTTCTTTTAAAATGGATTTTTTTTTATTGAATAGATCCTGAAAATGTCATTGTAATAAAACGATTCCAATTTTTCAATATTAACAAATTAACAAATTGGCTAGTTTTAAAAATTAGTTTTTCCCGAGTGTCACAGAATTGTGAAAGATATGAGCCTCATAGAATCGGTGAAAGAGATGGAAGGAAGATAAAATGAACGATATAGAAAGAACGAAAGAGTGTGAGAGGGAGGAGATAAGAAGACGAGAGATGGGGCAAAAGAGTACGGCAGAGATGTGGAGACGTGTGGACATTTGGGTTACGTGATTTATGCAATTATAAAAATATCTGCCCTCTATCGTTTTATTTTGCAGATTGAACAAGCACAGCACAATTTTGTGATTTGTGCAATGGAAACAATGCGCGTTCGTTCAATATTTTTAATTTAGATTGTAGCTGTAATGGTTTTAATGAATTATAGTTTTACGCATCATTCAGTAAGCACCGGGTCTTGTGTTTAGGTAAGACCTATAATAAATTACTAACCTTCAAACGGACATGTAACATATTTGAGCTCAATGAGACTGCGAGTTTACTTATGTACACGAAGTTACTGTTGCAAACTTTCAAAACATTAAAAACAAAATCTTAATTGTTTGTGTTGATAAGGCAATGCATTCAGAAAATACAGCAATTGAAAGAACAGCATAAGTATTATTAAGAGGTTAAGAAATGATGTATTGGCTTTAAGTGCCGTCCTATGGCGTAATTGATACTGAATGCTCAGATCGTCAAAATAATGCAGTTGTCCTCAAAAACCATTTTTAAGTCCATTAACTTGATTTGATCAATCGTAAATTGAAGTTGCATGAGTTAGCAAATGAGTTGAGGACATGGAAAAACTGTGTTTAGTATTTGTGTCGTGTTTTCTCACAGTCAAACGACTTAACGATTCAGGGCGTTGTTTGTATCTATTTCAACGAAACACAAAAGAGTTTCGCATCAATATGCGACAATGAATCAAACATGGATTCATAGTTTTACTCCGAAATCTGATTTGCAGTCAGCTAAGTAAACAGCAGTAATTGAAATTTGCCCAAGGCCACTGCAGATGAAGAACATCAGCAGACAAGTTTTGAGCCTTTGATGTTCTTCATCTGCAGTGGCCTTGGGCAAATTTCAATTACTGCTGTTTATATATATATATATATATATATATATATATATATATATATATATATATATATTAGTAAAAACTAATTTAATGAATATTATTATTTCTTCATGGGTTTTCATAAACTATTTTAAATGAATGACAACTATTTTGTATTATTTCTTTTTTATTATTCGTCTTGATAAAAGGGTTAATAATAAATGTTTTGTTTTTAATCATTTTATCTCGAGTTCTAGTCGTTTACCATTGTATCTGGTAAAACTGAGGGTGTTAAACAAATATTTTTTCAACTTCCAATATTTCTATTATTTCTGTTCTATTCAATCCTAACGTTCTTATAATACGTCTTGTTATTCTAAACTGTGTAATTTTCTTGGCCTTCAGCCAAGATCACAGTGTAGTATCTGTTCTGATGATACACTTTACTTTTTTGTCCTCAGACAAAAAAGTAAAGTGTATCATCATGGAGTCAGTGATGAAAATCTTCATGACTGAGACAATTTTTATTTCTGTTCCTATCCAGAGTACCCCTTTTGGGGGAGCTGAATTTCCCCACATTAAAAACCGACCTTGTATCTAACTCTGCCCTCGTGGAAAGGCAAGTAAATAGGAACTATAAGTGTCATTAGAAATCATTCATGATTTTTTTCACTGGAGTAGTAATTTGAAATGTGCATGTATGCATGTATATTATCAATGAATAAAGTTAGTTCAACATTTATTAAACCAGTCTATTCGTAAAGGAACAATAATAAGCTTTAATTTCATTTTTGCTTTCACAAAAGATATTCAAAATATAAATGAATTAAAAGATAAATAAAATGAAGATGAATAGAAAAAAGAAAAGAAACTCAACTACATGAACTTTTCGTATTATTTGAATTCATCGAACATATTGTTCTTTGTTATTGTCAATATCTTTTCTTCTTGTATATGTATATAGATATCAAGTGTGTATGTACAGGATGACTGGAAAAAAATGCCGTGATAAGCGGAGAGCACATACAGCGCCTAGAATTCGCAAATGGTCACCCATCTGGTACTAACTAGGCTAAACGTTGCTTAACTTCGGTGATCTAACGAGAACCGGTGTGTCAACGCGATTATGTCGTATACAGTGCACTTGCCACTGGTATTTAACAATGTCGACGTAGGGAAGTGTGTTTGGAGATTGCGCACGTCCTGCCGCGAAGATTTCGTGCGCAGGCACCCCTACGTGGGTATCCATAGTCTGTCAAACACTGTATTCATATATATACAAGATTAAAAGATATTTTGTTTATATTAATATTACAATATGAGATAGCAAACCAGCAACCTGTTACAGTCACGGAACCCATAATTCAGTTTCACAAAGAGTGTGAATGCACTGTGAGTAAGGAAAAAAACTTCTAATGTGAAGCTGCTGAAAGGAGCCAATGACTGGAAAATTTCTGTGGATCTCGAGACATTTCTACGATTAATCCAAACATAATCCAAACAGAAAAGCGGCCAGACATCATAGCATGATCCGATTCAAAGAAAAGAGTCCTCCTCATAGAATTGGCAATTCCCTGGGAAAAAAACAGGAGGAGGCACACGAACGGAAGAAAAACCGATATGAGACACTGCGTGCCGATGCGATGTGAGAAAAGGTTGGAGATGCCATGTGAGGTTGGTTGTCGTGGGTTTCTAGGACACTCAGTGATTTCGTTTCTTACAAAAATAGGAATCATGGACAGCAATCTGAAAGTTGCCTCTGATCGTCTTAAGAACCCAACTCAATATGCGTCAAGCAATAGAAATTAGAGAAAAGATTGACCACTATTTAATTTTATCTCATTGATTTTTTAAATCGGATTTTAAGGAGTTAAGGGTTTTATAAAAACTGTATAATGAACAATCGAATTAGAATGTTATTATGTAGATATAAGATTTATTTATTTATATATGTATGAGTAAGTATCTAGAGATGTCGGTTTGGGTGGCATATGTATATTTGCGTTTCACAAATACGGTTATGGTAGTGGATTGATGAATTCATTAAATGGGGGTAGAGGTCAGATGCCCCGGTTAAGTTTAAAATTGGCGCAGATCACTCCAAAATTGCAATAGATAAGTATCTTGACAGTAAATGATGAAAAAAGGTTATTTAGAATGTAGACCCAGATTTTAAACCTCCAATCCCATTTCCATTGAACCTTCACCGACATTTTCTATACTATCCATTTTTTTGTTTCTTTTTCTTTGTTATGTCTTCATGAAGGCAAAATGGTATATCGGGACCGGCAACAGATATTTATATAATCTTTTTAATATGCTACTTTATTTTTATACCATTAATGGTTTCCTTTTTTCTTTTTTTTTTTTTTTTTTGCAAAACCTGTAAGTTAAACACTATTTCAAAACTTCTATTTATTTTTGTATAGCTCCAGGAACCGCCAGGTACCCCTGCTAGTATATCTACAAGAATAAGAGAATGTTTCTAACTAACTAACTAACTGTCAAAACTTCAAATGTTTACTTTTGAAAGTTTGCTCCGTATTTCGATGAACAAACTCGAAAACACCGTATGTAAATAATTTTTTAAAAATAATATTAAAATCATATTCATAGCATAATAGTTTTCGTACGAATAATTTTGCAATATTTTACGAATAATTTTGCAATACCGTACGAATATTTTTGCATATATATATATATATATATATATATATATATATATATATATATATATATATATATATATATATATATAGGGAGGTATTAATAACTATTCATGTAAATGCAGGTACGAATTCTTTAAAAGAAATTGTTTATTTCAAAATAATAGTTGTGCATTATTGAAATTCATTTCAATACAATCCAATTTTATATTTTTAATTAAAATGTCTACATTATCCTGGCTTCAATATGTCCACAACATTTGTTTATATTTAGGTCAGCTGTCCAGAGTTTGAAACGAGGTCAAAACCATTGACCTAGAACTTGAAGATCAGTTTTTTATGAAAGTTCCAGTTACGCAACAACTAAAGTAATCTAATTTCAAACGAGATCACATGAGAAAGTGATGAAACTAGAACACGCCCAAACAACAAAAATTTGAGCTGTCGTCAGCTTTTCATGAAAAAAAATGTCATCGTGATGTTTATGAGAATTTTCTTGAAGGAAAGTCTAAGTGTAAAAAACTTTGACACCGTTTGTCCCAAGATATTTTGGATTTAAGTTCGCATTAACAGAATGTTATTAACGTATATGAGTATGTTCTATGCACAGTGCGTTTTTATAGTTTTTTTTTATTAATTAAACGTAAGAGTATAGTATACATATATATAAATACGTGTTTACGCGTGTGTGTATGTGCTCATTTTTTATATGCGTTCTGTAGTATATACAATTCGACTATGAACTGTTATCATGATTTATGAGTTTTATATTAAGCTCTCACATTCCGATGTTAATATATTTTACGATTTACAATTTTAATGTGTGTAAAATAGATGGGAACATGAAGGCTGCTGGATGTAGGAATAACGAAACAAGATGAATTTAATTCATGTACAAGGTAGACAAAAAACAGGTGCCTATTGTTGATAAAGTAGCATTTATTATTATTGAAAGAACTTCTTTACAATTTCTTTTCATAGATCTGTTTTGTAGACATGTAAGTTTTTGGTGGCGTAAATTTCTTTCCTGTGTTTTGCGAAAACAACTCAATAGTTTGTAATATGTTTGATCCAACTTCCTAAGAGCTGAATCACTGTGTTTACTCGCACATTGATGTTTGTCATGACTCTGTTAAATATGTCATAGGTAATTCTCTTAATCTCTGTTCGAAAGTTGGTCTTGAGTAGTTTGGGGATTGTAAGTGAAGATTCTGCCTTTTTAGTAACCGCGCAGAAAATAATCCAAGGGTTTGGAAAATAACTTCGAAAATTTATAATTTTTTAAATGTTCTTTTCTGTGGGTGAATGTATATTTAACTGTGTCGTTTCTCTTTTTTTTTGTTGTTTGAAATCAGTAATTTTTTAAAGAGAGTAAACAACGGCTTGCTCGTTGGTTGGTCAGATACTCAGTTTACCCAATCAGATGGCGTTATTTGAGAATACAAGGGATGTAATTCATTCAAAATACGAAAGGGATATTATCTACTTAAGAAGCTTTTTATATTGTTTAGTTTACATTTTTGTTGAATGTATATTTTATAACGTAAAGAAAAAATAAATAATAGTGAATATTTAAATAATTTTGTAAACATTTTTTTAATATAAATGTAAATATTATACTTCTAAATTTTTATAAATAGATGAATGAAATAATTAAAAAAAAAGTTAACCCCCATATTTGGTATATGTTTTTTTTTAAGCAAATTAGACAACTGGCTCGTACATGCAGCGATTATTTTGGTTATACTAATTATTCACACTGTAAATCAGTGTTTACATATGATTTATTAATTTGCTTTTGAATTGATATATTCATGCCGATTTAAACGCTTGAAAAACAATTTGTTAATTTTATTAATACTAGCACAATTACGTTTATTGGGTTTCTTAGTTTGAACACAAAACAAAAATTCGCAGAAAAATCTTTTTTACAAAAAATAGTACCCTCCTAATAGGTGTGATTTTAATTAAACTCTCTATACACACACGTTAGGTTTGTGTATAGAGAGTTTAATTAAAATTACACCCATCAAAAAATTGAAAGCAAAATTTTGGGTGATTGGGAGATCGTAAGAGTTTGTAAACATTATTTTTACAGATCCTTCGTAACTATAAATTTATGTTGTGCCAAGTGTATGTTTATTTAAAAAAAAAAAACATTGAATAAACAGGGAAAACTGTTTTTTGGAACACGTTTAGATGCAAAATTATTCAAATGTTTTTTTTTTCTGTCTTTCTGTTTCGTTTTATTTTTTTAAGTTAAAACATTTCTTGTTAATTTCCGTACCAGATCTATCATAAAAGAACGAAAGGGTCCTTTTGATTGTTTCTTTTTGTGTTTCTGCAAATAAAATCTGTTTCCTTTGCGTTGTCATGCCAAAGGTATGCAGTTGTTGTTGAACGCACGCGGTGTCATGGAAGTCTTCTGTATTAACTTTTTTTAGCGCATGTCCGCTTTATAGGTATAAAATTTGATATTAAAGCTCTTGGAAGCATTATTTAAAAAACATATTTTTGAATAAACAGACAAAACTAATAATGGATCTGATATGGTCCGAAATTAATAAGAAATATTTCAACTTCAAAAAAAAAAATAAATACATATAAAAAGGAAAAAAAAAGAAAGGAAAAGAGAATTTGAATGATTTTTTTCTTTTAATAAAATTTTTCATCTTAATGTGTTCCAAAAACAGTTTTATCTGTTTATTCATAGTTTTTTTTTTTTTATTTTTAAAGATGCTTCGGAGTGCTTTAATACCAAAGTTTATATTTTTATCTTTTTGTTTACTCAAACTGGATTTTTGAAAAAAGAAAAAAACAAGTTTTCTTGAAGTTTTCAATAGAATTAGACTTTATAACTTATAAGCCGTTATGAATTTAAGTCGAGTAAGTGTTGGGGTGTCGCATAGCGATTTCTGCTGATTATAAAATTCGACTATCTGAAGCCTCGATATCTAATTTCGTTTTTGAGGAGGGACAATTTGTTTTTATTATCTTACAGTCCCGATGAAGTACGTAAATTTATTTGTTTTTATTATCTTACAGTCCCGATGAAGTACGTAAATTTATTTGTTTTTATTATCTTACGGTCTCGATGAAGTAAGTAAATTTATTTGTTTTTATTATCTGTTGTAAATAATACATAGCTTACCTGAGTGTAGCTGCCGGAGTGAGGATGGTCTTCCAACAATCAAGAAGAACAATAGCAGTGTGGTTATTTATGCTAATAGAGTAAGGTAAATTGTTATAAAAACCTTCCTCCTTTGTGAAGAGTCAGTCATTATTTTTTTTTATGTTACTGTGGTTACAAGACCTGAGAAGAAGGTCGCGAAGAAAATTGTATTTTTTTCGCAACCTCACTTCAGGTTAGCTACTCTTAGTTATATGACTTTTTTTTTTCCAACAATTTGCGAAAAAAATACATTAGTTCAACACAATTTCTTACAGAACTTTGAGTCATTAGTAACAGCAATTAGTGACAACTCTGGAAATTGTTCGATTACCCGTACAAGGATATGGAGACCTCTGGTACTTCAACTGTTGCAGATTCCAAGGAGCGACACCGTAACCAGATTTCCATTCTGAAGATGAAAATCAAGGGTAGGCTTCGTTTGTCCCGTGGCCCAGAGATCACTCCTGCTGTATTTTCTGTATTCCACAGGGAAATTTTGGAATATATCAACGAAGTTGAAATCTCCATCTGCAAGTTGCAACTTTCCTGTGTCTCTGAAGAGGAAAGAGAACTTATGGAGTCCGATTGGCTAAGTTACCAGCTGAATTTACGGAAGGAATTAGAAGATCTCTCACTCTTGTTACATCCTCCAGAGGCTAGTGGCTATTCGGAGCGACCTTCCCTTCCATATACGCCTGGACCTTCTACGGATAGAGCTAATTCATCATTCACTGTTAGACTACCTCAAGTTCAAATCACTGGACCAACGTTCAGTGGTCGTGAAATGGAAAACGATAGAATGAGTTTTTACAATTTCTTATCTCGATTTGAAAATTGTGCAGCAGGCATGGCAAATGACGCAGAAAAGTTAAACTTTTTAAAATGCTCGGTGTCTGGGAGACCTCTGCTGCTGATTAATCACTTAAGTTGCATCAATACAAATTATCAGCAAGCACTGGCAGTATTGAAACGAGAATATTTAGATGTGAGTGACATCATTGATAAGATATTCCAAGATATTATCGATTTCTCCCCCAAGGGGGAAAATTCTTATGAGGATCTTGGTAGTTTCATCTGCAGAACAGCTTCCATTCTGGAAGAACTGGCCAGCTCTCTCGATTGTGATTTCTCTGAGGATGGTTCTGCAGGGGCCCGATTAATGGCCAAAATACTTTTTTTGAAATTTCCGAGAGCATTGAAGGGAGAGCTTATACAGTTATGTGGCTCTAGAATTCCTTCTCTGTCTGTTTTAATGCGAGACACCAGTGAGGCTATTAAACGCTTGCTAATTAAAGGCGGCGGGTTGCCTGGTTCTTCGGATATCCATCGAAACAATTCTCGGGTAACCGTTTCAAAATCTAGAGCCACTACAACCAGAGATGTTTCTTTCCGCATAGATTCAGATTGTCAGGCTCCTTCTGGTTACTCGAGTAAACTACCTCCTCTGATTTGTGTTACCTTCGGTCGAGGAGGAAGAACCATCTCTGTAAACTGCCTATTGGATACTGGCAGTGGCAGAACGTATTTGTCTGGTGATGTCTTGCACTCCTTGGGTTCCTTGAGTTCTGACGGTTTGGATTGTCATTTGAGGCTGACTACACTTCTCGGAGAATGTGAGCAAGTATACAGAGAGGTGAAACTGGATGTGGACTTGGGGTCTGGTCATGTGGGGCACTTTCCGGTACTGGTTGCCAACTCATTGGACCTATCCTTATATCTAAAAAATTGGCATTTGCTGTTGGAGGAGTTCAAGCGAACTGGATGTTCTCTGGCTGGGCAATTTGAATCTGTCACTGATGCGGTGGCTATAAGTGGAATTATGGGTCTGGATCTGGTGCAACATTTGGGCCCCTTACAGTTGGTGCCTTGTTTGGGGGTCGGGCTTTCTCTGTTCCTGCTGGTTTGATTCCCTTTGGTGAGGTGGACACTTTTTTTCTACAAATCCTGCCCCTATTTCAAGAGATTATACGTTGTTCAGTGCAGTGATGGAGAATACTCCCCAAGTGGAATCATCGCATGTTTGCTTCATCCTGGAAGCCGACCCTACCTATGCGGACCCCTGGGTGGATGTCTTTCCCTCTAGCGATGTGGAAAGAGGATTAGAGAAAATGTTCAGCATTGAGTCATTGGGCATTCAGGACGGAGAAGAAATTTCAGGATATGATTAGAGTATGATTCGGCAGTTCCAGGAATCTATAATATTCAGGGATGGTAAATATCATGTGCAATTACCCTGGCATGCAGATAAGCTGGCTCTGGTTCCTTCTAATCATGCTATTGCTTTGCACGTTTTGGATCGTGTGGTCAGGAGCCTGGAGAAGAAGGGGCTGTACCAGGAGTATGTAGATGTATTCCTTCAGCAGCTACAAGAGGGCATCATAGAGGAAATACAGGTGGATCCTCAAAATTTTGTGGACTATGTATGGGTGCCTCATCGGCCAGTTTTCAAGACGGATCCGGCAGCTACTACTAAAATCAGGCCTGTATTTAACTGTAGCTTGAAGGTCGGTAACTCTGCCTCTCTTAACGAGGCTGCATACTCTGGTGTGAATATGACAGGAGATATGTTGGACCTGTTGATGTCTTTTAGTTTTTTTTTGTTGATTTTTAGTCTTGATTGCAGACATCAGGAAAGCTTTCTTGATGGTTCGCCTTGCACTGGAGGCAGACAAGAACAGGTTCTGTTTTTTTGTGAAGGATGGTGATCGCCTTCGATGTTTCCGCTATGCCACATTGATTTTCCGGTTCACCTCGAGTCCCTTTATATTGGGAAGTATCTTGAAGTTTCATGCAGCCCAATATCCCTTTGATGAATGTCGAGTTGCGATGGAGAACCAATTCTATGTCGACAACCTGGTGGTTACTGAGTCTGACCCAGCAAAGCTTGTAAGGCTGTATTCCCAGGTTAGGAGGCGGTTGCAGGAAGGTGGATTTGTGGTGCAGTCCTGTAACTCAAACTGCGACAGCCTTAGGGAGGAGATGAGGAAAGATGGTACATTGAGTACTCATGAGGCCGGATGGGAGATGGTGCTCGGGTACCGGTATGATCCCGCACTGCTCCTGTTAAGTGTGATCCGAGTGCATCTACTAAGAGGCGAATCCTTTCGGAATCGGCAAAGGTATTTGATCCCTTATCTCTTTGCCTGCCTGTGACTATAAGGAGTAGGATTTTGGTGGGAGAATTATGGAAGCGAGGCGTGCAATGGGATGAGGAAGTCTCTCCAGAGTTTCAGTCTTCTTGGAGGAACCTGGCAGAAGACTTATCTAAATTGAGTGACATGCATTTCTGCAGACAGGCCCATGACGGGAACCGAACTGGAGAGTTATACCTGTTTTGTGACGCTTCTAAAGAAGCATATGGATTTGCAGCCTACTATGTTCAGTACAACAATTCTGCATTGATCTTTGCCAAAGCACGAGTGGCTCCAGTGAAGGATAAGACATTACCAACTTTAGAACTAATGGCGGTATTTCTTGCTCTGAAGTGTTTGCCCACTATCTTGGTAGGATGCAAGGGTGTCCGCCCTTCTAGGTTGTGTGTGGTAACAGATGCACAAGTAGTATTGTCATGGATTTTATCAGAAACGATGACTAGTAAAAGCATCTTTGCTAGAAACAGGTTAAAGGATGTGCTGCTAATGAGCTTGGATTTGGAAACGAATTACGGCATCAGGCCGACCTTTAGGTATGTTTCTACCACCGAAAACCCGGCTGACTTGATCACTCATGGATTAACGATAAGGAAGTTCCGAGACAACTTTGACTTTTGGTACTATGGCCCTTCTTGGTTGCGCGGTGGGGTCTTGACTTGGCCGGAGCAGGAGTTGCCCTGTCTTGATGATAGGTGCCAGCAGATTGTTCGTTCATCAACAAATTTTGCGGTGATTGTGGATGAGGAGTGTGCTTCGGTGATCTCCATGCGGCGGTTCTCTACGTTTACCCGTTTGTTGAGGGTAACTTCTTTAGTCTTCCGATTCATCGGCTTGATGAGGAAAAGGGAAGACAACTACAACAAGAAAGCCGCAATTTACTTAATAAAATGTTCTCAACAGCAGGAATTTATGGCTGAATTGAATTACCAGCGGAATCCTATGGTAAAGCCTGCACCTAATCGTGTTCGAGCACTAGATCTTTTTCTGGATGAGGAAGGGTTGATCCGCTCGCATGGACGGCTGGACAGGTCTTCTCAGTTTTCTTATGAAGTTAAGAATCCCTTGTTGCTGGGCAAGAATCATCACCTGACCCGACTTGTAATATTAGACTGCCATCTTAAATGTTCCCATCTGGGTACAGGATCAACCTTAACGGAATTGAGATGTCAAGGATACTGGGTGCCTCAAGGGAGGCAGGCAGTCAAAAATGCCCTGAATTCCTGCACAAGGTGTAAAAGATACAATTCTAGGCCGGTACTGCCTGAGAACATGGCCAATCTACCAACTTCTCGTGTCGAATTTGAGGTTCCTTATAGGAATACTGGAGTGGACTTCACAGGACATTTTTGGGTGAAGGAGGGTAACAGTGAGAAAAAAATGTATCTGTTGTTGTTCACTTGTTTGAGTGTAAGAGCAGTGCATATAGAGGTGGTACCTGACATGAGTATATTGTCCTTTTTTCAGGCTCTAGTCAGATTTACTAATGCACATGGTGTTCCAGAGTCAATTCTCAGCGACAACGCAAAAACCTTTCTGGGTAGTGGAAGACTGTTTAAGCGCCTTTGTCTTCTCCAGGACTACCAGGCCAAATTTGGGTCATGTAACATTAAGTAGGAGACAATTCCTCTATTTTCCCCCTGGGTTGGAGGTGTATGGGAGCGTAGCATCAAGACTTTAAAATCTTGCCTATACAAGGTCATTGGTAGGGGTAAGGTAGATTATTATACCTTCCTAACTATTGTCTCAGATATTCAGCGGGCTGTAAACAACAGGCCCCTTACTTATCAAGAGTCCGCTGACAGGCAACCAATGATTATCACACCCAATATGTTTATTAGACCCAATAAAAGCCCTGGTCTATTGGTACCGTTGGGAAGAGATGATCTCTCCACCATGGTTCCTCCCAGCCGGAGAAGGTTGATCGAGACGATTGGATTACGAAATGAATGGTTGTCAAGATTTAGAGAACTGTGGTACAGGGAGTACCTTCTGGATCTTAGAGGAAGGATGCCAGGAAGATCTCGGATACCATTTCAGAATCGCATTAAAAGAAATGATGTAGTCTTGGTCAAGAGCCCTTTAAAACCACGACCCTTTTGGATGTTGGGTACTATACTTGAGGTTCTCCCAGGACAAGATGGAGTGGTGAGGACAGTTCGTGTCAGACAGGGCGACGGTGTGGTGAACGTCCATTCACTGAAGAATTTATATCCAATAGAAATTTCACAATCTGATGATGATCTTGGGGAAAGTGAACCAAATCAGGCGGGTGCATCCTCGCCTGTTGCTGCAGGTAGCAGTCAAAACCAGGAATCCTCTAGTTCATTTTCGGAAGGAGATGGCACCATTTGGTTGTGTCCTGCCTGCAATAGACCTCAAGGGAACCAAGATATGATATGCTGCGATTCCTGTGATGAGTGGTATCATTTTGAGTGTGTTGGAATTGACTTGGCTCCACCCGCTAGACATAAATGGTACTGCAGTGATTGTGCACCTCAAAGGAGACGAAGGGGTAGACCTAGTCTGTTACCCGATCAATAGAAGTAGTCTTGGGTAGGACTATAAACTACAACCGACAGCGGGGCCTAGGCTAAGGGACAGAATGAGGGTACCCTGAACCACTGTTACCTCCAGGTAGCCCTTGACTGAGGCCTAGCACCTGTTAGTCCCCCTGCAGGGTCACGCCAACTTAGTTTTTTTATGAAGATATATATATATATATATATATATATATATATATATATATATATATATATATATATAAAATGCACTTTTTTTTTCTTTTGTTGGGAGAGTGTTGTAAATAATACATAGCTTACCTGAGTGTAGCTGCCGGAGTGAGGATGGTCTTCCAACAATCAAGAAGAACAATAGCATTGTGGTTATTTATGCTAATAGAGTAAGGTAAATTGTTATAAAAACCTTCCTCCTTTGTGAAGAGTCAGTCATTATTTTTTTATGTTACTGTGGTTACAAGACCTGAGAAGAAGGTCGCGAAGAAGATTGTATTTTTTTCGCAACCTCACTTCAGGTTAGCTACTCTTAGTTATATGACTTTTTTTTTCCAACATATCTTACAGTCCCGATGAAGTACGTAAATTTATTTGTTTTTATTATCTTACGGTCTCGATGAAGTACGTAAATTTATTTGTTTTTATTATCTTACGGTCCAGATGAAGTACGTAAATTTATTTGTTTTTATTATCTTGTTGTCAACTTAGAACATAGAATTTAGTTATTGTAAATATTACTTTCATTACGTTAAATAGTTAACCTTCCTTTGATGTTTTGTAATGTTAGATTAATGTACCACACACAACAAATGTTACATCCAAATACAGATAAACATGATCGGACGTAAAAATAAAATACATCTGAAGAAGAAAGTCTAGAAAGTCTAGAAATAGCACAAATATTAATATCAACGTTAATGTGCAGAATAATTCGAGATGTAACAAGTGAGTAAACCGCGATAAGATATGTTTTCAGAAAAGAGCATTTGTTGAATCGGTTAACGTTTGTGTGGTGTCCCTTCTATTAAATGCCTTCCCCATTACATGTCGATGAAAATAAAATGGTCCAATATTTTCTAACCTTTCACTTTTTAATGCCTCAGATATCTGGTATTTACCTTAGATTCCTTTGGTGAAAAATAGGGCATCATGGCTGTGTTGGGGGAGGGAAAATGTATCTTCCAGGGTCAGACAGTAGCATCAATATATCCGTGATATACAAGGTGTGCCAAAAGTTTTAAACACATTTTGACAATGAATATCTCAAGAACGATTAAGGAAAATCAATAGCTTAAAAAAAAAACTTAATGCATTTAGCTTTAAAATGGCACCTCGTCTATCTTACTACCATTTATAGTTAAGCAAGTATGAGGACTTGAAATGTGCCTAAGATTTTTAGAATACCCTGTACTAACACACAACGCACGATTGGTGACAACAAGAATAAAATATAAATGCCACGGTACAGGGAAATGTTGTGCCTTACAAAAAATTGGATAAAAGGAATTAAAAGTATTTACTTATTACACAATTTTGTTTGAACAGAAAGTTCTATGATGTAAATCTCTCGGGTTCTGGGCATGGCGAGAAGAAATAGAGCCTCATTCTCGAGTGACAATCATGGAAGTCGCTGAGTTACGAAACACATTATCTACAGTCACTTTATTGGAAAGGTAAATTTACAAGCAAGATAGTTTTATCCTTACAACTCCTTTGGATTTAATTTTCAATATTTTATGTTTTTAATCCTATCTGATAATGAAAGGATATTAAACTTTTAATTTTTTTTTTTTTTCATATTCATTTTAAGTTATAAGAATTTAAAAGCAAACAAATTTGGTAGTGGAGGTCTAGTTAGAGCCTTCTCTCCTCGGTCTTTCTATCCTCCTTGACCCTTCTTATTTATTTGGCGTGGTGCCAGTTGATGGTGACACGCAAAAAAGGGGGATGTACCTTATAATTATGCCGTTGGTTCCATGTGATGTTCCTTAGCGTTTTACATGTAGTAGTAGTAGTAGTAGTAGTAGTAGTAGTAGTAGTAGTAGTATCATCATCATCATCATCATCATCATCATCATCATCATTATTATTATTATTATTATTATTATTATTATTGGCGGCTCACATGGAGCTTTCACATAAGTCAATAAACGATCTGATTGGAAACCTGTGGTGTTCTCTGGAAGCTGAGTGACAACAAGTTACCCCAGACGTCCAGCTCTCTCCACCTCCTTCAATAGCATTTGCAAATTTCTTTAATTCTATTTTTAAGCTAAACACTCTGCATTATAAGATGAAGAATCATGGATAAGTGGAGTAATCTTGGGGAAACAGTATCGCCCCTTCTACACTGTTTTGTAGCAAATGAAACCGGAGCCTTTGGATCGCCCTCGATTATTGTCGACCACTTTACTTTTACTGTGTTGTTGAATGGTTTAGCTCGTGATCCGTTCAACTTATATTTGAATATATTTTCAAATGAAAGACAATAATGCTGTTTAATTATTTTCTTATTTAAATGTGTATTTAAAATATATAAACCATATATTATCAAGATTAATTCATAAGAAAGAAAAAAACTTTTTTTTCTTAAAAGTTCAAGTTTATATGCACTTAATATAAACATTTACTTTCTTGCCTTTCTAGTTTAACAAATCTCTTTCAATTGCCAAAGTTAAAAAAACTTTTGTGGATATATTTGTTTGATAAGCTTTAATAATAGCGATGGAGAGGAACCTGTGCAATTTTTAAAATTTTAATGTAGCAAGCTGCCTCCTACATAAATTGTTGCTATCATTTTCGTTGCAAATATTTTTTAATCAATGTTGATAACAATAATATTTGAGATTATTCAAATATATTTTATTAGGAAATGTATTATTTTAATACAGTTGAATTAAAGTGGTACGAGAGGGTGTATATTTCCTTGGACCCCCTTACCCTCGCCTCCCTCTTTAAAATTTATTACTTTTAGTCAGGAATGCATTCTTTTTGTCTACAATTAAAAAACTACAAGCTCGTTACGTGAGCTAGAAAAGTCTGCAAATGACATTGGTCTTTACCTTAATGCAGATAAAACAAAGTTTATGACTTTCAATGGGGGGAGGCGAAGATCAAAGCTCTAGATGGAACAGCACTGAAAGAAGTCACTGAATTTACGTACCTGAGCAGCAACATAGGTTCCACGGAGAGAGAGAGATGTCGAAATTCGCATCTCAAAAGCATGGGCTGCATTGGATAAGCTGCGGTAGGTGTATCAGAATTTTTGTAGGAATTTTTGACACCCCTAACACGAAACTGCGAATACAATATAAAAATCTCGGAATTTCTCTGTTAAAAGTGGCTTATTTATTTTCTTTATGGATTATACTTCCAAAATAAACTATTACAGTTGTTTTAAAAGTAATAGAAATATTTTTTTTTTAAACAGTAATGAATTTTCCGAACTCAATATTTTTCAATTTTTAAACTTTAAAAATCTATCAAAATTTTTCTATTGATTCTATTTTTACGATATTTTCAGGGTCAATGTGAAATTTTATGTTCTTTCCAATAAACCGAATATAATATTTTAGACAAACGTTTTTTTTTAATTCACGCCCCCCCCAAGTGTCACCCATTTTGAAATGTCTATTAAAAAGTAAATAATTAATTTATGTCGGGGAGTTTTATATATCACAAATTGAAGAGAAAAGGTCAATAAATAATATATTCAAATTTAAAACAAAAAAAATCGCTTTTTTAGAAATTTACCTGTAAAGTCCGAAGTTTAAAACCTTATTTTATAAGAACACATTGTTTTTTTTTTTGTCTTTTTTTTTGTCTTTTTTTTTTTAATGAAACCTTCGTCCTTGCTCCTTTAATTGAAAAAATAATTAGGGCTTGAATTACATTTTTCGAGGAGTTATAAGCTTGGAAAGACAGGGGGTCGAATAATTCACGCCTCTCATTTTGAAATGTCTATTAAAAAGTAAATAATTAATTATGTCGGGGAGTTTTATATATCACAAATTGAAGAGAAAAGGTCAATAAATAATATATTCAAATTTAAAACAAAAAAATCGCGTTTTTAGAAATTTACCTGTAAAGTCCGAAATTTAAAACCTTTTTTTTTTTTTAAAAAAACACATTGTTTTTTCTTTTTGTTTTTTTTTTAATAAAACCTTGGTCCTTGCTCCTTTAATTGAAAAAAAAATAGGGCTTGAATTAAATTTTTCGAGGAGTTATAAGCTTGGAAAGATGGGGTGGAATTATTCACTATTTTCACGAAATTTCTGACACTGCTAAAGCTGCGGTCAGTATTGACTTCAAGGCTAACTGACAAACTGAAAAGGCAATTCTTCAGAGCAGTGTTGAAGTCTACCTTTGTTTACCGTGCTACAACCTGGACACCTACCAAAAGATTGGAAAGAAAGCTAGACGGCACGCACACCCGTATGCAATGAACAGTGTTAAATATATCTTGGCAAGATCATCAGTGCCTACGCCTCATCCTTCGGATTCGCTGGCAGCAATTTGTTACCAACACTGATGTCCGCGCGCGCTGCAAGACGTCCTCTCTGCCACAAACCATCCGCTTGAGGAGACTACGTTGGTTTGGCCATGCCCTTCGTCGACAGACGACTGATTTCATCAAGCCATTGACCTGCCTCCACTACAGGATTGGAAGAAGCGATGCGGAGGAAAACTGAAGACCTGGATCAGGACGGTGAAGGAAGGCTCTGATCTGATTCTAGGCCCTCAACTCTACAGAATACGACGCTGGAATCGGGAATGGCTCTCGCTAATGGCTACTGCGGCATCGGATCGCCGGGCGTGGTCAAACTCAATTCGAGATGCAGCTAACTCAACGGGTGGAGCCGGCTTAACTGTTCCGCGGCGATAGCCGAAACAAACAACAACAAACAAACGATAAAAAGATTATCCCACGAAGCAGCAACTTTACGGCAATCTACCTGCCATATCTACTACCATCAAGGAGCATCGTCTACGATTTGTCGGTCATTGCCAGAGGATCAAGTAAGAGCTGGCGAGAAATGTATTTTTGTGGAATCCATGGCATGGGCGTATATACATTGGATGACCTAGATGCACGTACATCCAGCAAATTGCACATGCGGTCAATTGTGATCCTGAAGATCTGTGGCAGCTGATGGAACACAGGGAAATCTGGAGAGAGAAAGAGAGAGGGGGAAAGAGAGAGGGGGAGAGAGAGAGCCATATTGGTTATTTATCAACCGTCTTCACTTATTTCTTGATCCAATACTGCTTTCACCATTATTTTACACAATCAATCCATTTCATTTATCTTATTTTACTTATGTTTTACCATTTTTAGTGTCCATTGTTTTACTTAATTATTTATATTTCATCGTGAATTTGGATTATTTATTATATTTATGCATGACCTTTTATACTTCTCTATCTAGTCTTTATTCATCAAACTCCCGCATACACTTTCATAATTCTCTATCTAGTCTTTATTCATCAAACTCCCGTATACACTTTCATAATTCTCTATCTAGTCTTTATTCATCAAACTCCCGTATACACTTTCATAATTCTCTATCTAGTCTTTATTCATCAAACTCCCGCATACACTTTCATAATTCTCTATCTAGTCTTTATTAATCAAACTCCCGTATACACTTTCATAATTCTCTATCTAGTCTTTATTCATCAAACTCCCGCATACACTTTCATAATTCTCTATCTAGTCTTTATTCATCAAACTCCCGTATACACTTTCATAATTCTCTATCTAGTCTTTATTCATCAAACTCCCGTATACACTTTCATAATTCTCTATCTAGTCTTTATTCATCCAACTCCCATATACACTTTCATAATTCTCTATCTAGTCTTTATTCATCCAACTCCCATATACACTTTCATAATTCTCTATCTAGTCTTTATTCATCCAACTCCCATATACACTTTCATAATTCTCTATCTAGTCTTTATTCATCCAACTCCCATATACACTTTTATAATTATCTATATAGTCTTTATTCATCCAACTCCCATATACACTTTTATAATTCTCTATCTAGTCTTTATTCATCCAACTCCCATATACACTTTTATAATTCTCTATCTAGTCTTTATTCATCCAACTCCCATATACACTTTTATAATTCTCTATCTAGTCTTTATTCATCCAACTCCCATATACACTTTCATAATTCTCTATCTAGTCTTTATTCATCAAACTCCCATATACACTTTTATAATTCTCTATCTAGTCTTTATTCATCCTACTCCCATATACACTTTTATAATTCTCTATCTAGTCTTTATTCATCCAACTCCCATATACACTTTTATAATTCTCTATCTAGTCTTTATTCATCCAACTCCCATATACACTTTTATAATTCTCTATCTAGTCTTTATTCATCCAACTCCCATATACACTTTTATAATTCTCTATCTAGTCTTTATTCATCCAACTCCCATATACACTTTCATAATTCTCTATCTAGTCTTTATTCATCAAACTCCCATATACACTTTTATAATTCTCTATCTAGTCTTTATTCATCCTACTCCCATATACACTTTTATAATTCTCTATCTAGTCTTTATTCATCCAACTCCCATATACACTTTTATAATTCTCTATCTAGTCTTTATTCATCCTACTCCCATATACACTTTTATAATTCTCTATCTAGTCTTTATAATCCAACTCCCATATACACTTTTATACTTCTCTATCTAGTCTTTATTCATCCAACTCCCGTATACACTTTCATAATTCTCTATCTAGTCTTTATAATCCAACTCCCATATACACTTTTATACTTCTCTATCTAGTCTTTATTCATCCAACTCCCGTATACACTTTCATAATACTCTATCTAGTCTTTATAATCCAACTCCCATATACACTTTTATACTTCTCTATCTAGTCTTTATTCATCCAACTCCCGTATACACTTTCATAATTCTCTATCTAGTCTTTATAATCCAACTCCCGTATACACTTTTATACTTCTCTATCTAGCCTTTATTCATCCAACTCCCGTATACAGTTTTATAATTCTCTATCTAGTCTTTATAATCCAACTCCCATATACACTTTTATAATTCTCTATCTAGTCTTTATTCATCCAACTCCCATATACACTTTTATAATTCTCTATCTAGTCTTTATTCATCCAACTCCCATATACACTTTTATAATTCTCTATATAGTCTTTATTCATCCAACTCCCGTATACACTTTCATAATTCTCTATCTAGTCTTTATTCATCAAACTCCCGCATACACTTTCATAATTCTCTATCTAGTCTTTATTCATCAAACTCCCGCATACACTTTCATAATTCTCTATCTAGTCTTTATTCATCAAACTCCCGTATACACTTTCATAATTCTCTATCTAGTCTTTATTCATCAAACTCCCATATACACTTTTATACTTCTCTATCTAGTCTTTATTCATCAAACTCCCGTATACACTTTCATAATTCTCTATCTAGTCTTTATTCATCAAACTCCCATATACACTTTTATAATTCTCTATCTAGTCTTTATTCATCAAACTCCCGCATACACTTTCATAATTCTCTATCTAGTCTTTATTCATCAAACTCCCGCATACACTTTCATAATTCTCTATCTAGTCTTTATTCATCAAACTCCCGCATACACTTTCATAATTCTCTATCTAGTCTTTATTCATCAAACTCCCGCATACACTTTCATAATTCTCTATCTAGTCTTTATTCATCAAACTCCCGCATACACTTTCATAATTCTCTATCTAGTCTTTATTCATCAAACTCCCGTATACACTTTCATAATTCTCTATCTAGTCTTTATTCATCAAACTCCCGTATACACTATCATAATTCTCTATCTAGTCTTTATTCATCAAACTCCCGTATACACTTTCATAATTCTCTATCTAGTCTTTATTCATCAAACTCCCGTATACACTTTCATAATTCTCTATCTAGTCTTTATTCATCCAACTCCCATATACACTTTCATAATTCTCTATCTAGTCTTTATTCATCCAACTCCCATATACACTTTCATAATTCTCTATCTAGTCTTTATTAATCCAACTCCCATATACACTTTTATAATTATCTATATAGTCTTTATTCATCCAACTCCCATATACACTTTTATAATTCTCTATCTAGTCTTTATTCATCCAACTCCCATATACACTTTTATAATTCTCTATCTAGTCTTTATTCATCCAACTCCCATATACACTTTTATAATTCTCTATCTAGTCTTTATAATCCAACTCCCATATACACTTTCATAATTCTCTATCTAGTCTTTATTCATCCAACTCCCATATACACTTTCATAATTCTCTATCTAGTCTTTATTCATCCAACTCTCATATACACTTTCATAATTCTCTATCTAGTCTTTATTCATCCAACTCCCATATACACTTTTATAATTCTCTATCTAGTCTTTATTCATCCTACTCCCATATACACTTTTATAATTCTCTATCTAGTCTTTATAATCCAACTCCCATATACACTTTTATACTTCTCTATCTAGTCTTTATTCATCCAACTCCCGTATACACTTTCATAATTCTCTATCTAGTCTTTATAATCCAACTCCCATATACACTTTTATACTTCTCTATCTAGTCTTTATTCATCCAACTCCCGTATACACTTTCATAATACTCTATCTAGTCTTTATAATCCAACTCCCATATACACTTTTATACTTCTCTATCTAGTCTTTATTCATCCAACTCCCGTATACACTTTCATAATTCTCTATCTAGTCTTTATAATCCAACTCCCGTATACACTTTTATACTTCTCTATCTAGTCTTTATTCATCCAACTCCCGTATACAGTTTTATAATTCTCTATCTAGTCTTTATAATCCAACTCCCATATACACTTTTATAATTCTCTATCTAGTCTTTATTCATCCAACTCCCATATACACTTTTATAATTCTCTATATAGTCTTTATTCATCCAACTCTCATATACACTTTTATAATTCTCTATCTAGTCTTTATTCATCCAACTCCCATATACACTTTTATAATTCTCTATCTAGTCTTTATTCATCCAACTCCCATATACACTTTTATAATTTTCTATCTAGTCTTTATTCATCCAACTCCCATATACACTTTTATAATTCTCTATATAGTCTTTATTCATCCAACTCCCATATACATATTTATAATTCTCTATCTAGTCTTTATTCATCCAACTCCCATATACACTTTTATAATTCTCTATCTAGTCTTTATTCATCCAACTCCCATATACACTTTTATAATTCTCTATATAGTCTTTATTCATCCAACTCCCATATACACTTTTATAATTCTCTATCTAGTCTTTATTTATCAAACTCCCGTATACACTTTCATAATTCTCTATCTAGTCTTTATTGATCCAACTCCCATATACACTTTCATAATTCTCTATCTAGTCTTTATTCATCCAACTCCCATATACACTTTCATAATTCTCTATATAGTCTTTATTCATCCAACTCCCGTATACACTTTCATAATTCTCTATCTAGTCTTTATTCATCAAACTCCCGCATACACTTTCATAATTCTCTATCTAGTCTTTATTCATCAAACTCCCGCATACACTTTCATAATTCTCTATCTAGTCTTTATTCATCAAACTCCCGTATACACTTTCATAATTCTCTATCTAGTCTTTATTCATCAAACTCCCGTATACACTTTCATAATTCTCTATCTAGTCTTTATTCATCCAACTCCCATATACACTTTCATAATTCTCTATCTAGTCTTTATTCATCCAACTCCCATATACACTTTTATACTTCTCTATCTAGTCTTTATTCATCCAACTCCCATATACACTTTCATAATTCTCTATCTAGTCTTTATTCATCCAACTCCCGTATACACTTTCATAATTCTCTATCTAGTCTTTATTCATCAAACTCCCATATACACTTTCATAATTCTCTATCTAGTCTTTATTCATCCAACTCCCATATACACTTTCATAATTCTCTATCTAGTCTTTATTCATCCAACTCCCATATACACTTTTATAATTATCTATCTAGTCTTTATTCATCCAACTCCCATATACACTTTTATAATTCTCTATCTAGTCTTTATTCATCCAACTCCCATATACACTTTTATAATTCTCTATCTAGTCTTTATTCATCCAACTCCCATATACACTTTTATAATTCTCTATCTAGTCTTTATAATCCAACTCCCATATACACTTTCATAATTCTCTATCTAGTCTTTATTCATCCAACTCTCATATACACTTTCATAATTCTCTATCTAGTCTTTATTCATCCAACTCCCATATACACTTTTATAATTCTCTATCTAGTCTTTATTCATCCTACTCCCATATACACTTTTATAATTCTCTATCTAGTCTTTATAATCCAACTCCCATATACACTTTTATACTTCTCTATCTAGTCTTTATTCATCCAACTCCCGTATACACTTTCATAATTCTCTATCTAGTCTTTATAATCAAACTCCCATATACACTTTTATACTTCTCTATCTAGGCTTTATTCATCCAACTCCCGTATACACTTTCATAATTCTCTATCTAGTCTTTATAATCCAACTCCCATATACACTTTTATACTTCTCTATCTAGTCTTTATTCATCCAACTCCCGTATACACTTTCATAATTCTCTATCTAGTCTTTATAATCCAACTCCCGTATACACTTTTATACTTCTCTATCTAGTCTTTATTCATCCACCTCCCGTATACAGTTTTATAATTCTCTATCTAGTCTTTATAATCCAACTCCCATATACACTTTTATAATTCTCTATCTAGTCTTTATTCATCCAACTCCCATATACACTTTTATAATTCTCTATATAGTCTTTATTCATCCAACTCTCATATACACTTTTATAATTCTCTATCTAGTCTTTATTCATCCAACTCCCATATACACTTTTATAATTCTCTATCTAGTCTTTATTCATCCAACTCCCATATACACTTTTATAATTTTCTATCTAGTCTTTATTCATCCAACTCCCATATACACTTTTATAATTCTCTATATAGTCTTTATTCATCCAACTCCCATATACATATTTATAATTCTCTATCTAGTCTTTATTCATCCAACTCCCATATACACTTTTATAATTCTCTATCTAGTCTTTATTCATCCAACTCCCATATACACTTTTATAATTCTCTATATAGTCTTTATTCATCCAACTCCCATATACACTTTTATAATTCTCTATCTAGTCTTTATTTATCAAACTCCCGTATACACTTTCATAATTCTCTATCTAGTCTTTATTGATCCAACTCCCATATACACTTTCATAATTCTCTATCTAGTCTTTATTCATCCAACTCCCATATACACTTTCATAATTCTCTATATAGTCTTTATTCATCCAACTCCCGTATACACTTTCATAATTCTCTATCTAGTCTTTATTCATCAAACTCCCGCATACACTTTCATAATTCTCTATCTAGTCTTTATTCATCAAACTCCCGTATACACTTTCATAATTCTCTATCTAGTCTTTATTCATCAAACTCCCGTATACACTTTCATAATTCTCTATCTAGTCTTTATTCATCCAACTCCCATATACACTTTCATAATTCTCTATCTAGTCTTTATTCATCCAACTCCCATATACACTTTTATACTTCTCTATCTAGTCTTTATTCATCCAACTCCCATATACACTTTCATAATTCTCTATCTAGTCTTTATTCATCCAACTCCCGTATACACTTTCATAATTCTCTATCTAGTCTTTATTCATCAAACTCCCATATACACTTTCATAATTCTCTATCTAGTCTTTATTCATCCAACTCCCATATACACTTTCATAATTCTCTATCTAGTCTTTATTCATCCAACTCCCATATACACTTTTATAATTATCTATCTAGTCTTTATTCATCCAACTCCCATATACACTTTTATAATTCTCTATCTAGTCTTTATTCATCCAACTCCCATATACACTTTTATAATTCTCTATCTAGTCTTTATTCATCCAACTCCCATATACACTTTTATAATTCTCTATCTAGTCTTTATAATCCAACTCCCATATACACTTTCATAATTCTCTATCTAGTCTTTATTCATCCAACTCTCATATACACTTTCATAATTCTCTATCTAGTCTTTATTCATCCAACTCCCATATACACTTTTATAATTCTCTATCTAGTCTTTATTCATCCTACTCCCATATACACTTTTATAATTCTCTATCTAGTCTTTATAATCCAACTCCCATATACACTTTTATACTTCTCTATCTAGTCTTTATTCATCCAACTCCCGTATACACTTTCATAATTCTCTATCTAGTCTTTATAATCAAACTCCCATATACACTTTTATACTTCTCTATCTAGTCTTTATTCATCCAACTCCCGTATACACTTTCATAATACTCTATCTAGTCTTTATAATCCAACTCCCATATACACTTTTATACTTCTCTATCTAGTCTTTATTCATCCAACTCCCGTATACACTTTCATAATTCTCTATCTAGTCTTTATAATCCAACTCCCGTATACACTTTTATACTTCTCTATCTAGTCTTTATTCATCCAACTCCCGTATACAGTTTTATAATTCTCCATCTAGTCTTTATAATCCAACTCCCATATACACTTTCATAATTCTCTATCTAGTCTTTATTCATCCAACTCCCATATACACTTTTATAATTCTCTATATAGTCTTTATTCATCCAACTCTCATATACACTTTTATAATTCTCTATCTAGTCTTTATTCATCCAACTCCCATATACACTTTTATAATTCTCTATCTAGTCTTTATTCATCCAACTCCCATATACACTTTTATAATTTTCTATCTAGTCTTTATTCATCCAACTCCCATATACACTTTTATAATTCTCTATATAGTCTTTATTCATCCAACTCCCATATACACATTTATAATTCTCTATCTAGTCTTTATTCATCCAACTCCCATATACACTTTTATAATTCTCTATCTAGTCTTTATTCATCCAACTCCCATATACACTTTTATAATTCTGTATATAGTCTTTATTCATCCAACTCCCATATACACTTTTATACTTCTCTATATAGTCTTTATTCATCCAACTCCCATATACACTTTTATAATTCTCTATCTAGTCTTTATTCATCCAACTCCCATATACACTTTTATAATTCTCTATATAGTCTTTATTCATCCAACTCTCATATACACTTTTATACTTCTCTATCTAGTCTTTATAATCCAACTCCCATATACACTTTTATAATTCTCTATCTAGTCTTTATTCACCCAACTCCTATATACACTTTTCTAATTCTCTATCTAGTCTTTATTCATCCAACTCTCATATACACTTTTATACTTCTCTATCTAGTCTTTATTCATACAACTCCCATATACACTTTTATAATTCTCTATCTAGTCTTTATTCATCCAACTCCCATATAAACTTTTATAATTCTCTATATAGTCTTTATTTATCCAACTCCCATATACACTTTTATAATTCTCTATCTAGTCTTTATTTATCCAACTCCCATATACACTTTTATAATTCTCTATCTAGTCTTTATTCATCCAACTACCATATACACTTTCATAATTCTCTATCTAGTCTTTATTCATCCAACTCCCATATACACTTTTATAATTCTCTATCTAGTCTTTATTCATCCAACTCCCATATACACTTTCATAATTCTCTATCTAGTCTTTATTCATCAAACTCCCATATACACTTTTATAATTCTCTATCTAGTCTTTATTCATCCTACTCCCATATACACTTTTATAATTCTCTATCTAGTCTTTATTCATCCAACTCCCATATACACTTTTATAATTCTCTATCTAGTCTTTATTCATCCTACTCCCATATACACTTTTATAATTCTCTATCTAGTCTTTATAATCCAACTCCCATATACACTTTTATACTTCTCTATCTAGTCTTTATTCATCCAACTCCCGTATACACTTTCATAATTCTCTATCTAGTCTTTATAATCCAACTCCCATATACACTTTTATACTTCTCTATCTAGTCTTTATTCATCCAACTCCCGTATACACTTTCATAATACTCTATCTAGTCTTTATAATCCAACTCCCATATACACTTTTATACTTCTCTATCTAGTCTTTATTCATCCAACTCCCGTATACACTTTCATAATTCTCTATCTAGTCTTTATAATCCAACTCCCGTATACACTTTTATACTTCTCTATCTAGCCTTTATTCATCCAACTCCCGTATACAGTTTTATAATTCTCTATCTAGTCTTTATAATCCAACTCCCATATACACTTTTATAATTCTCTATCTAGTCTTTATTCATCCAACTCCCATATACACTTTTATAATTCTCTATCTAGTCTTTATTCATCCAACTCCCATATACACTTTTATAATTCTCTATATAGTCTTTATTCATCCAACTCCCATATACACTTTTATAATTCTCTATCTAGTCTTTATTCATCAAACTCCCGTATACACTTTCATAATTCTCTATCTAGTCTTTATTCATCAAACTCCCGTATACACTTTCATAATTCTCTATCTAGTCTTTATTCATCAAACTCCCGCATACACTTTCATAATTCTCTATCTAGTCTTTATTCATCAAACTCCCGCATACACTTTCATAATTCTCTATCTAGTCTTTATTCATCAAACTCCCGTATACACTTTCATAATTCTCTATCTTGTCTTTATTCATCAAACTCCCGTATACACTTTCATAATTCTCTATCTAGTCTTTATTCATCCAACTCCCATATACACTTTCATAATTCTCTATCTAGTCTTTATTCATCCAACTCCCATATACACTTTCATAATTCTCTATCTAGTCTTTATTCATCCAACTCCCATATACACTTTCATAATTCTCTATCTAGTCTTTATTAATCCAACTCCCATATACACTTTTATAATTATCTATATAGTCTTTATTCATCCAACTCCCATATACACTTTTATAATTCTCTATCTAGTCTTTATTCATCCAACTCCCATATACACTTTTATAATTCTCTATCTAGTCTTTATTCATCCAACTCCCATATACACTTTTATAATTCTCTATCTAGTCTTTATAATCCAACTCCCATATACACTTTCATAATTCTCTATCTAGTCTTTATTCATCCAACTCCCATATACACTTTCATAATTCTCTATCTAGTCTTTATTCATCCAACTCCCATATACACTTTCATAATTCTCTATCTAGTCTTTATTCATCCAACTCCCATATACACTTTCATAATTCTCTATCTAGTCTTTATTAATCCAACTCCCATATACACTTTTATAATTATCTATATAGTCTTTATTCATCCAACTCCCATATACACTTTTATAATTCTCTATCTAGTCTTTATTCATCCAACTCCCATATACACTTTTATAATTCTCTATCTAGTCTTTATTCATCCAACTCCCATATACACTTTTATACTTCTCTATCTAGTCTTTATTCATCCAACTCCCGTATACACTTTCATAATTCTCTATCTAGTCTTTATTCATCCAACTCCCATATACACTTTCATAATTCTCTATCTAGTCTTTATTCATCCAACTCTCATATACACTTTCATAATTCTCTATCTAGTCTTTATTCATCCAACTCCCATATACACTTTTATAATTCTCTATCTAGTCTTTATTCATCCTACTCCCATATACACTTTTATAATTCTCTATCTAGTCTTTATAATCCAACTCCCATATACACTTTTATACTTCTCTATCTAGTCTTTATTCATCCAACTCCCGTATACACTTTCATAATTCTCTATCTAGTCTTTATAATCCAACTCCCATATACACTTTTATACTTCTCTATCTAGTCTTTATTCATCCAACTCCCGTATACACTTTCATAATTCTCTATCTAGTCTTTATAATCCAACTCCCATATACACTTTTATACTTCTCTATCTAGTCTTTATTCATCCAACTCCCGTATACACTTTCATAATTCTCTATCTAGTCTTTATAATCCAACTCCCATATACACTTTTATACTTCTCTATCTAGTCTTTATTCATCCAACTCCCGTATACACTTTCATAATACTCTATCTAGTCTTTATAATTCAACTCCCATATACACTTTTATACTTCTCTATCTAGTCTTTATTCATCCAACTCCCGTATACACTTTCATAATTCTCTATCTAGTCTTTATAATCCAACTCCCGTATACACTTTTATACTTCTCTATCTAGTCTTTATTCATCCAACTCCCGTATACAGTTTTATAATTCTCTATCTAGTCTTTATAATCCAACTCCCATATACACTTTTATAATTCTCTATCTAGTCTTTATTCATCCAACTCCCATATACACTTTTATAATTCTCTATATAGTCTTTATTCATCCAACTCTCATATACACTTTTATAATTCTCTATCTAGTCTTTATTCATCCAACTCCCATATACACTTTTATAATTCTCTATCTAGTCTTTATTCATCCAACTCCCATATACACTTTTATAATTTTCTATCTAGTCTTTATTCATCCAACTCCCATATACACTTTTATAATTCTCTATATAGTCTTTATTCATCCAACTCCCATATACATATTTATAATTCTCTATCTAGTCTTTATTCATCCAACTCCCATATACACTTTTATAATTCTCTATCTAGTCTTTATTCATCCAACTCCCATATACACTTTTATAATTCTCTATATAGTCTTTATTCATCCAACTCCCATATACACTTTTATAATTTTCTATCTAGTCTTTATTCATCCAACTCCCATATACACTTTTATAATTTTCTATCTAGTCTTTATTCATCCAACTCCCATATACACTTTTATAATTTTCTATCTAGTCTTTATTCATCCAACTCCCATATACACTTTTATAATTTTCTATCTAGTCTTTATTCATCCAACTCCCATATACACTTTTATAATTCTCTATCTAGTCTTTATTCATCCAACTCCCATATACACTTTCATAATTCTCTATATAGTCTTTATTCATCCAACTCCCATATACACTTTCATAATTCTCTATCTAGTCTTTATTCATCCAACTCCCATATACACTTTTATAATTCTCTATATAGTCTTTATTCATCCAACTCCCATATACATATTTATAATTCTCTATCTAGTCTTTATTCATCCAACTCCCATATACACTTTTATAATTCTCTATCTAGTCTTTATTCATCCAACTCCCATATACACTTTTATAATTCTCTATATAGTCTTTATTCATCCAACTCCCATATACACTTTTATAATTTTCTATCTAGTCTTTATTCATCCAACTCCCATATACACTTTTATAATTTTCTATCTAGTCTTTATTCATCCAACTCCCATATACACTTTTATAATTTTCTATCTAGTCTTTATTCATCCAACTCCCATATACACTTTTATAATTTTCTATCTAGTCTTTATTCATCCAACTCCCATATACACTTTTATAATTCTCTATCTAGTCTTTATTCATCCAACTCCCATATACACTTTCATAATTCTCTATATAGTCTTTATTCATCCAACTCCCATATACACTTTCATAATTCTCTATCTAGTCTTTATTCATCCAACTCCCATATACACTTTCATAATTCTCTATATAGTCTTTATTCATCCAACTCCCATATACACTTTCATAATTCTCTATATAGTCTTTATTCATCCAACTCCCATATACACTTTTATAATTCTCTATATAGTCTTTATTCATCCAACTCCCATATACACTTTTATAATTTTCTATCTAGTCTTTATTCATCCAACTCCCATATACACTTTTATAATTCTCTATCTAGTCTTTATTCATCCAACTCCCATATACACTTTCATAATTCTCTATATAGTCTTTATTCATCCAACTCCCATATACACTTTCATAATTCTCTATCTAGTCTTTATTCATCCAACTCCCATATACACTTTCATAATTCTCTATATAGTCTTTATTCATCCAACTCCCATATACACTTTCATAATTCTCTATATAGTCTTTATTCATCCAACTCCCGTATACACTTTCATAATTCTCTATCTAGTCTTTATTCATCCAACTCCCATATACACTTTCATAATTCTCTATATAGTCTTTATTCATCCAACTCCCATATACACTTTCATAATTCTCTATATAGTCTTTATTCATCCAACTCCCGTATACACTTTCATAATTCTCTATCTAGTCTTTATTCATCAAACTCCCGTATACACTTTCATAATTCTCTATATAGTCTTTATTCATCCAACTCCCGTATACACTTTCATAATTCTCTATCTAGTCTTTATTCATCAAACTCCCGTATACACTTTCATAATTCTCTATATAGTCTTTATTCATCCAACTCCCGTATACACTTTCATAATTCTCTATCTAGTCTTTATTTATCAAACTCCCGTATACACTTTCATAATTCTCTATCTAGTCTTTATTTATCAAACTCCCGTATACACTTTCATAATTCTCTATCTAGTCTTTATTCATCAAACTCCCGCATACACTTTCATAATTCTCTATCTAGTCTTTATTCATCAAACTCCCGTATACACTTTCATAATTCTCTATCTAGTCTTTATTCATCAAACTCCCGTATACACTTTCATAATTCTCTATCTAGTCTTTATTCATCCAACTCCCATATACACTTTCATAATTCTCTATCTAGTCTTTATTCATCCAACTCCCATATACACTTTCATAATTCTCTATCTAGTCTTTATTCATCCAACTCCCATATACACTTTCATAATTCTCTATCTAGTCTTTATTCATCCAACTCCCATATACACTTTTATAATTATCTATCTAGTCTTTATTCATCCAACTCCCATATACACTTTTATAATTCTCTATCTAGTCTTTATTCATCCAACTCCCATATACACTTTTATAATTCTCTATCTAGTCTTTATTCATCCAACTCCCATATACACTTTTATAATTCTCTATCTAGTCTTTATAATCCAACTCCCATATACACTTTCATAATTCTCTATCTAGTCTTTATTCATCCAACTCTCATATACACTTTCATAATTCTCTATCTAGTCTTTATTCATCCAACTCCCATATACACTTTTATAATTCTCTATCTAGTCTTTATTCATCCTACTCCCATATACACTTTTATAATTCTCTATCTAGTCTTTATAATCCAACTCCCATATACACTTTTATACTTCTCTATCTAGTCTTTATTCATCCAACTCCCGTATACACTTTCATAATTCACTATCTAGTCTTTATAATCAAACTCCCATATACACTTTTATACTTCTCTATCTAGTCTTTATTCATCCAACTCCCGTATACACTTTCATAATACTCTATCTAGTCTTTATAATCCAACTCCCATATACACTTTTATACTTCTCTATCTAGTCTTTATTCATCCAACTCCCGTATACACTTTCATAATTCTCTATCTAGTCTTTATAATCCAACTCCCGTATACACTTTTATACTTCTCTATCTAGTCTTTATTCATCCAACTCCCGTATACAGTTTTATAATTCTCTATATAGTCTTTATTCATCCAACTCCCATATACACTTTTATAATTCTCTATCTAGTCTTTATTCATCCAACTCCCATATACACTTTCATAATTCTCTATATAGTCTTTATTCATCCAACTCCCATATACACTTTTATAATTCCCTATCTAGTCTTTATTCATCCAACTCCCATATACACTTTTATAATTCTCTATCTAGTCTTTATTCATCCAACTCCCATATACACTTTTATAATTCTCTATCTAGTCTTTATTCATCCGATTCCCATATACCTTTATAATTCTCTATATAGTCTTTATTCATCCAACTCCCATATACACTTTTATAATTCTCTATATAGTCTTTATTCATCCAACTCCCATATACACTTTTATAATTCTCTATATAGTCTTTATTCATCCAACTCCCATATACACTTTTATAATTCTCTATCTAATCTTTATTCATCCAACTCCCATATACACTTTTATAATTCTCTATATAGTCTTTAATCATCCAACTCCCATATACACTTTTATAATTCTCTATATAGTCTTTATTTATCCAACTCCCATATACACTTTTATAATTCTCTATCTAGTCTTTATTCATCCAACTCCCATATACACTTTTATAATTCTCTATATAGTCTTTATTTATCCAACTCCCATATACACTCAGTTCTTTTGGCTCGTGTGCACACACATTACTCGTTGGTTGTTTATATTATATGCTTCTCATTTTCCACATTAGTTTGATGACCGTGGATGGTTTACCTAGTCCAGCAAGCCAGATCTTCCGCATCTTTTGGGACCGACGGTATCAATACGACTAATTAAATTTACGCTGCATATCATTAGCCATACTAGTTCTTCCTACGTTGTCCGAGATGCAGTAAAGCCATTTTAGTGTTTAAATTTTGTTTATTGGCAAATTTTCAAAACTTATTCAGAAAAATATCATTTTCACTTGTAAAGGAGATAACTCTTTTTATATTTTTTAATTTAAATAATGAGTTATTCATCTCGATGGTTTTGAGTTTTCGATCACGCAAAGATGTTTTCATAAAAGCGGGTTATCTAAGCGGGAATGTGCGCTTTTTTAAAAGAGTATAGCAAAGTACATTAGTATAATGCCAACAACGTAGTACAACAATAACAAATGAATATTGACTAATCAAAACTAATGGTTTAATTTATGCCAATTTAAATGATGTTTACGTTTAAATTATAAAAACTTGCGCAGCTATCTGGCGTCGCCCGGAATCCCCATTTACATAACTTAGTTTAGAATAAAAATGAAACTAAAAGGATACAATAAAAAACGCAAATATTTGTATAAAAGCGCAGATACTCTGTTAGTGCCTCTTTTCTGTTAGTATCTCATTGTTTCTGTAGTGCCTCTTTGCAGAGATACTACGTCGTCAGGCCTTAAATTTCCTTAATAAGACCAATTTTAAAATTTGTTTCTTTTATATGGAAAAGTTTTTATCTGATTTTTACTAAAGAAAACAGGAATTCTAACAAAATGGAAGATGGTTGAAGCAGGGGTAAAATAAGGAATCATTTGCAGGTCGGTCTGTTCGGGATAATAAAAGTCTTTAATGTCTACATTTTTTTATTTATTATCTTTTGGCAAAGAGACTAAGCACTTAATATTCATTCGTTAATTTCAGACACATTAAAGATTTTAAAGATAGTTATTTTATACCGCATTGGTCAGCTTGTCATTATCTATGGCCCTATCAACACTCATACGTATCCAAAATGTTTGTATAAATAAGCATACTATCTATCTCTTTCCTTCCTTCTATCTCTCCTTTCTCTCTCTCTCTCTCTCTCTCTCTCTCTCTCTCTCTCTCTATATATATATATATATATATATATATATATATATATATATATATATATATATATATATAATTATCCGCACTTTTTTGTTTGTTTATTTTAAACATTTTTCTACATAATTACATAATTTTCAACCATTTCGATGCAACAGATGTCTACAAGTCTACAAGTTTATGAACACCATGTGGAAACAAAGTTTTTAGCTTCTGGCGCTTGGCTAGCAAATCACAATACCTTGCACTGTTGATTTTACTCCTCTTTTCCAGGAAATCTTCCAAAATATACCCTTCAGAATCACAATAAATGATTAGTGTAACCTCTTCTGCAGAAAGTTGACTTTTGAAGTTTTTTTTTAGGAGGAGGACAGATGTTTCCACTCCAAGCTTTGCCTCTTAATTTCATGATTCATCTCCAGTGACTATTCGACTTGAAAATTCTTCACCTTTATTGTTGTGGCGGTTCAGTAACATTTGGAAGATCTCCACACGTCTACGTTTGTGCTCTTCTGTAAGCTGTTTTTTTTTTTACAAAGGAATCTATCAAGGCCACAGGCCACTCGATGAAAAGGGTTAAAGAGTGTACAGTTGTCAAAAGGACAATATTATAGTGATCATTAGAAGTGTAGATTTGGTAAATTGGATTACTTAAGAGGAACGGCTCATCAAGAACTTGTTTACATTGGACTTGAAGACAACCATATTGTAGTCAGCTGGAAAGCAGGTAAACGGAAGAGAGTTCCACAGGTGTGAAGTTCTTAGAAAGAAGCTTTGTTCATAGAATCTACGTTTAGGTTTATGCACAGATAAAGAGTGGGGGAAATTATTGATAGTGGTTGCAGCCAAACGAGTGTTTCTCGTGAATGTTTGGCGAGGAGGAACCATAGATTGGAGTTCAGACGAGCACTTACCATGAAAATAACGATAAAACAGAGACAGGCTCGCAAAGTCTCTTATGTGAGAAAGAGGTTGCAGGGACGAGAAAAGGGCATCCCCCACTAGGCTACGAAGTCTATTCTGAACTCTGTCAAGACATGGTAAGTCTTCCTGTCACCTAACTTGCAGAAACTATATTGTACCCAAGGATTTCATGAAAGATTTCTTGAGCAGAGCCAAAACTGATCTGCAAAGATTGTGCTATCTCACCAATGGTAATGCACCGGTTTTCCATTATCATTTGTTGAGTTTGCACAGTCTTTTCTTCACTGGTCGAAGTGGAAGCCCTGCTCTTTCTGTATTTTTCGCTAAGGTCTGGATAGTTTTAAACTTTTAATCCACTCATATACCGTTCTTTTCCATAGTGCATTGTCTCTACATTGGGTTAATAGTTTTTTATGAATTTCTGCCCCCGGTAAACCTTCTGACCACAAAAGATCAGACCACAGCACCTTGTTATTCTCCTCTGGTGCATTGCGCAAGTGGAGCGTCCGTTTTTATCAACTGAAAGTAACACGTGCTACAACTGAACGAACAATCAAATTAGCTGATCATAATCACATGACACAATAGTCGATGCATGATAAAAAAAAATTGTGAAAAAGCTAAAGCAAGAGTGCGCTATAAAGCAATGCGCGGATAATTTTTTATTTACATTCGTATATATATATATATATATATATATATATATATAATTATTTTTTTTTTACTATAATAATTAAATACCTACAGACACTAGTGTTTCATCCTTTCGGGATTCTTCAGTGCAGGGTGTCACGATTACTACCAGTCGAACGATTCGAACCCCGCGACACGAGACATCTCTGGCTCGATTAGCGGAGGCCGTATCCAGTCGGCTACTATTAACCGTATGAAATAGCGTTGAATTTTAAACATTTTTAATTTAAATGTTCATTACGTCATATATATATATATATATATATATATATATATATATATATATATATATATATATATATATATATATATATATATATATATATATATATATATATATATATATATATATATATATATTAATGGTATACCAAGTTACAAAATTTTACATAATAGTTATTTTTAATAAAGATTAAACATAACAAAGTAAACGACTGGACACAAGTTAAGAAACGATGTTAATAAGTTACAAAACTTTTAATTAACATTGTTAAAAAATTCGATAGAGTTCATTTATCATTAAGACTTTTATTTTTAAACAATATAACAAATTTTACACGCAAAATTCTGTCTTGAAAAAAAACTTATCACTGTGAAAAAAAGTCAATTTAATAAATGTCTAATATTTTTAATGGGTTTAAAAATGTATTTAATCGTGTAATTAGTATAAAACAGAGAAAGCGTTAGAGGCAAAGTAAAAAAAAACGACAGACATCCAAAACATCATAAAAAGAAGGAAGAATTGTTAAAATGTATACATTTTTCTATAGAAAAACGTTTTGGAGCTTCTATATCAAATTTCTACCTAAAATTTAATGGAGAGGCAGATAAGATTTTAAATAAATAAAAAATTGTCTGTAGATTTAAAACCACATGATTGCATGCTCGTATTCCAGCTTCGAAGCCTCTCATTTCCAAGCGAAACCAAAGGGCGCGATTGGCGTATGTTTTGAACTGATAAACAATGGGATACATTGCAGTTACGAGTTCAAGTTTGATATATTTCATCATTGAACCGGTGAAAAACTGTTTTCTCAATAAGCCAAGAAAATCGTTTTTATGATAGTGTGGATAATGATTTCATCTAAAGTTTGTGCTATTATGTGCATACATTGCAATATCAATGCTGAGATTTACAAAAGGCTTCTTCAACAGCATGTTTATACCACAATTTTTATAAGTCTCCTATTTTCATGCATCACAATGCACTTGCGGCAATGCTGAGAAGGTTATGCTTTTATTTGAAGAAGTAATAGTCCTAATAAAGTGGCTAACCCAGAGCCTAGACCGGAATCCAATAGTTTTGGTAGGGTTCAAAAATAAAGCAAAAAGAAAAAACAGGATTATCTATGGGAGTTATTGCAGGATGAATGGGAGGGATTATTACTGATTTTTCGAAGAAATTAATTAGATCATTTTAAGAAATCATTGAAAATAAGGTAATGTTTACCAAATATTAAATTTTGTTGATATTTTGTATACAATCAAGTATTAAAAAGATCGTTTCTTAACTTTTGCCCGATTGTTTATTTCCTTTGTATTTTTAAGAAAACTTATTTAAAATGACATAAATATTGTACAATATTCATGCATTACACTCTAACCTTTATTCTGAAAAATTTCATTGCTAATCAAACATTACCTTTTAAGTAATACACATATTTATGTTTGTTTTTTTTTGTTGGCTTCTGTTCCTGATATTATGGCTCTTACTGTATATATAAGAATAGTAGGACTACCTGGCACCGCTCGGAATCCTAATTTCTGTAAATTACATTGATTATCGAAAAAATAACTTAAACATAAACAGTCTATTTAAAAAGAAACGCTAATGTTTATATAAAATACTCTGACCCTCTGTTGAACCGTTTACAACGTCTCGTTAAACACTATTTCAATCATTATTTAAAGCGAAATGGGTTTCGTCATTAAACCCAAACAACTTATTTTACGTAAACGATCTTCTTTAAAAATAAAATAAACAGTAAATAGTTTTTTAAATTGGCTTTTACAAACAAAACATTAAAACACTACATTTTATCGTACATGCGAAACGCCCAAATGAAAAAACACAAGAAAATGAAATAAAGTTGTATAACAAGACAATAACAAAGTAAACAACATTTTTGTTGTCTCGACTAATTTTTATTTAACCAAAGTTTTTTCGCCACTTTCAAACTAGTAAATAAATTCGTTCACGAAAAAATGTTTTCTTTTATAAAAACAAAATAAAGTAATTCAATCTCCAAAAGTGTTTGTAAATAAAACATTAAAAACAATCATCATCGTATATGTGAATATCGTTTAGTCATTAAATTTAAAAACCTTTTTGCAACTAATATTTTTAAATAGGAAACCTGTTTACTAAAAACGGAAATGGGTTTGCTATAGTACTTTACGCTATTGCATTTTTATATTGAAAAATACAATATATTGAGAAATAAATAATAAAATTGCGATTGAAAACGAAACTTTTAGATTGTCTATCTGACGCTATCTAACTGTGCTATTTAGGTTGTCTATACATTTTGTAACTCTAAGCAGTTTTATTCCTACTTGCTGCTCCTGCTAGCGCTATTTCGATCATTATTGAAAAATGCCTTCATTTTCAAGATCTTTCGAGGTGGATAATTTTTTTTTAATTGAACCAAGACATATTTTTGTTCTGAAAAACATGAAGCTATGTTCTACAAAATAAATTGATGAACCAGTATCAAATTAGGATTTATTGATTGATTTATTGATTCACAAATCGGACTGGATTTGCTTGATATGTGTGTGTGTGTGTGTGTTTGTGTGCATGTCCATGTGTGTGTGTGTATTTGTATGATAATGGCATGTAGATAAACTAAAATAATGGTATTTTTTAGGTAATAATTTATTTTATCCACTACAACTGATTTACTGTTTTGAAAATTTTTTATGTTTTTTTTTTCATAAACTATTATCGATAATTGCTCTTTATTTACACCGATAGTTCTACTCGGATTTTTTCAGCAAATATTTTATTATTTCTGACTCCATATATACTAAAGAAAAAATTAGAGGATCAATTGGGTTGGGTGAAGCAGATTGATTCAGGAAAAAATGAGTTTGAAAATCCTGGTAATTTAAAAAATAAAACTTACAAAAAATCCTATAGTAGTTCTCGCTTTTTCTTTCTTTCTTTTCCTTTCTATCTCTTTGTCTCTATATCTATCTGTCTATCTTTATCTCAAGTCACACATTAAATAATATCACTATACTCGTGTTATTCTCCTTTCCTTATTATTTTATTCTTTCTTTTCTTTATTATCTTAGATTATTAACGAACAGAGAAAAGGTGAGAGTAACAGAAGTGAGTATAAAAGATCGCGTATAAAAAAGCGGAATTTTAAACAAATGGAAATGATTAATAGAATCTTAAGATATGAATCGTTTTGTTGCAGATTACAGCTAATTAGAATAATTAAAATTGATTTTTTAAATAATTAAATTAAATTAAAATGATTTTAATATAACTCAATCCCAAAATTAAGGAAGACTTTATAACGCATTTTGTGTGATTAAAATATATTTGAAATAGCCTTAATCGAAACAAACGTTTATTAACACAATAACTTTAGTATATATATACATATATATTGTTTTAACAAAATCAAGACATCAAAGAATGTATTGATAGCAATAAACAGTGTATTACATCGTTCGTTACAATTGCTTCAAGGCCATCCGGACAAATTCAAACCTTATTTGTTCGAAAATATTCACAAGAACAGCCTATCATCAGACGTTTTGAAAAATCGCTTTTACAATAAACAATATGGAATCCATTTCCCTTTTAAGAAAAATTATGAGAAAATATTTCACCTACATCTCAGAATACTATATATATATATATATATATATATATATATATATATATATATATAAGAGAAAAGAAATTAAAACTGTAAATTAACATTTATAATTAAATTTATTATTCGACAGAATACTCTTGAAAACAATGTTCAAAGTTCTTTTTCCACGGAGTTTCAAAGAATGCTGTTCTTGCTATTCTTCTTATCAGAGGACAAGAAAAAATCAGCAAATTATAATTGTAGCTAGGCTAGAATTTGCTGGTTGAGGCATTAGATGAAACTGCAATTTATTATATTCATAAATTGCAAAATGTTCATGTCTGTTAAGTAACGTGTGAAGAAATGTGAAAAGATTTACTTTATACATTATTTTAAAAAGCGTTTTTCACTCTATCTAATCGTTTGAATTACAATCGTTTTAAAACAATTATGTCTTCTTTTCAGAACGTTGAATACAAGATGAAGAAAAAGCAAATTCTTATTTCAATTCAAGCAATTCAGAGTTAATGAAACAGTTCGCGATATCAACGAATCGTTTGGCACAGGAGCCACTACTGAACGCACAGCACAATGGTGTTTAAAACATTTCGTGGCGGCGACGAGAGTCTTGAAGATAATTAACGTAGTGGTCGACCATGGATCAATTAAAAGCCTTAATCGAAGCCAATTTATGCGCAACTGTTCGAGAACTTGCTTCTGAATTAGACATAACGTATACGACTATTTCCAACCACTTGAGAGAGATTAGAAAGACAAAAAGACTTGATAAATGGATGCTTCACGAATTGAATGACAACCGAAAGAAACGCCGTTATGAAGTATCATCTTTCCTTCTTTTTCCTAACAAGAACGACTCGTTTCCCGACTGGGTTGTGACTTGCGATGAAAAGTGGGTTCTTTACGAAAACCGGCGGCGCTCAGTTCAATGGTTAGATGTTGACGAAGCTCCACGACCCTTCCCGAAGCTAGAGTTGCACTAAAAGAAGGTCATGCTTACTGTTTGGTGGTCTGCAACCGGTCTCATCCATTACAGTTTGTTTTTTTTATTATAGGCGAAACCATTACGACCGAGAAGTACTGTCAACAAATGGATGAAAAGCATTAGAAACTTCGACAATAACACCCAGAAGTAATCAACAAAAATAGTCTAATTCTTCTCCAATTAATGCCCGACTAGACGTTGCTAAACCGACTCTGCAGAAATTGAACGAATTGGGCTACGAAACTCTGCCTCATCCGGTATACTCTCTAGACCTCTCACCTAACGACTACCACTTTTTTAAGCATCTCGACAATTTTCTGCGTAAGAAATGCTTAAAAAATCTAAGCGATATAAAAAACGTCTTCAGCGACTTCATCACCACCAGAACGCAAGATTTTTACGTTACTTATAAATACACTTGTTTTGCGTTTGCAAAAGTGTGTTGATTCTGATGGTGCTTATTTCGATCAATAAATTTTTATTTTATCCAAAATATGTTCATCTATATATATAAAAGGCAAAAATCGGTGTGTATGTATGTATGTATGTATGTTTGTTTGTAACGCTAAAACTTTTGAAAGACGGAACCAAACTTGACAAATTTGGTATCATATCGAAGCCCCATCACCCGGATGACAAATATCGAAATTTCACGTCAAACGGACTACTAGAAGTTGGTCAACTGATCAGTTATCTTCGAGGGGGGGCCCCAAAAAAACCTGTCATTAACGCTAAAACTTGAGATGAAAGATTCCTCTCCCCTAAGAATAAAACATATGTTCAATATCTGCTTTTGTTTTTTCATTGTTTATACGGTCCCGAGCAACGCCGGGTAGCCCTGCTAGTCTATAAATATAAAAGCGAAAATGTGTGTATGTATGTTTGTATGTGTGTTTGTGTGTCCGCTAAAAACTTTCGACAGACACAACGAAAATTCACAAACTCGGTATCATATTGAAGCTCCATCCTTCGCTCGAAAAATATCGAAACATTGGCCAAAAACGTTGATTTTTTTCACCCCGAAATCGACAATTTTCGACAGGGGGGGGGTCCACAAAAACGGTCCTCTCGTGACGATGACCAGTTCTACGCATGCGTCAGATGACGTCATGACCTGATTTACTTTAAATAGTTGAAAAACTGACTAAATTTCATGTACGTGTTGTTAGCTCAGTTGGTTGGTTCGTTATCTAAACGCTTTAGGTTCGAATCGTGGTGTGAGATGTCTTTTTTTTTCGATTTTTTAAATTTAAATATTGAACCAGTGTTATTTAAGCCATTTTTCACGTAACGTTCGTTTTTCTGGTTTATTTTTTACTTCGCTTATCCACCCCCGACCACACACCCAAAAACACCCGGGTACCCACCGATTTTTTAAATTTTAATATCGAAACAGGCTTATTTAAGCCATTTCTTTTTTGTTTTTTCGATTTTTACATTTAACATCGTTCGTTTGCCTTACGTTAGTTTTTTTTGTGTTTTTTTTTTCGATGTTTTGATCACCCCACCCGCTTAAGTTTTAACGTTGTTTTCTTTTTTTACTTCGCTTGTAACAAACAAACCTGGTCATTGACCTTATTTGCTGAATAGCTATTGTTCTACGACTTCCGTGCACGCACCTGTCAATTTGGTTCTTACTTAAATAAATTCAAACATCTTTCAGTAACTCATTTCTGGCTGGCCGATTTTATTTTCAAACTTTGCCTCAGGCCTTCGGGTTCGATCCTACTCCCCCCCCCACCCGGTTTCTTTTTTATTTAACACCACACACACCTCCAAACACCCGGGCAACGCCGGGTACCCCTGCTAGTCTAAATTTAAAAGTTAAAAACCGCGAGAACTATCTTGTCAACCTGATATATAATGTGTGCGCATGCGCGCCTGTGTGTGCAACTTTAGATCGTCCGTTACTTCTGTTACAAAATGAAAAAGTCTCAATTACAAAATAATGAAAATTAAGACTGAATCGACACATCAGAAAATGTAAATTGATAAGAGAAAATGAATAAGATTTTTTTGTTGTTGACTATTTTCATATCTGGTCTTCTAGTTGTGATGAGGCTGTCGGAGATCAACACATAGTTACTAATAATGTTAACATAACAAATCTTTTTTGAACTTTATGCATTTATTATTTATTCGCGCTTTAAACATATATTTGTTAGAAAAAGAAGGTTAACTTGTTGTTTTCTATATATATATAAAAGCGAAAATGTATTATGTATGTATGTATGTTTGTGTGTATGTTTGGATGTCTGCTAAAAACTTTCGACAGGCGCGACGAAAATTCACAAACTCGGTATCACATCGAAGCACCATCCTTTGCTCGAAAAATATCGAAAAATTGGCATAAAACGTTAACTTTTTCATCTCGAAATCGACAATTTTCGACAGGGGAGGGGGTCCACAAAAACGGTCCTCTCCCCCCGCTCTTCTAATCTTCGGTCTTCTAATCAACTAATCTTTTTCTTGTTAAATTGTCAAAAGGAATAATAAAATTATTTCTCTACATTAAATATTAAAACAAACATTGATTTTAGCTATTATTATTATTATTATTATTATTATTATTATTATTATTATTATTATTATTGTTGTTGTTGTTGTTGTTGTTGTTGTTGTTATTATTATTATTATCATTATTATTATTGGCATCAATATCATTGTTTTGAAAAAGCACTTTAAAAAATCAAGTGTGGCCAGCATTAGTCACGGGTGAGATCTTGTCACTAGTCAAAGCGTCTGTTCTATGGTGTATTATTTGAACATATGATCGCCAAATCTCATACGTAAGTCGGACATACTGTTAGGATCAACCCAAGAAAAGAATTATTCCCATTGGACTACCAAAACAAAAAAAAAAGAGAGTTGCTTCCCTTGAACTAATAAGTTGATGATCGCCCTTGTGGGAGTTGAAGAAAGTCGGCCATGACACTTTGAGACGCATACACGCTGCTCTAAACGAGAGATTTCACCATGGCATATCCGATGGTTAAATTATCATAATCGCATTGATAACTTGTTAAATAAATTTGTTTAACGTTCATCTTTGTTCTCGTTTAATTTTCACAGATATTTCATAGACAACACGCATTTTTAAACCTGTTAAATATACGTTCTTCCGCCTTTACCTGAGTAATAATTACTTCAAAATTGTCCGTTCTCTTTGCTACGCCTTGCATATAGCTAATAGTGCTTGGATCAAAGTTATCATCCTTAGAGGTAATTGGATTCAGCGCTAAATGTCACTACGTTCGCGTGATTTGTTATTCTCTTACTCCAACTTTTTCAAAATTCATTAAAAATTTTAATGAATAACACTACACAAAGATATATTAAATCTAACATTAACAATCTGCAAACATATTTCTGTTCTGTAGGAGATTTGGTGCGTCGGTTGAACTGCGCACGATAGTCAGATTTTTCCAGGTCTATTGTCGAACTCAAAGCAAGAGTCGCTTCAGCAAACTATAGCTTGTCGCCAAATTTCTTTATGATGTCCATCTCCAGAAAGAGATCAAATCCCAATGGTTTGTTGTTTATTACCAGTACGTTAGTCTTCAAGGGATTCATTCATGTTGGTCACTGTTAAAGTTATGATGCCAACACCATGATTTAGCAAAACATTTCCCACCTGCTGTCAAAATGCGGTATTTTTCTGTACTTTGGATTGACATAACAACCCACTCAGATGAGGATCACCCAGAATCCACGAACGCTTTCTAATCTAGCCCGTTGAACTTTACTTTTATTAAGGGCGCTTTTTCTAGTTTATAACGCTGTCCTTTAGCCCCTTGCTTCGTTTCCCCGATACCTCGATGCGACATATCCTTGTTACTGGCACTGATAACAGTGTATCACCAGGAACGCTCATCTTGCTTTGCCCCGGTTGCCGGCAGTTTCTGGCAAAGTGATTGGAACCTCCACACTGGTTACACTGCACTCCGGCTGCGTCCTGCTGGTCGGAGTTTGAAGGTAGATCAACAAGCACACGAGGAAGAATGTTGTGTCGCTTGACCACTGCAGCAACAGGCTTATCCAACTCTACCTGAGAGCCCAAGAAATAATCTGTTCCAGGGTTATGTTTGCTATTCTTGAATATCCCCGTAATTGTTGTCCAACGGAACAGGGGAGTCCTGTCACGAAAGCGCAACTGAGCCATCGGTTAGAGGGGGGGGGTCGATTAGACGTGCCAGGTCATGTAAGTTACCGAAGTATTCGTCCACATTTTCCCGGTGCACAAATGATGAGAGATAACTTGTCAGATGCAACAAAAAGGGTTTCGGATCAAATGCCATGAAGGAGGGCTTGTTTTACCTGCTTTAAATCATTGCTCTGGTTACGTGTTAACAGTCGAGATAACTGACAGAGCACCATCTCTCAACCTGAGTGGTAAAACACGGTCGACGTTCTGAACACCACACGTTTCACACAGCAGCTTCACCTGTTCCAACTATTCGGACACTCTGCGGTCGGGTGTAATACCATGAAATTCGGGAATTAGCGAATTTCAAATGCTTTACCTTCTATTTGCGTTTGGTTATTTGTTAACCGAAATACCTTATTTTGTAGAGTTTGGAGGGTTCATAGCACTGGAACTCTTTGTAAGAGGGACTTTTGCCTTGCTCACTGTTCACTCCTTTCCCTTAGAGTTTGGTCATTTATAATCAGTAACTCTCGCCATTTCACGTGGCTTATCTCGTCCGTCTCCATAAAACACGTCGTATCTCTTGTGTCTTCTTTTCCTAGTTTCCCTGCGCTGGTAGCAGAGGGAACACACCTTTTGCTTCTTTGAGGTTAGGTTTTTTGTAGTATTACTACTACAATTTCACACAACTTCTGTTGTAAAGGCTGTGTATATATTAAAATGGTGTAAATTAGAAATTGCAGAAGATTCAAAAATCAAGTGAAACAAATGTAAGTTTGGTTCTATTGATCCAATTAGGAACATAGCAACAACATTTCCCTGCGCGGATTCATAACTTTATTTCCAAACTTGCTTTCTGTATTCGTTGCGTTTTTGTTTTGTTTATGTTTTTTCTTTAATATTACCGATCTTTTGTAAAACTGTTGCTCTTTCTTTTTCTTTTTTAGAAGAAATTCAAAGTGAAATTAACTGGAGGCCGCTATAAGAAAGAGGGTCATGTCTCCATTTTGCTTCCTGGCGAAACAAAATGGGGAGTCATTTGCGGGGATCATTGGAGCTACTTTGAGGGCGTCGTCACGTGCCGTCAATTAGGGCTTGGCTTAGTCAAGCAAGTCTCTCAGGTAAACCATCTGCAATATTTATATAGTCAGTAATTTATTTGTTCTTATACCGATTCCTTTCTTTGCAGTTGTTTTCTCCCATGAAACTATTTAGTAACTGCATTCTTAAAGGCATTCATTCCAGATTTTTTATAACAGATATTCCAGTATTTTTATTTTTATGCGCATATTTTTCTGCAATGACATATTTAGTTGTATAAAAATGCCACAGTTTCAAAATATCACTTGCTATCATTTACATATAATCAAATCAATATAAATAAATATAATACATTTATGCTCATATCTCTGAATTTAATAATTTCTACAGATTTCATTTGAAAAATAAAACATTTTAATGAAAAATCAATCTTTAGAATGATATATCACCGAAATATGTCGAATTTATATTTTATAAGGACCTTTAAAACTGAATTCACCCAGCGTCTAAACATTCATAACCTCAATAGATTACTTCTCTAAGTAAGCAGCCAGCCGAATTCCAAAATAATTTTAATATGAATTTTATTTTTTGACATGTGTAATTTTTGAATCACACCTATAAATTTAATTTTATTTATGAAAGAAAACGACTTTTGTTCATCTAAACTTGATAAGTTAAGTGAGGCTAGTGCGCTAACGTTAGACAAATGCAAACCCTTTGACAATGGCTAGTATAGAGGTCTTCTCGGGGATATCTACTCGTACGGTATTTGATATAATTATATTTTTCTTAGCTAAAACAAAGATTCAGATCATCCTCGATAGTCATACATCTAAACTGCACCACGTTTATGGAAGGGTACACCACTGATCCGTATTAGACCTATATTATTCCTGGTCTTCATAAACGACCTCCTTACTGCAATTGAGTCAGAGATGGTTGATAAGTGCATTTTCTGATTTATTCCCGGCATGGGGGCAAATCGAATGACGACACATCCAAGGTATTGTTGAATCTTTAGAAGATGACCTCAAGTCTTTGGTAGAATGGGCTAAAAATGGATGGGCACATGTAATGCTGCCAAGACAAAGCTCATTTCTTTTAACAAATATAAGAAATCTTTTCAACCATTGATTGTTATAAGTGATAGCATGATTCCAGATTGTTCAGCATTTAAACTACTCCACTTGATATTCTCAGGCAACATGAAGTAGAATAAGTACATAGAAGATGCTGCCAAGTCTGCTGCAAAGAATGTAGCTTTCCTCTACCAGACTAGAAAACTCCTCAAAATTATCAGTATCTTATATCCCTAGAAAGCCACCATTCGCCCGTGCAGAGGGCATTGTTGCCACATCTGAGATGGTGCGCCAACCATTAGCTTTTTCCTCTCGTGCAATCTTCAAGAAAAAACGAATTTTAACCTAATAGATTCGCACTGCCTTTCAAGTCCTTGTCGCGTCATCGCAGTGTTGCATGCCTGTGTTTTTCACGATTACTTCGATTCACTACTACACTTGTACCCGCTCGACGTAAATAAGACTTGCCCGACCAACAGCAAAATCTCTTCATTGTAGAGGTCCCTTCTTTTTTCGTACCGCTTGCTTTTTGGAATTCCCTCTCAGTTTCCTGTTTCCTTGACTATAAAACATCCAGAAATATACACGTGATGTTGATAAAGATCTTGCTACCAAACTTCCCACCCAGGTTACTCCATTTCACAGTAGCTCCCTATGTTTCAATAGCAATATGCTCTTTGGATGCGAACAGAAGTAATCAAAACGAAAAAAAAAATGCTCGAATTTCCCATGCTATTTAATAGCGATGTATCTAACGGAGTCGATATTTTTTCAGCCTAGCTAATATTAATTTTATGCCTTCCGTCATTTTCTTGACAAAAAATGCATTCTAATTCCGTTCTTTGCAAAAAACCTTACCGCCTAGGATTTTTTTTTACATAGGAGTCACCACTTATTAAGGCCCGGAGGCCACTCGAGAGTAAGGGTCAATATCATAGTAATCATTAGTAGTGAAAATATGGTCAATTGGATTACTTAAGGGACGGCTCATCAAGAACTTGTTTACGTTGGACTTGAAGACAACCAAATTGTAGTCAGCTGGAAAGCAGAAAAACGGGAAACAGTTCCACAGGCGTGCAGTTCTAAGAAAGAAACTTTGTTCATGGAATATACGTTTAGGTTTATGCACAGATAAATAGTGGGGGATATTATTAATAGTGGTTTCAACTAGACGAGTGTTTTTAGTGAAAGTTTAGCTAGGAAAGACCATAGAGGGAGCTCAGACGAGCACTTGCCATGAAAATAATAATAAAGCAGACATAAGCTCGTAAAGTCTCTTCTGTGGGAAAGAGGTTGCACAGAAGAAGTCTATTTTGAACTCTGTCAAGGCAGGATATAAAGTATTTCTAGCAGCTACTGCCCAGATGTGGCAACATTATTCCATTCTTTAGCGCACCTGGTTTTTTATAGGTAGAGAATTGCATCAGCAGTGAGATATCTATTGGAGCAGTAGAGAATCCCACAATTTGTTCCAGCGACCTTGGCAACGGATTTGATGTACGTGTTTCTTTTCAGATCAGGAGGAAAGGTCAGACCCAGAAGCTTGTCAAACGTGGAGCCTCTTCAAGACAATGGCCATTCATTTCAATTGATGCTAGATGGGGATCAGAGCGTTGATGATGTAAAGATAAAAGCTGGGTTTTAGATGCATTAAAATTAACCAGCCACCTCTTTTCCCATAGCAACACGTGCTCAGGATCAGAGGTGAGAGAATCAGAGAGAACGATAATTTAGGTCTCTGATGTGTTGCCATATATGGCAGTATCATCAGCATAAATGTCTAAAAATGATCTTAGGAGACGATTTGGGAGATCATTGATGTAGATCAGGAAGAGAGTTAGGCCCAAGATGGACCCCTGAGGGACTCCAGTATTAATACTGATTTCTGCCCATCAACCACTACTCTTATGAACCTATGAGAGAGAAATGATTTAATAATTGAGAAGGCATTTCCACCTATACCTAGGATTGCTGTTACAAGGAAACACTTTTGTTAATGACCGTAACAGATTCATCATTAATTTTTTAAAAATTGAACACTGGTCCACCTTTCACAGATTTCGATATTAAACTATACACGTGTTATTACTTCTAGCATGGAAATAAACTTATTAAGAAAACACATCAACAATTTATTTATACGAGTAAAGATAAGTATTTATACTTATTAGGAAATGGAACAATTACTGTTGAGAAAGATAATTCGTTTTCTTTAAACCAGAATTATTTCATTTGCTATACAAACTCCAAAACGTCTTCTCATTTCATAATTTAGCATGGAAATTTTATTCGCATGAAGTTCATTGTTTTTAGTTCTATGATGTAAAACAAGTAAAATAAGTCAGTGAAATCGACAAAAATGTAAAATTAAAATAAATTCAGCTTAAAAAAATTAATATGTCTAATTTTAAAACTATATATAAGTTCTTTTTTTAATCTCATTCATACACAAAAGTTATCGTCTTTATGAATTCGTTTGGCTGATTTTTTTCCTAAAAACAAACCCTACGTTATAATAAGATTGCAAGGAAAATAATCACTGGTGCCATGTCACCAGCAAATTGTTTCCCTTTGTTGTCAGCAAAAGTGTTAGAAAGCAACATAGAATTCAGTGATATCGGACGTCTTGTACTTAGCGTTCGGTTGAATGAAGAATAGATATCTCTATCGTGGCTTGACAAGAGTAAAAACTAAGCTCAATAATGTTGTGTATAATGGTACGCTTATGGTTTTCATATGTTAACTACTGTAAATAAATCTGTGTTTGTACTTACCATTCATTTCATCTGCCATTCGTTCTTATAATAGTTATGTTTGAGACTTCTACTAAATACAGACATGTGAGGTAAAATCATATCTTATACCAACAAAATAAATAATTGCAGTTCACTCTTTCCAGTAAGTAACATTCGCGCTAAACATGATTGCCTTCCCGTATTATAGATCAAGGTGACCTGAAAAACGTATGAATCATTATACTATATTGTCTATTATCAATATGATTTTCTTTACTTTTCGCACACTACAAGGGTGCTGAGGAGACGGTATCCGTATCAGCCCTTGGATCCAACAAAGCCAGAGCCAAGAAAAGGGTAGGTTCATTCAAAGATCAACTGCTTGTGTATTCGCATCCGTAGTTTGACAACACATGGCACATAAACAAATAATAGATACTAAATCTCCATCCAAGAATCTCCGTAATTTTCCTTGTTCTATTCCATTTTCATTTTGCTTTCTTTATACCTTGTATGTTTTTTACAATAATAACGCTCTTTTAGTAACTAGACTCACAGTTTGGTTTTACAACTTCAATTAAACTTTGATGGCCTTTCGTGGTCGAAGAATCACAAGTTCTGAATTTTTACGCTTAATAATAATAATAATAATAATAATAATAATAATAATAATAATAATAATAATAATAATCGGAAATTTTTGATCCAGAGAATTATTTTTAATACAAAAATAAATTAAATATTCGCAGAATAAGAAGATGACTAATGACTAAATGTTCAATTGCTTATTATTTAAAGTAAAATGATTTTAAACAGTACTCTAAAACGTTTCTAAAGGTTTGTCTAATTAAAATTATTGGTTCGGATAGAATATGTAATCGATAAAATTGATTGAAATTCCTTTTCATGTAAATAACCCAAATTATAGATTTCCATTATTCACTAACCAGACGCAGATATTGAATTTTCATATGTAATGCTATGCTGATGCTATGCTATGCTGATAAGTTTTTATAGATTCTATCATATGAGAAAATTATGTAAATTTTTATTAAAACAAAACAAAAATATGTTGTTGTTGTTGTTGTTGTTATAATAATAATAATAATAATAATAATAATAATAATAATAATAATAATAATAATAATAATATAAAATTATTTGATATTATGAAACATGGGATTTAATTTTTTAATAAGAGCATGCTATCTAGAAAAATTAAAATCTATAAATTTATGAGTCGTATAATGAAGGGCGGATAATCTATATTACTTATAATTATTATTAAATGCCGTACCCGGCCACGCGTTGCTGTGGCTCAGTTTGTGCAAATGGAAATCCCCCCAAAAATACAAAATTCATTGTTTTTTATTAAGAAAGAATTAGTGTGACAACTGTTTTTTCCTTATAGAAAAATATTCGTATGTTAATTAATAAATAAAATAGTTGTATATTTATTTATTTATTTATTTATTTGCGGACTGTTATCCTCGTCTCATATAATAAGCGGAGTGAGCGAGCGAGAGAGTGTTTGAGAGAGATAAGGAGAGTTAGGAAGAGTATATACAGAAAGGGAGAGAGGCAGGAAAATAAAAACTGTTGTAGATAAAGTTGACGCCGTAAAATGAGTTTTTCGGCATAAGAAGAAATGTAAAGAAGCGAGTGCGAGATAGAAGAGAGAGAGAGAGGGAAAAAAATTTTTAAAAACTGTTATGGGTAGTGTTGACGCTGTGAAATGTTTGTTTTGTTTTTTTTTTGCCATGTAAAGAAATGTAAAAAGCGACAGAGAGAGAGGAAGAGAGAGAGAGAGAGAGCGAGGAAATAAAAACTTGTAGATAACGTTGACGCCGTGAAATGTTTGGGGTTTTTTCGGCATAAAAAGAAATGTAAAAAGCGAGCAAGAGAGATCAAAAGAGAGAGAGATCAAAAGAGAGAGAGCGAGCGAGCGCGAGGGAGAGAGGGGAAATAAAATTGTTGTATTGACGCCGTAAAATGTATGTTTTTTTTCGACGTAAACAGAAATGTACAAAGCGAACGAGCGATCGAGGAAATAGAAACCGTTTTAGATAACGTTGACGCTATAAAATTTTCGGGGTTTTTTCGGCATAAAAAGAAATGTACAACACGAATGAGCGAGAGGAAATAAATATTTGTTGTTTTTTCTTCGGCATCGCCGTGAAATGTTTTTTCTCCGGCATAAGAAATGTAAAAAGCGAGCGAGAAAGTGTGAGCGAGATAGAAAGAGTTGAAAAGAATATAGAGAGAGATAGGGAGGGAGGAAGAGAGAGAGAGAAAATACAAACTGGTGTAGATATTGTTGACGCCGTAAAATGTAAGAAAATGAACGCAGCAATTCAGACAGAGGGCAAAAGTAGGTATCATTGTGACGCCATATGTGAACATTAGTATTCGTTTAGCATGCAAACGATATTGACTAGAGGCGGTAGGAGGACTTGATATTTAGAGGGAAAAATAGAAACTACTTCCTCTAAAGATGGTTGTGATTATGATGATGTTGCTCCTAAGATGAAATGTAAAATTTTGTTTAACGACTAAATATGTCTAAACTGTCGTTCTAAAGTTACGTAAGTCTAGACACAATAAATTTGCATGTGACATCTGTTGTTGTAAACCTACAGTACTTTGGTCCAGATGGGAATTTCTGCAATCAAAATATTATATATGAGGATATTCTTCTTATGTAGGATCAATGGATAATCAGTCACCGTATCAACAAACTTTGATAAAATGTCAAATATATGACTACCTTTTAGCACTTGATTGACGCAAAATGATTTTTTAATAAAAACTGTTCTTATAAAAACAGTTTTTATATGAAAAAAATCATTTTAACTTGTGATAGTTCTGCTCCTCAATTTATTTATTATTTCTTTAGTCTAAGTTGAAATAATTTCGTCGTCTAAACTGGAGAGAGCTTATCAAAAATAGTTCTCAATATTTTGTAAAAATGTTTTTGTATTTTAAATAACATCTTGTTATAAATTTTTGTGATGGTTCAATAATTGTTAAATTAACAGTGAATGTTTATTATGCGATTTGAACTTTTTCTTTCAAAGTCAAATAACTCGTATTTCATAAAAATGCTGCAGTTATTAAAATGGAAACATGGTGATTTGAAATTACCTGACCGATACACTAAACGTTGCAGAATATCTTTTTATGTAATTTTACGTTATGCAATTGTGCCAGAAATACACAAGATAATAGTTGTTGCAATATGTATCCAGAAACTAACAATAGAAGTAGAAATTTGACGCCATTGTAACTCTTTAACTTATGAAAATAATTAAACTAAGTGAATTTTCGATTCTGGTGTGAATTCGTCATGTTTATGGCATTCGTAACAGACGGAAACAACTATACAAATATCATTACGCAATTATATAATTACTCCAGTCTTGGTTGGATTAAGAAGTTTATCTGGCAACGTTCCACACGAAAACATATTTCTCATTTTTTGTAACTCCATTATACAAATTTACTTTATTTTTTGAGGATCTTATATTAAAAATATTTTTGTATGCCAAAAATGGAGGTATTTGAGTAATTTGTGTGTTCATATGATAAGTCACTTCCTAATTATTTTTATTTTATTCATAACTTGTTCAAAATATCACGGATGGCATCTTCAATCTTTGTATTTGTAATAAACGTATCAATTACCTTTGGTTATCGAATATAACCGATTATCCAAAAAAGTTACAGTGTATATCTAGAGGATGCTCTTACTTAAGGACTATCGGATCAAATTGAAAAAATTAAATCGATTGAAATTATTTTTATGTAAATGTTTCTATGAGAACGGATTATGGTATAAGCATGATGTTTTCAGGATTTCTTTTCTGAGAAACAAAAGTTAAGATAATAAAATAGTAACCCGAATTGGATTTTTAAATGCCAGATAAATCATTAATGACCGATCGCTTCAGATATTCACCAAATACATTGATTACAATTAATTAGGATAAAAATATATATTAGCCATATTTTCGTATTCTCCGTTGCTAATATTTATTGCTAATATTTATTGCGAATATTTATTGCTAATATTTATTGCTACGGTCATTTCATACTTTGCTGTGTAAATAAGTATTGAAACTGAAATCCTCAGTTTATCTTAAAATTGGTGCACGAATTTTACTACAATTTTCTATCGAGTAGCTAAACAATTTTATCAAGATATATATATATATATATATATATATATATATATATATAAAATAATGAAATAAAAAATGCAGTGCTTACCTGATATAAGCAATGGTAAACTTCAATCTAATATAAATACCAGTATTTATATATAGATATTTTAATCCAACCAAATAAAAAGGTCAATACACAATAGAGTTTATTAAAAGAGAACAAAATTAAAATTGTAAGTTGAAATTTACAATCAAATTTATTGTTCGACTAAATACTCCAAGAACAATTTACAAAGTCCTTATTCCGCGGACTTTCCAAGAATCATATTCTTGTTATTCTTCTCATCAGAAGACAGAAGAATAGTATTCTTTGAAATTCCACGGAACAATAAATTTGATTATAAATTTAAACTTACACTTTTAATTTATTTTCTCTTCCCATTTTTCAGTTGTTCACCTTGATGGTGCATTTATTTTGTTTATATTTTTTGTTCCATACTTTCCCATGTTTTTATTATCGCATCATCCATGAGTCGTTTTCTGCCTTATTATATAATGTCGGTCAGCATTATGCAATCGTTGCAGGTCACTGTGCATGAAAATTAAATTTTCTGGATCGTTTATTCATGTACTTTAATATCTTCTTTTGTGCCGTTTATAAAGTTTTCATATTATTATTATTATTATTATTATTATTATTATTATTATTATTATTATTATTATTATTATTATTATTATTATGAAGTTTTACTAATTATTATATATATACAATGCATAATATATATAATGCAATATTTTAGTAAATTTATATATATATTGATTGTAACACGAAAAAACATCATAAGAAAAAGATATGAGAAACTTTCAAGATTTCAATCCTGGTGCGGGTTCAGATCGAAAAATGATACTTCTTTCGGTTTATGTATATTTATAAACAATACTTTTTCTTGTTTGAAGAAAGAAAAGAGCTGTTCTTGCTGCCTTGCTTAACCGGCATGCTACATCATCAAAGGTCGGCTGACAAAAATGCTTCAGCAATTAACTACATTTTCATTTATTTTAGATGCTACGAATATTTTATTTGGCAATAATTTCTATTCGTTTTCATCTCACAGCAAATTTTGGGCTAGAAAAATACTTACTATCAAAGATGGTTTACGACGTTCTGGAAATTTTGCGCGGGAAATTTAGAAATCCATAGAATTTTAAATTTTTCAATGTTTTCATTGAACAAAATGTTACAAATTTTTATATACAAATATTATTTCAAATAAATATTTTTAGAGCGTATCGCTTTCCTATATGTACTCTCTATTCTTTTTTCTAATATGGATAGAATAATTATTGGCAAAAATTAAAAAGAGACTGCAGTTCGACACCACCTACAGCCAACACAATCTTTGTCACAATTGACAAGGACCACTACAAAGAATTCACAATTGAATACCCGGCACTTCTGGATCCTTGGCAATTCTGAATTTCAGACATAGCATCTACAAAGAATAGGACATAACCACTAAATTCGACAGGAAGCCCGCCTGTAGAGACATATTCATACATAGATCGGGTTTCTTCTTAAGGCAAAAATAGTCCAGAAAGACAGCCACATTCGTAATAAATCCGGAAAAGAGGTTGACAAAACCACTCTCAGCATGAAATTCCAATACGTATTGGAAATTAATCGATATCTCACAACGATCATCGAATACTTCGGGAAACCACGAATACTGACGCTCTTTCGGACACTTGCTTCCTGAAGTTGTTGTACTTCAACAACAAGATCACCACGGTTATCTACAAAGTTATACTTAAACAGAGTCTCGATATTTAGTTAATACACACTGGGCAATCACTGTGATAACAATTAACAACATGCAACACCAATTACAACAATACACCCTCCACCCTAGTAAACTGCCTTAATAACACTACTAGCATATGCCACCGTATATTATATTACATATCGTATACAGTGCACTACATACAACAAATTTTACATCAACAGAATCGTGAGCCCCTACATATTAGAATCAAGGAAGATATACAAACACGCACGTCTTACTTTCATAAACACATCCACACATGCAAGAACGCCAACAAATCAAATAAGATATTCTGACCACGCAAAGAAATCTCTGCACTCTTGAGATACACGAATCCATGTTGATAGCAAAATTGCACTCTAAAATTAATCACCGACTCGAATTGTTCCTTTATACAGCGAAAGAAGAACAAGAAAATAAAAATTAATAATTCAAACCCTTAAATAAATACTTAGATCCCAATAAATGTGTACTTTATTAAAATAGTTAAGTTGAACAGGAAAAAACTTGTCTCCGCAAAGTTGTCTCCCTTTGACTAGATAAAATAAACCAATTGATTTAGTAAAGCTGAGAAGTAAATTTGAAATTTAAAAAAATCCTTAATAAATATATGTAACAAATCTTTTTTAAATTAGCTTGATTTGAAATCTATTTGAATTTTTTTCTGAATAGCTTTTGCTAACAACGGCTTTCATATGCACATTTCAATTTAAGTTAAACACATATCTGACGAAGGGAAACATTCTTGAAATATCACATATTAATAATAAGGTGCACAATTCATTCCACCGTTATATGTCTTGATTTGTGTCGGTCCTTTACACTTCTGCATTGTATTGTCCTCTATAACTTAACTTTATATAGACACAAAACAATGCTTCAAGCAAATTACTTTAAGCTCGTATATATATACATATATATGCATTTTTATTCGTATACAGTGTGAGCAGAAAATCCGTGAACCAACTTATAAACTATTTATTAATAAAAAATGAATACAATTCATTTAAATGATATTACAATGACAGCTGACAAGACTGAAAATAAATGACAACAAATAATTTGCAATGTTAACTTGCATAACTTTCTCGATTCTCTGACACAAGTTTTCGACTGATGCACGTAAGTCAACCTGGGGAATTCTTGCCCATTCCCGCTGTAGTGGTTGCTTCAGAGCATCGATACCAGGGTGAGCAACGGAAAAGGCCTTTGCTTCTAACAACGGCTACACACAAAAGTCCATGGTATTCGAATCAGGCAATGAGGGATGCCACATTTCCTTACTCCAGAATCTTGGAAGTTGATGTAAGTACCATTCCTGAAATGTTCTTTACGTGTGATGGCGCACCATCTTGTTGAAAGGTAAAAGACTGATCTTTGAAGTGTTTTTTCATCTCTCCAAGAACTGGAACCAAAATTTCGTTGATTTAGCAGTCTGAATTGATTTTAACTTCCTGTTCCACGAAAATCAGGGGAGACTTCCAAGTTTTGGAGATGGCGGTCTACACCATGACAGAATACGGTTTTTTGATGGTAGTAAACTATTCTTACAGAATCTTTAATGTCTGCTGAAGACTTTGCATGAATTTTATCGCTCTGTTTATTGAATTGAGCTTCAGTCGTAAACAGTTCTTCGTCTGAAAAAAATTACCTTTTGCACTGTCGTGCCTACTTTCAGTTCTCTAAGAAGAATCGGTGCTCTTTCAAGTCTCTTCTGCTTTTTCTCATCTTGTAGGGAGAGGACCGAAGATCATTTTTTAAGATGGTTCTCATTAAACCGTAGCTCACATTCAGGTATTTAGCCATTTGTCTGATGGATCTCTTTGGGCTTCTCCTCACCTTCTCTCGGACAGCCTTAACCATTTTCTTTATTCGAGCAGTGCACTCCTAGGACGATCTTCAGATGTACTAAGTTCCTTAAATCTATTTACAACATGGTACACGGTCGATTTTTAAACTTTTAAGACCTTAATAATCTCAGAGTTGACTTCCCCATGCGACGGACCTGACTGATGGCTTCGCTGGATCATTTTAGACATTATAATTAATGTTTTTTGTAAATATACTAACAGAAAAACGAAAAGATAAAAACTTTAGCCAAATGTTTGACATATTCAAAGATATTTTAAATGATAAATATGTTTAATCATCATTTTTTTAAGTCCGTGGACTTTATGCTCACTCTCTATACTAAGAAGTAATTCAGTTTTTTTCTATACGTGCTTCACCTTCAAAATCTAACACACTTTGTTATGTTTTTATTTTTTAAATTTAATTGCAATTGTTTTTTTATAACAAATAGACCCTAACACATATTTTATCTATATTTTTATAAATTAAATTTACTGATTCGCATATATTAAATCTTGCTTGCTAGATGGATATTTATAAAGTTTTATACAAAAAAGGGACCATGTATATTTCTTAGATAATTTTGCTAATTTTTATTAAATACATTACATTTTTGTGTCCTGTATTTATAACATGATATTTCATTAGATTTATACAAAAGCCAATAAACAAAAATCAAGGAACAGGTTTCAGCTTCACATTTCTATGCACAATTTTCATCATCCTGGATAATGTAGGAGGTTCCTAGAACCATCATTATTTAAGTTTTAATATATTTTCTAATTTCAAGCGAGAAAAAAATGCCAAACTAGTATGTCAAATAGATTTTCTAAATCCACGATATATTTTATCACTATACATGTAAAACTAATTCGTCATATATCCATGAAGTATCTCAGATCAGATTTCGAAACAAATCTATCGAATATTTATTATACATAATATCCCCTCCCCCGCATAGCAATTCGTTTTCACATGGTCTGTTAATTAATGTTGTTTCATTTTATCATATTTCAATTAGTAAACATTATGATAATTCATATTTTTAGCACGAGAGACATTTGATAATAGCCCTGATATCGTACATGAAAATACAAAACGCTATCGCTAGATTTCGTTAGGGGTTGGTAATTTCTAAACTATAAATATCAAACATGGCTTGCAGATCGGATCCGGTCAGTTTCCACTCCATCTACTTACATTCAAGTTTATAAAAATCTCATTTCTATTTTAATGTTCTCTCCATTATATATGTGCAAAAGTTATAAATAGGCTTATGACAACAGCATATTCTTTTTCCTTGTTTTGATTCTCAGGTATATATCCATTAATATCTTATATGTTTTTTATGTAGAGTGATGTGGTTCTCGGTTGATTAATTGTGTCTGTGTCGGATATATACTCGAGAGTCAAAACAATGAAAAGAATATGCTGTTATCATAGCCCTAATTATAAAATAGCTTATTTTTTTAAATATTAATCGATAAACACAGATTATTCAACGGAAAGGCAATCATCTAGAAGAAGCTCTGGGGATCATTTTCGAATTATGAGAATTGCATTCAATGTGGAATGAATTTCACCAGTTTGTTGTTTACATATTGTACTAACACTTATTTCTTTTCTTTATTGTTGAATTGTTATCGTGCATATTTGTTCATGTGAGTTCCATTATTTAACCGATGAGATATATTTTATGAATAAATCTTAACAGGAAAAAAAAAAACAGAATAAATATCAGATCTCGAATTCTAAACACATCAAACCACAGGAATAATTGCAATTTTATCGATGCAAACTGTATTAAACACATGGAAATTTAAAACAAATTTTTAAATAATATAATAATTTCTATTGTGACTATAAACTCTAAACTATATATATATGTGTGTGTGTGTGTGTGTGTGTGTGTGTGTGTGTGTGTGTGTGTGTGTGTGTGTGTGTGTGTGTGTGTGTGTGTGTGGTATAAAGTATATGGTAACTAGCAAGCACTAAAGTTACATCTTCTAGATGTTTGAATTGTATTATTTAGGGTAATATTGAAATCAGTTTGTTACATTGACAAAAATTAGACAAAACTAAGACAGCATTCGTTGACTAATACAAAAACGACTTTAGGAAGAGACAAAGGGGGCACTTCCTCGGCAATCTTTACACCATTTTTATATTAATCATATTTTAACAGTGGAATGAGATGAAACCGCCATTTATTGGGGAAAGAGTAACAACGTCTCTTCTTTGAGAACGGGACTTTAAAGAACGTTGGAGTTTTCCGCTGAATTACAGGGTGAAACGATAAAATTGTCGCCATAGAAAATACGACATGATTCCATTTCCGTTTGATGAAAACCGGTTTTCTATTTTTTGTGGCATACCATCTACTAGTTGGCCAGTTGTGTACAAATCCAAAAAGTGATAGGAACCTTCTATCATATCTGAAAGGGACACAATGTTCAACGCGCGAAATCGAAGATGCGTCGCTGTAAAACTCATGCTCTCTACCGATCCAAGTTATGCCAACAGGACCATTGCCAACACCCTCAAAATGAAAATCCGGACAGTTCAACGCTTGAGGGTGCAGCTCAACGAAGTTTCCGGCTACGGTTATAGTCTTTGGTATGGTTTCGAGTAAGGGCCACACATGCCATCTCATATCTTCGAAGTCGACTTGAAACTCGACGCCAAAGTGTACCTGGATGTGCTGAAGACTGTGGTGATCCCCTGGTGCAATCAGGTGGTTGCTGGCAGACCCTGGATGTGGCAACAGGACTCGACGCCGCCCCACAAGTTCAAAGAAACACAGGCTTGGCTTCAGAAAAAGTGCTACGACTCCGTACCCTTCTCTCGCTGTCCCTCCCCACCTCTTCCGCCGACCTGAATCCGCTGGACTACTTCGTTTGGTCATACGTCGAGAACATCCCCAACATGACCTCCCACAACACGAAAACCAAAATGATCGCCGCCATCCGCCGAGTATTCGCTGAGCCCGCTGATGCTTGTGGGAAAGTAATGCTCCCAGTTCCGAACCCGTATCGAGGCGGTGATTGAGGCTACAGGCGTCTACATTGAAAGTATGTCAGCGCTATTACATAATCAAGTTACCTGAATTGATTCTTTCAATAAAAAATTTTTAATGAAGCTGTAGCTTTTCTTTAAAATAAAGCCGTTTTCTTTATCGTCCACCCTGTACTAAGACTACATTCCGAGGTAAAAGTATGGCGGAGAACAACAAGACAACAAAATTACCTTCTATACATCAACGATAGTAAAAAGCTAAAGAATAGAACATTTTTATGTCATGGATCGACTGCAAGGAAGAATATGGCGCAATCACAAAAGTAGATAATTTATTGCATGAAGATGAAGACTGGACTTAATAGCTGGTGACAACATCTGACAGATTAAAGAGAGGCATTTTTCAGAGAGATTAACTGTTTGTTGCCAAAACTATGATGCGACTCACTAACATACTCTGATGATTAGTGAAAACTAATAGACAAAAAACGGATCGCATTAACGGTCACAACTAGGCTCTTTAATCATGATATAGAAAAGAAATAAAAAGTAAAAAGTAGAAACATCGGAACACAGATTTTTCCAATCGAGAGGTGAACATGATAACTATAAATAGCTGAGCATTCTTGAAAGCGGATTCAAATCATCAGAGGTGAAAGAGATGATTTTAAAAAGAGCACGTGAGAATAAGAAAGTTCATTGAAACCAAATTAGATAGTAGAAACCGAAAAAAAAGAAATGATTTGAAGTTGGTATTATTATTCATGCCCGCACACTCAAAATAGCCTAGAATGTTCTTGTATACAATTTCTACTGGAAATAAAAGGGCTAAACTTTATGGAGATTATCACTCTGAAAAGCAAAGTACACACGAATGTGCGTCCTTGGCGGATTTGTGTAATGGCATCATTTACTGCCATGAGTTTCAAACATTTCTTCACGACTTTTCCACTGCATAATTTTCTTGCATGTCCTCGTTTGCATTGAACGGAACAAAACTAAAACTGCATTTATTTGTTAGCAAAACAGATGTTTCCATATATACATGGCGTGTATAAAGTTTCCTTCAAAGAATTGTTGCAAAAGCTATTGATAAGAAATCGTAATCAGACTTGTTCTGTTGTAATCAGTGTTTTTTAAACTTTTTAATTGCATTTTTGTGTTTTTGGCATCCCCTTGGTTGAAGGGGGGTCATCTTGAATGAACTCCTTAAGAAATCGATGGCACAGTGTGTAACATGGTTTATTGAGAGAAAATCCGATGCACAGACCAAACGAAACTACAGAACAAACGGTTTAAATTAATTTGAGGCACCACAGAATTAGCAAACTACTATAAAGAACACATTTTGTTTTAACACCCATTTTTTTTTTACTTTTGACGTCTGGCTCTACCGTTTATGTCAAATTAAAGATTTTTATAGCTAATAATGCAATATTTAAAGAAATATTTTATACAATCCAATTAATAATTTTTTAAACATATTGAACTTTAATTTAATCTCATGATACCTGTCACGTGATCTAATCAAATAATGAAAAATTCGACAGTAGAATGTTTGCTTTACATTATGATTAAATAAAACGTGTTATAAATAAAAGTATAACTAAACGTTTTGTAAATACAACTGTGTATTTTTAAATTATTAGTAAAACCTTTTGATTTTTTAGATGAACTATTTTTAATGAAGGATCTGCGATTGCAAAGTTACAAATGTACGTATACGCTGTATTGTTTTGTTTGTAATTTAAACAAGTAAAAAACATCGATTTTAAGGTAAATGTATTCTTTTGTTCGTTTGCCATTCTAGTGTTTTTCACGTCTATTTAATCGGAACCAAGTACAGAGGAGATGCATCACGATGACCGCAAATCTGTGCATAGCGCAAACGTTTATGGAAACAACGACAGTGTTAGATAGAAAGCGGAGATCGCGACCAAGATCATTTATAAAGGAAACTTTTCCCGTTTCCATATTTTCATTTTGGTGCCATACAAGGATTCACGTTGTGGTAGATCTTTACCATTATTGGTTATGTAGTTTCGTTGAGTGTGTGTAAGCGATTTTGTTCTAAAAAACGAGATAAATTGTAGCCATTTATCGGGACCATTCAAAGTGACGCCCTTTTGATCAAAAACATTGACTACAACTAGAACAAGCCTGCTTTTATAATAATTCTTTCAAATTGTAAAGAGACTTTATGGGCGCCTTGTACGTCCACTAACATAAATATGCTGAGATATTTTGCTTTTACAAACAGTATAACAGGTAAGTTCAGACAAATAATCATGACACGTTCAGTTCTTTTTTCACTGGAAGCAAGAAAATTCACTAAATAAAATTTAAATTATGTTTAAACACTTTGATGTATCATTTTTATAAAAACCTTCATTGATATCGATACTTTAACAGGAATCTTAATCTAACATATAAAGTTATCTTGTCGAAATTTTACACGGTATTTAAACATCTGACAAATCAAACTTTTTAGTTGACTAAATTTTCATTTGTTATTTTTGTGCTGTTTTGACAATACGATAACGTACTTTACTAAAATACATTCTAATACTTATCCTGGCCCAAACAGCTGATTAATATAAAACATTTTTAAATAATGACCTAAAAATAAAAATCATAGGAGTGAAAATTCATTTTAAATTGAAGAATTCAATAGAAGTTATCTACCTTAAGTTTTAAATATGTGCAAACAAATAAGAATCAAAAACTTAAACGACTTCACTGCATCCCGGGTAACGTCAGGTAGGTTTAGCTACTGTTTAGCTTCTCTGAAAAAAATACGTTGACGCAGGATGAGTGTAAATACTAAATCATGATTTATTTATATTTTTACTTTGTTTAAATGGTTTTCAATTAATTGCTGTTTTCTTTGTCTTAGGTAAATGCAATATCAAATGGATGAAGAAATTAACAATTTTCTTTTGAATAAATCGCAGAAAAAATGAAGAACACCAAAGTCATGCGTTCAGTGGAATTCATACCGAATTTGTTAATTATAGAATCGATGGGATTCTCGTCATCAATGTTTTGTGTCTCGCTTTATCTCGTTGTAGGTCAATTATTATGGTGGAACGCATTTGCCAAAAATATTTGCACGAATCCGCTGTGAGGGTAATGAGAGCAACCTGGCGGATTGTAAAACGTTTGAGTATTACAACCAAGTGAAATGCAGCAAGCGGGCGTCCGTAGCTGGGGTCATTTGTACAGATGGTATGTATTTAATGTTTCTGTATTCTGTATTCTCTTATATATGCTCTCTCTCTCTCTCTCTCTTTCTCTCTCGCTCTCTCTCTCCCTCCCTCTCTCTCTCTCTCTTTCTTTCTTTCTTTCTCTCTCGCTCTCTCTCTCTCCCTCTCTCTCTCTCTCTCTCTCTCTTTCTTTCTTTCTTTCTCTCTCTCCCTCTCTCTATCTCTCTCTTTCTTTCTTTCTTTCTTTCTTTCTCTCTCTCTCTCTCTCTCTCTCTCTCTTTATGTATCTATCTATCTACTATAGAAGATAGTTTTGAAGCATACACGGAAAAGCCCATTAGAACCGAGAAGAATTATTTTGAGGAGGTAACCCTGGCCTTACTTCTCACATACATCTCGTGCATAATGACTAAGAACGTTGTTTTTTTATTGGGAACTCTTTCTATGTCCACGCTGTTCGAATTATAACAACAAACAAATCACAGCGATGAAATATATCGATCAACCTAAACAAAATAAAGCATTAAAAAGTTGATTGATCAGTGGTGTGTATTGATAGTTTCTGATTCTAGGGCGCAGGTTCGATTCCTCCAATAGACGAATTTCTTTATTGCTTTTCAGCTTGTGTTAATTATTATTAGAGTTAATACGATGGATTGGTGATGACGAATATCATAAGGGAATTGAAACTGATTAAAGCAAAGAAAATTTTATTAGTTTATGAGACAGTCACATTTCTAAGTTTTCATTTCAGCTTGTCCTTTTAATGTCCTTTTCCACTGTTCAAATTAGGAAATTGTATTACATTTAAAATGTAGTTCTTTTTGGTTTTGGTAATGTATTACATTATATTAAAATAAGAAATTATATTTGTTTGAATTATTTATAAATTTTATCTATTTAATTTACAGCATTATCACGTTGAGATGCTGGTGCTTATAAAATTACCGACGTTGAGCTTAGTACTAAATGGGTAAGCATTCGGTGTTGTACGTTGGCGGAAGACGAACCTCTCTTTGTAAAATGCTAACGTCATTAAAATGGTATCTACATTTGACGATTGAGCTGAATGATTCGTCAACAGTGGCTCAGTATCACAAGAGTATCACATTCACATTCTATTCATAGTTCTGTACTGCGTGAACTTGTGTCGAGGAAGAAAACATATGGCAGCAGAGTGTTAGGAGTCTTGTTCACTAAACGTTCACTAAGAAAAACAAGAAACTGGTTAAACCGGACGTGACTTGAACTGACTGATGCATTTACAAATATGATTTAATTTTGCTTATAATCATTTGACAGCGTAGGATTTCCACGTGGACAAGGGTGAACGGTTTCTATAACATGAAGATATATCACTTCTGCCATGTATTGCGATGAATTATATTTCTCTTCAACTTTTGCTACTTTTTAATTATAATATTTTGTGCTTTTTTAACTTTAAAATCACGTAATTCAAATCTTTATCATTTACTTTCTTCATTTCTCGTGTTATATATATATATATATATATATATATATATATATATATACTCGTTGCCGTATCCTGAGGACGATTGCAAAATTTTGGAAGCCAGAGGTCCGCCCTCAATTGAAGGATATCCATAAGAAAAAGAGGATGGAATGGGCCAGAGATCACATGAAGGTGAATTTTCAAACTGTTTTGTTCACCGATGAGTGTCGAGCGACCCTTGATGGACCCGATGAGTGGAGGGGAGGATGGTACCATAATGAAGGTCTACGTCCCCAAAGGAGCATGCGTCAATAAGGATGTGGTGGTGTGATGTTCTGAGCTGCAATCATGAGCAATGAGCTTGTAGGACCATTCAGAGTCGCAGATGGAGTGAAAATTACCGCCAAACTCTACATTGACTTCATTAAGGAACACTTGGAACCCTGGCACAAGAAGAAGAATTTGGCATTCCGGAAAAAGATGGTATTCATGCATGATAATGCACCGTCTAATTCTGCAAGGATAGCCACTGAATATTTGGAGAGAGTTTTGCCAGGCATGGGAAAATAATGTGATGGGCAGGCTGTTCTCCAGATTTAAATCCCATCGAAAATCTGTGGAGCATCTTGAAACAAAATATTTACTCCGGAGGAAGGCAGTACAACTCCAAAGATGAAATTGAAAGTTTGACATCTTCAATGGACCAAAGGCTTTTTGCTCTTGTCAATAAAAATGGCAATTATATAAGATATTGATTGTACTATGAAACCATATTAGAGTTGTTTGTTCTTTATCAGAGATTTTGTTCTCAATTTACAAATTCCTCGAATAATCAATGTTTCGATGATCTTTTAGCACTTCACCACATTTTAGCATTGGTTTGCATATAAAGTTGGCACGCTGAAAAAAAAATGCAAATCACAAAAATGGCTGCCAATTGTTTATTACTGTGCAGATTAGCTTAAAATTTTCGATCTGCGTTTGTGTTAGTGTTGCTATATAACATGCTAAATTTCATAAATTTTCATTGAAAACTGTCGGAGTTAGAACAAAAATATCGATTTACATATAATTCTGGCATGGGATATATTGCCGTGATAAAGGCAACCTTTCTAGGAGAAGCAAATCTCTGATTTAAAAAAAAACATAAAGCGGGAGACCAGTACCCGCATTAAGCTGGTCTGCAGTTTAACTTGTTGCTGGCTATCTTGCTTTTGCTTGTTGCTGGATCTCAACATTTTGAACCGAGAGAGAGAGAGACTTAGCTGTCGTATAAAGCTAAGACTCTGTAACATCGTCTATGTATAGATACTCCCTCGGGCATTTGTCTATTAAAATGGTCCTGTGGCGATGGAAGTCATTTTTGGACTCATGATCTTTAAGTGTCTAAGGGACTAGCACTCGTCTGACAAGACGTTGCAATCATTATATATATATATATATATATATATATATATATATATATATTACCATTTTATCTGCTTAGTTACACGTTTCGGTTACCGAATCGTATCAACGATCCAGTAACTTCGTCAGACTTTAACGATATTAGAAAAAGCAGGGGGAAAAGGGCGAGTCAATTCTGATTTGACAACAGTTTTAATGTTTAATTTTGTATTTGCCAAATTTATGATTTAATAATTAAATAAACATTGAAAAGGGTAAGGTGGAGTTTCAAATATTCAAACCAAGCACGAATCGGAGTAGAGAGAGAGGAAAGACACAGAGAGAAAGGTGGAAAAGAAGAAAGAAGGGAAGGGTGTAAAATGCGTAAGACTTTGAAGGCGGGGGTAGAGGAGAGAAAGAGAGAGATAATGACTAAATGGAAAAAGGGAAATAGAAGCAGTCAAGGAGGTAGCGATCACTAGCGGACTGTCGGGTTGTCGGGCTGTCGAGCTGTCGCGGTTTGTTGGAGAGGTGTCATATGGAGTTTGACACGTTAAAGATTTATGCGGATTGGGGGGGCGTTGTTCGCAGTAAATAAGATGCGTCCTCTCAAAATATCAGATAAAACGGTAATGAAAATATATATATTTGCTCTGCAATAGTATTGAGCACTTTCTTCAAGTCTTTACTAATTACTATTTTTGCTATATATATATCCTTTCAAGTGAGTATTTTGTGTATCTATTTATTTATTTATTTGTTTTTTATTTTTATTTTGCGGACTATTATCCTCATCTTTATCGTTGTTGTTGTTTCGCCAAGTTTCTGACAATTCATGCTCTGGACTTCTTCAGATGATACACCGCGACAGAATAGGGATGCTGGGTCTATTAACTGTATCCCCATTAATTACTGCCTTCCATAGTTGACCAACTAATCCTCTGACCTGCTTTGGATAGGATTGAAATCGATATCTTTAGATAATTCTCACCTGAAACAGTAGAGATTGTTGAATCTCTACTGTTCCAGGTGAGCATTTGTCTGTTCCAGGTGAGAATTCAGGCCCCAAAGGGATAATTACTTGAAAAAGGCCAAAGGATAAGTTGGCCGAAATGTTGTGAAACAGCAACAACTATGAAGATGGGGATAACAATTCGCAAAATAAATAAATTCTTTGTATTATTCGCAATTTTTCATTCCCTCCATTTCTTTTATTTCACAGAACTTCCTGATTTGGTTCCAGACGCAAGAGCTCTTCAAGAATCCATACGTCTTGAAGACAGGCCTCTCTATTATTTGACTTGTGCAATGGAAGAAAATTGTTTGGCTGACCAGGCCTATGAAATAAAAGAAACACAACGAAGTAAATCTTTTTTCTTTTCAAAATGTAGCACCATTGTTATTTGTATGAATTTGGGACAAGCATTTTCCCAGCTCTAATATTTAAGCTTTGCTATATTTTCCCAGGGGATATTTGTCGATTTCGCAAAAAAAGATTCGTCTATATGAAGTATAACTTACAAAACTTTGTGGAATAAAATGGCATTCAGATCATAAATGAGTCTACAAGCTAAATGTCAACCATCATCTAATACAATATCTGAGAATCACATGACGCAACACGTTATAACACATTAATAAATAAGACAATACGTTATCTTAATTTTTACAAGAACATAAGGATGCTTTGATATAAAAATAATTTCGCCATATTTATTTGAAACTATTCATTCAAAATAATTATCTTTTTATCGACTATATTCGAGACATATTCGAGTTAAGGTCGCTCCGACCGAACTGAACTTTGACACGTTTATAAGCATAGGGAAAATTCCAAACTTATGACATGAAATCTCGTAGCATTTGGTGCCTTTTCTAACCATTTAGTTTTTTGTTTGTTTATTTGTTTTTTGTTGTTTTTGTTTTTGTTGTTGTTGTTGTTGTTGTTGTTGTTGTTGTTGTTTTTTTGTTGTTTTTTGTTTTGTTTTTTGTTTGTTTGTTTGTTTTTTTTGTACGTAGGGCCAACAACCAACGATGGTAATTATAAGGCAACTTCTGGCGATGGGTTTATAAGGTCACTTATGAAGTTAAAGTCATTTTCAAGAATTTCAATCTGAATTGACAATGCTATTGATTAGTAGGACTGTGATAACAGCATATTCTTTTCATTGCTTTTACTTTCGAGTATATATCCGATACAGTTAGAAAAAAAGAGTACTCTCCACCTCTTTCGATAACCTTTACAGATAAATTTGTTATCGCAACAGCCGTTTACCATTGATTCCTAATTGGTATCCACCATTGGTCTTCACTCGGATTTGACTGGCAATAAGCCTTCCCAAGGTCCCAGTCCTCTTTGCATTCATGCAGCGGAGGTCTAGTTAGTGCTTTCTCTCTTATCAGTCTTTCTATCCTCCTTGACCCTCACATTTGGTGTGGCGCCTATTTATAGCGACACGCAAAAAATGAGCGGAAGCGGGGTCGCAGGAATGTTAACTTAGAATTATACAGTTTCAGTTTTCATGATTTTATCATGTCCTAAAGAAGACTGACATTGTCGTTTTCTTGTACCACTTCTAGTTTATGCTCACACCACTTCTCATTTTGGTTTAATTCATAGAGTTTATAAAAATTCCAGTGTAGGACCTGAGCGACTTTGTCGTGTCTTCACTTTTTTATATTGATGCTGTGCTAACATAGGGGATTCTGGTATAATATGCGTTAATGTTTCTTCCTTTTCATTACACATTCTGTACATTGGTGATTCTGCAGTTTTGTCGATGTGTTGTTTGATAGACCTAGTACGAGTGGCTTTTCTTGGGCTGCTATGAAAGTGCTCTTGGTAGATCTTTTAAGATCACCAATTTCAACAGTCATTATCTCTAAATTTAGTATTCCTAAAGAATACACTGTGTAGTTTCTTTTCAAATAATTTTTTCCTCCTTCTTGCAACCTCTAACATATTTGAACCCCCAGATCTTAGTATCTTTTCCCTTTTCACGTCATGAAGAAGAGTTTGATTATTTTCAGAAATGTTTAGATTTCCTTCCTCATCATGTTCAGATTTCCGCCCTAATCGTGTTTAGATTTCCTTCCTCATCATATTTAGATTTCTTTCCTCATCATGTTTAGATTTCCTTCCACATCGTGTTTAGATTTCCTTCCTCGTCGTGTTTAGATTTCCTCCCTCACCGGTTTTAGATTTCCTTCCTCATCATGTTTACATTTCCTTCCTCGTCGTTTTTAGATTTCCTTCCTCATCGTGTTTAGATGTCCTTCCTATCGTGTTTAGATTTCCTTCCTTATGTTTAGATTTCCTTCCTCGTCGTGTTTAGAATTCCTTTCTCATCATGTTTAGATTTCCTTTTTCATCGTGTTTAGATTTCCTTCCTCGTCGTGTTTACATTTCCTTCCTCATCATGTTTAGATTTCCTTCCTCATCATGTTTAGATTTCCTTCCTCATCATGTTTAGATTTCTTTCCTCAACATGTTTAGATTTCCTTCCTCATCATGTTTAGATTTCCTTCCTCATCATGTTTAGATTTCTTTCCTCAACATATTTAGATTTCCTTCCTTATCATGTTTAGATTTCTTTCCTCAACATGTTTAGATTTCCTTCCTCATCATGTTTAGATTTCCTTCCTCATCATGTTTAGATTTCCTGCCTCATCATGTTTAGATTTCTTTCCTCATCATGTTTAGATTTCCTTCCTCATCATGTTTAGATTTCCTTCCTCATCATGTTTAGATTTCCTTCCTCATCATGTTTAGATTTCTTTCCTCATCATGTTTAGATTTCTTTCCCATTCATGTTTAGATTTCCTTCCTCATCATGTTTAGATTTCCTTCCTCATCACGTTTAGATTTCTTTCCTCAACATGTTTAGATTTACTTCCTCATCATGTTTAGATTTCCTTCCTTATCATGTTTAGATTTCTTTCCTCATCATGTTTAGATTTCTTTCCCATTCATGTTTAGATTTCCTTCCTCATCATGTTTAGATTTCCTTCCTTATCATGTTTAGATTTCCTTCCTCATCATGTTTAGATTTCCTTCCTCATCATGTTTAGATTTCCTTCCTCATCATGTTTAGATTTCTTTCCTCATCATGTTTAGATTTCCTTCCTCATTATGTTTAGATTTCCTTCCTCATCATGTTTAGATTTCCTTCCTCATCATGTTTAGATTTCCTTCCTCATCATGTTTAGATTTCCTTCCTCATCATGTTTAGATTTCCTTCCTTATCATGTTTAGATTTCCTTCCTATTCATGTTTAGATTTCCTTCCTCATCATGTTTAGATTTCCCTCCTCATCATGTTTAGATTTCCTTCCTCATCACGTTTAGATTTCCTTCCTATTCATGTTTAGATTTCCTTCCTCATCGTGTTTGGATTTCCTTCCTCATCATGTTTAGATTTCCTTCCTCATCATGTTTAGATTTCCTCCCTATTCATGTTTAGATTTCTTTCCTCAACATGTTTAGATTTCCTTCCTCATCATGTTTAGATTTCCTTCCTCATCATGTTTAGATTTCCTTCCTCATCATGTTTAGATTTCCTTCCTCATCATGTTTAGATTGCTTTCCCATTCATGTTTAGATTTCCTTCCTCGTCATGTTTAGATTTCCTTCCTCATCACGTTTAGATTTCTTTCCTCATCATGTTTAGATTTACTTCCTCATCATGTTTAGATTTCCTTCCTCATCATGTTTAGATTTCCTTCCTATTCATGTTTAGATTTCCTTCCTCATCATGTTTAGATTTCTTTCCTCATCATGTTTAGATTTCCTTCCTCATCACGTTTAGATTTCCTTCCTATTCATGTTTAGATTTCTTTCCTCATCATGTTTAGATTTCCTTCCTCATCATGTTTAGATTTCTTTCCTCATCATGTTTAGATTTCCTTCCTCATCATGTTTAGATTTCCTTCCTCATCATGTTTAGATTTCCTTCCTCATCATGTTTAGATTTCCTTCCTCATCATGTTTAGATTTCCTTCCTTATCATGTTTAGATTTCCTTCCTGTTCATGGTTAGATTTCCTTCCTCATCATGTTTAGATTTCCCTCCTCATCATGTTTAGATTTCCTTCCTCATCACGTTTAGATTTCCTTCCTATTCATGTTTAGATTTCCTTCCTCATCATGTTTAGATTTCCTTCCTCATCATGTTTAGATTTCCTTCCTCATCACGTTTAGATTTCCTTCCTATTCATGTTTAGATTTCTTTCCTCAACATGTTTAGATTTCCTTCCTCATCATGTTTAGATTTCCTTCCTCATCATGTTTAGATTTCCTTCCTTATCATGTTTAGATTTCCTTCCTCATCATGTTTAGATTTCCTTCCTCATCATGTTTAGATTTCCTTCCTATTCATGTTTAGATTTCTTTCCTCAACATGTTTAGATTTCCTTCCTCATCATGTTTAGATTTCCTTCCTCATCATGTTTAGATTTCCTTCCTCATGCTGTTTAGATTTCTTTCCTCAACATGTTTAGATTTCCTTTCTCATCACGTTTAGATTTCTTTCCTCAACATGTTTAGAATTCCTTTTTCATCACGTTTAGATTTCTTTCCTCAACATGTTTAGAATTCCTTTTTCATCATGTTTAGATTTCCCTCCTCAATATTTACTAGACGTTCAACACTAAGTAAGATTCAATCACCTTCTTTCTAAGTAGATACAATCGATCCACATCTTTCTTAGCAAATGGATGTAAAAACGCATAAATTGTAAGCAATTTATGCGTTTTTACATCCAAACATTTTAATTCTTTTATATTCCAATCAAATACCAGTGATATATCGAATGACAACTACGGCTATGGCATTGATGGCGTATATTGTATTCCGACTATGTAGTTGCGATTTAAAATAATCATGTTCTTATCTTATCGGTTTTCAGTGTCCCCAAATATGTGTAGCCTTTATCAGATCTGTTGTTGGAAGTTCAAGAATATCACATTTGGTTATGCTAAATCACCTAACTAATATTCCTACTGAACCAAGTGCAAACGAGATCCAGAAATTGCATTTAAGGGAATAACGAAGATACTAAAAAGAGCTCTCGGCTGGTTTCAATAAAAAGCAGGGGAATGTTGGCAGCTAGTTTGGCTGCACCCATACCCAGCATTATAATCTTCAAAGAAAGAATTTTTTTTTTTAAGTGTCATTACTAAACACTCTGATTGTATTTATTAGGCTATCAAACTGGTTCTCATTTCTTCTAAAAACATGTATAAAAGATAGTTGGCTGTAGAAAGTACTTTTCCAAGTTTATATTCTGCTTTTACATTCCGTAAAAGAAGAGTCAACGAGATGAAGCTAATAACGAAAAAGCCAAGGGAACAAAATTCCTTTCTTAATTTTTACTTTGCCTAATGCAACATTGCCTGAAGTTAAATAGGTTTCCCAATGTTTCATATTGCTCTTTATAGATGTTCAAATGTTTATTATTATTATTATTATTATTATTATTATTATTATTATTATTATTATTATTATTATTATATTCTATCTGAGATAATTCCATGTGTTCTCAAAATTTTTACTGTGTTAATATTTTTCATTAAAACCTCTAGGTTCCATTGATCAACATTTTATTCAATTCAGAAATAAAAATATATTGTTTTAAGTTAGTCAATTTCCATATAAAGGAATATTTAATTTTAAAATATTTGAATTTTGAGTTCAAAAAATTAAGATAGCTTCTTTTTTTTACACGTGAAAAATAGAATTTGATTTTTAGCATGAAACAGAAATGTGGCACATACTGTTTTCCGCTCTTTATTAAGTATTTCAGAATATTATCACGAAGTGCCTTCAATAAGTTCCAGACTTTTTCATATGGACACTTTTATTGATAGTATACACATAAAACTCTAGTCCTCTTCGAAGTAATCTCCACCGTCTGCAATGCACTTGTTGTACCATTCCAACAACTTCTAGAAGGTCCCATGAAAGTCCTCTTGTGTGAGCAATGACCCTCGTCACAGCCTCTTTCATCTCCTTAATTGTCTCGTAACGACAGCCTCTAAGGTTTTTCTTGAATTTAGGGAACAACCAAAAGTCACAGGGTCTGGACTATAGAGAATGTGAGGAACTGTTTTGATGTTCATCTTGGTCATGACAACGTCTTTCTAATCTTTTCTGAGCACCCGTGGGACAAACTTTGTGCAAATCTTCCACATCTCCATTGTGTGTACAGTTCCCACACTAACATCAAACTGTGCACTTATTGTCTCTATAGACACACAACGGCCCATATCCATAAACTTCTTAATTCGGCCAATCAACTATGGTGTTTTGAATTCCATACTTATTCCACACCTCTCATCATCCCACAGCCTTCCTTGAATCTATTATGCTACTCAGAAACTGATTCTCGATTTATACAAGATGGCCCAAAAGCAGTCTGAAACATTCTGTGGCATTTTCCAAACTAAAAACAAAATTTTATTGCATATCATTCTTCTAAAGTGTCCTCACGTCCAGATTGCATTTTTGAAATGCACCAGCTGTGACAATCAGGCTTTAGTAGGGTGTATTCCAATTCATGCTGGAGCTAATCATTTGAACTTCAAATCATAAAAATTGGTCAGATGTATAGTAATAACATACTGAATTTTCAAGAGTCTGCAACAATTTTAAATAACTGTACAAAAAATCTAGAAACTTATTGGAGGCACCTCGTATATTATTTTTTTTTTTTTTACTCCTGTCTGTTTTTGTTTGTCTCTTTGTCTTGTATATATAATTATATTTGACCATATTCATCGTACACAGCGTGGATAACATCGACTCGGAGACTTCTGCGATTTAGCAGCATTGTACATAATAGAGGGAAGGCAGACTTCATTCCAAATGCCCCAAAAGACGCCTGGGAATGGCATCAATGTCACATGTAAGATATATCTTTTTCCAGTGTTGTTTAAAAAAGAACACGCATGCATGTACAGTGTGTCTCAAAAATGTACTCACACTTCGAATGATGATAAACCCTTATTTATGAACATAGAATGATATAGAAGAACTTCAAATAAAGAAGACAAATGTAATTGAAGAATATTCAACTTGATGATCATTATTGTTCAAACAACGCTTATAACGCGCAGACAGGCAAGTGTCATGAAACAGATCAGTAGAAGTAACATTTTGAGATGCCCTGTATGTGGCCCAAAGTTTTGCAGCATCATAAACATTCCAAGTCACAACAATTATTTTTGTTCTATCATATTAAAATAATGATACAAACCATTTTCAAGTAAAAATAATTTATTTACATTTAATTTTTTTTATAAATGTAATACTTAATACGTCTTCCTTTTAGTTTTATTCGTTTTCTGCATTGATTCAATTAAATACTATACTAAAGAATAAAGGAAGACGAAAATTTTTATTGGAAAAAATCTAAATGCAAATAAATTTATTTACTTGAAAATGATTTTAATTTTTAATAAATGGGAGAGCAAAAATAATTATAGTTTGTTATCGATACTCAGATTTTTTTTATAATGTTGCAAAACTTTTGGCCAGAGCTGCATGTACCTATTTCGATTAGTATTTTGTAATGTGAAATCCGTTTTATATGTTTAAAAACTATTTTAGTACCATAAATAAAAATAAATGGATTTATTTGGTCAAGATTCTTAAACTGTGTTTCGTTCAAAATGCCCAAAGCAGCTTTGTAAACGAAAAGACACTGAGCTTCGAGATTGAAAAATATAGGGTGTTGAAAGGAACTGTATTTCTTTTGCAGTTAAGTCTGATAATTGATAGCTTTACCAAAAAGCCATGACTCCTTAAATGCCGAGATAAAAAATAATTGCTTGGCGCACTTTTGTCGGTGCGGAGAATTCTGTGCTTGTATCAACTTTGGTGGTCCACAAATGCTGAAATCTGAAATCTCCCTTACAAAAATAGAACCAATGATTTCATCATTTCCTCCCCCTTTTTTTCTCTTTAAGCGTGACACTTGTTTTTGGAAAAGATATAACTATTTGTAGTTTTAGTCTGGCTTTGTTTGAATACTGCAAAATCATATATACTTTATGAACATATTTACATATAAAATTGTTTTACTTTGTTTTTATTTACGTAAAAAATGCTTTTAAATGCTACTTAAAACACTATATCTTATAATGTAACGCCAATATTTCAGTAAAAATTAACGTTTTATAAGCATTTTATTACATTCTTAAAAGGTTGGATATTTGAAATTGTTTATTACCTCAATTTTATATGTAATTTAAAGAATACCTATTTCAGGGCGGGTGAAATTAAATCTTTGACAAGAATAGTTTTGTACAATTTTTATGTCTCTTTATAAAGATTCAGATCAAGATATAACGATACTAAACCTTATGTCAAGACTCCTTATTCCAATATCGATCAAAATCCATTACATGATTTTGAATCTGAGAAAATAATTCAGATTCAAGTTAACATTCATGAAATCTTGCTTATTTTGCGTTTCATGACTATGGATAAAATTTAATGCAAATATGAAATATTTGAATTTTTAAACAAGAGTTTGTGGCCATATTATGTCTCCAGAAAACTTTTTAAAGTACCTCAAAGAAACTTAAAATTTGAAAATATTTATTAATGGATGCTTAATACTTGTGCATATTGTAAAAGTTTCACAAAAATCAGAGGTTTCCGAATTTTCATGAAATGCTTCTAGTCTCTTTTAACCCCTTTTGCATAAAACTAATTTACACGACTACTATTAGTGTAAAGTGGCTGGTTACTTTTAATGCACCTAAAACCACGCTTCTATCTTTACATCATCAACGTTCTGATCCCTGTCTGGCATCAAATGAAATGAATAGCTCTCGTCTTAAGAAGTCTCCATGTTTTGACAAGTTTCTGGGCTTGACCTTTACTCCTGATCTAAAATTGAACACATACATCAAATCCGTTGCCAAGGTCGCTGGGAAAATGGTGGATCCTTCTATCGATCCAGTAGATATCTACCTGCTGATGCAATTCTCTACCGATATAAGAGCCAGGTACGTCCAAGGATGGAGTATTGTTGTCACATCTGGGCAGGAGCTGCTAGGAAATACTTATCCTACCTTGACAGAGTTCAGAATAGACTTCGTAGCCTAGTGAGAGATGCCTTTTTCTCTTCCCTGCAACCTCTTTCTTACAGAAGAGACGTTGCGAGCCTGTCTCTGTTTTATCGTTATTTTCATGCCAAGTACTCGTCTGAGCTCCAATCTATGGTCCCCCCCCTCGCCAAACATTCATGAGAAACACTCGTCTGGCTGAAAACATTATCAATGATTTCCCCCATTCTTTATCCGTGCCTAAACCTAAACACAGCTTTCATGAACAAAGCCTCTTTCTTAGAACTGCACACCTGCGGAACTCTCTTCCGTTTACCTGCTTACAAGCTGACTACAATATGACCGTCTTCAAGTCCAACGTAAACAAGTTCTTGATGAGTCGTTCCCCTTCAGTAATCTAATTTACCAAATTTACACTTCTAACGATTACTATATTGTCCTTTTGACCACTGTACACTCTTTAACCTTTATCCTCGAGTGGCCTCTGGGCCTTGATAAGTAGCGATTCCCTTGTAATATATATATATATATAAGTGGTGATTCCCTTGTAATATATATATATATATATATATATATATATATATATATATATATATATATATGTATATATATATATATATATATATATATATATATATATATATATATATTTGGTAAAACTGGTAATTAGTAAAAACTTGAAGAGAGTGCTCAATACTATTGCAGAGATAAAACATATAAAACGGTAATAAAAAATAAAACATATATATATATATTTATATATATATATATATATATATATATATAATTTTTTATCAAAAGCATTTCAAATTTAGTTTTCTATCGACTTGTATATTTTATGATTCTTAAACTGTTTTCAAGTTAGTTTGTTTTGTAGTATTTTGTTTTTCAAAATTAGATTTTGATCGAAGCTTTCTTTTTCATCAAAACTTTCGCTCTGTTGGAAGATATTACTTTTAAAAATGTAATAAAAATGATTTATCTTACCACTATCTTTAAGTTCGAGTGGCAAATCTCCCTTGGACTTAATTGATAAAATAACAATAACAATAATGATACGGTAATTAATTTTTCTCACTATATTTACTGTTTGAAATGATCCGATGCTAAGTGACTATCTCCAATATATCGACGCCATTTTTTCCCGTGTTTTGATAAGTCAACTTTGCCGAAAACCGATACTAAATCTATTGCTAAACTTTCCAAACTTTTGTGTGATTGAATTAGGTGGTTTTCACTTAAAGTTTGGTAAGTAAACTTATATATCTTTTATATTTCATATTCACTTTCTCTAAAAAAAAAAAAAAAAAAAAGTTCGCATAGGAATTTCGATATCGAAGTTATCTGTTCGTGCATTACAACGACACCAGTTTCTTTAAAATATATTTTATGATCTTTCACTTTGCAGGCATTACCATAGTATGGAAGTGTTCGCTCATTACGATATTATAGATTCGGAGGGTAACCGAGTTGCTCAAGGCCACAAAGCCAGTTTTTGTTTAGAAGATACGCGATGCCCTCACGGTATTACCCCAAAATACAATTGCCTCGGATTTGGAGACCAAGGTAAGAAGAAAAGGAAATAAGACTTTGTTTTAAATACATTTTTTAATTTATTTATACACCAATTGTGTTCAACGGCATTTTATTATCAGTTCGACAAATTTCTAACGACGAACACTAATTGATTGGGTACACTTTTGGGACGACACTTTTTAAATTGTAATTATGAAAAGTAGACTTTTGGGCTGCCTTATTCATTCTAGCATATAAATGAAACAAAAGTAAAAATCACTTGTTCATACCTACCTGTTGGTTGGCATTGATGCAGTATTTGGAGATGTGAATTTCCATCTTTATTTAGATTCTACAACTTCATAGCTAGTACGAAGGAAAATGTTTATGCTACTTGGTATTTGCATGAGAGAAGTAAGTAACTACGATGAATTTGTACGTATTATTTTTTTTTTTTTTTTACAAAAAACTTTAGAAATTATGTTTTCAAACAAAAATAACTTGATTGATTAAAGAATTTCATTGATAACGACCTTCGTGTGTCTATAGAGATAATAAGTGCACAGTTTGATGTCAGTGTGGGAACTGTACGCACAATTGTTTGCGAGGAACTGAAGATGGAGAAGATGTGTGCAAAGTTTGTCCGAAGATTGCTCAGAAAAGATCAGAAAGAAAGACGTTGTCATGACACCGGGGAGATGGTCGAGCTGATTAATTCAGATCCCGCAGTTCAGACCTTGTTCCCTGTGACTTTTGGTTATTCCCTAAGCTCAAGGAACCCCTTAGAGGCTGTCGTTATAGAACAATTGATGAGATGAAAGAGGCTGTGACGAGGGTCTTTTACACAAGAGGACTTCGATGGGGCCTTCTAGAAATTGTTGGAACGATACACGTGTATTGCAGCCGGAGGAGATTGCTTCGAAGGAGACTAGAGTTTCATGTGTGTACTATCATTAAAATTGCCCATACGGAAAAAGTCTGGAACTTATTTAAGGCACCACGTACATACATTGCAATTATATTGCCAAAGTTATAAGCAAGAAGCATCTTGGAAGTCGCTGCGGATTTCCGCTTTTTCTTATTTTTTATTTCTTATTGGCAAATCAACATTACAAGACGATCAGTAGTTCATACAACAAAAAAATTTTTATAAACGGCCATAACATAAGTAACTGATATTTTTACATTCTTTTTATTCTTATATGAATTTTTTTATATTTATCATTCAGGTCTTTCTGTAAACTGTTCTGATAATTATTATCACGACATTGACTGTCAATGGATCGATATTACCGGAATGAAATATGGACAGTACACCCTTAAAGTAAGTGTTAATGTTTCATTGCTGAGTTTAATTTTGTGTCGTATTTTACTCAGACAAAAACGGTGTTCTTGCTGTATATGTCTTACACGTAAGAACCAGGGATGGAGCGCAGTCGAGCATCTTCTATGAAAATATGGATTGAGTAGGAAACCTCCGTTATGTCATATAAGGAATGCAAAGAACAAAAGAGATCATCCTCCACTGGATTACGAAATCAGTGTAGTATTTGGTCGAGTCAAGAAAGAGTGATCCGGTAGCGTATCTGACTCTTCTATAGGTAGAGAATGGAATCATGTACTTGCTGGAGAGATAGAATGATCCAACCATTTTTCCAGCAATCTTAGCAACAACTTGGATATAAGTTTTAGATTTGACATTACTTACATACGTTAAGACCGTATTTGCTATCACACAATCAGCGCACATGCGACAACAATTTCAATATTTTAATCAACGGAGTTTTTCTTTCAGAAGTCAGCATTGAAAAAGGTTATGTGCAGCGTTTCTCACTTCGGTGTGTCATTCGTCATAATGGTGTAACACTGTCCCTTGCCTTGATATGGCAAGTTTTCCACAATGATAACATCTTTGGATATTGCCAAGAACCACACCAACGTTTAAGAAAGTTACGAAAGAAACATTTAAGAATGGAATGGTCACCAGTTAGCAAGTGCCAACTAAAACAAAGAGTTTTGTAAATGAAAATTTGAGAAAGTTTAGACAAAACGATTTTATATCTATAGTTTTATCGGCATATAAAAGTTATTTTTCAATCATAAAAGTGTCCATTTACTCAAATTCGTGTTTGGTGAAAAATGCTGAGTTAGTAGTACAAGGCTTAGAATTGTATATATCAATACGTTTATAGTGTGAGTATTTGGCAGCGTGGCTTTGCGTATGTGTGTTGGTTTACCTTTTTGATGGTGCGTGTGTAGCTGTAACTAGCAGATCATTTCCATTCGCCTGATTATCACTACTGTTCAAGAATATACGCGCGTGATAAAGGAGATTCGTATGTGAGTTATCGAGTCCTTTTCGCCTTCCCCGGCCAAAGGGTGGTGGGGTGGGCGTTCTTGAGTTCTTCCATGCACAAATGATTGGTGAATTCTCTGTATCTCTTGCTTTTGGCTGTGTGTTTTATAAGAATTTCTGACTTTACAGCGGCTTCGATTTTTGACATAGATTTATTACTTTTGTGGTTTGAAATGGTTATCCTTGGTTGAAAATACTTTGAACTGCTGACTTTAGCAAGTAACGGAGGGAGTGCATCGAAACGAACCGGAGAAACAAAAAAAAGGGTAAATAATTTGAACCATTTGTTTTTTGCGTTCGCTAGAATCACCTCGCAATTTTGCTATAATGGTTGGTTGGTTGGTTGGTTGGTTGGTTGGTTGGTTGGTTGGTTGGTTTTGTTTTACGGCATATCATATTTTCATGTTATTTAATGCCGAATCCAAAGATTTTGAAGAAAAATCTTGTAATAGAATATATTTGTTGTTTTCAAGTCGGTTTCTATTTAACCCATAGTTGGGACCTTAACATCGGATATAGTTTAAGATCATATCCAGGACCCGCTATAATGGAATATGTTCAATGTTATGAGAAAAAATAATTCGTCTTGAATAATTATATTGTTGGTAAGAAACTGCTGTTAAATGTTCTTCTCGGCGCAGTAGGGTGAAGGCATCAATTGACGAGCATAGCAGCCCACAGTAATTGTGCTCTGGTGTTATGGTAGTCATCTTCTGGTTGTAAATCCATTGAGTTTATAGCCTCCTTTTGACATTTGCTACCCACTTTCGTGCTGGGTCAGACTCTTTGTGTAGAATCGCTCAAGGTTGGAGACAAGGTTTGTCTTCCAGATCTGACAATTCACCAAAACAGAACATGAAACGAGGGGACAAGAAAAAGACAAGTGGCGGGCAGGAAGAGGCAGCAGCAAGAAACACGTTATTCAAAAGCGAGTGAACATCATGTGACCGACAAAACTAAATAAGCTCATGAATTAGTGAGCGAGTGACAGGGAAAGAGCAAAACACGTGCCTTTTCTAGAACCGAGATGAAACCACTTTCCAGTAGTGAAGGAGAGTGAAAATGTAACAAGCAAGTCCGACAACCCAGATCATCACACCGCCTACAATAATTTTTAAAATAATTCCCAAAGTATACGTAGATAGGTAGATTTTAATGATGTTTCTTTAATTATTTTAATTTTATTTATTTTTCAGGTGGAATTCAATCCGAAAATGCATGTCAGCGAAATGACGTTTGACAACAACGTGGTGGAATGCAGCCTTTATTATACAGGAACGTACGCCTACCTTCCAACATGCAATATTGTACCATTACTTAGAAGTGACTGAAACTCTTTACGAACCCTTTAGCTTTAATAAACGTTATTTTTAAAAACAGTCCAATTAATTACGAATTATGAAAGAATCGCGTCTCAAGGAAACGAAAAACAAATTCAGTTCCTAGGCGACGAGAGATCTTCTTCGCCAGGGACACTAGTCAGTCAAATGTAGGGTAAACTTATTTTGTGATACTTGATTATTCAGTCCTTTTCATGTCGTCGAGATATTGCGGACCGGATTGTGATATTCGGGATTTGCAGATTAATATTCGTTACATACAATAATAAGGCGATTCGAAAATCAGAGTCACTTCCTCTTATCATCACTAGATCTGTTTTTGCTGCCCTCCCATTTTTTTTAACCTTTCGTTGTGGTACGTAAAAGCAAATACGCCTGAAGTCGGTCTGTATTTGTTTGTTTGTTTTTGTTGTTTTGTTTTTGTTTTTGTTTTTATTGTTTGTTTTTTCTTTTGTTTTTTTTGTTTTGTTTTTTGCTTTTATAAAATATTATAAAATATTGTATTCAACTTGAGATGATTCAATTTAAAAATACGAAAACAAATTACATAATTGTCATAAAGTCGTTGAAAACTCTTTTAAGTTTGTAAACATAATAAGTTGTGTTACAAGTTAACGTTAGATTATGAATCTTTAAAATACAATTAAATTTTAACTAATGAAAATAGACTAAAAATGAACTTAAATCTTTATTTCGTATAAATTAAAAATAAATGTTGCAAATTACAGTCTCCTTAAATATTACTATTTGTGATATAAACTATTTTTAATGAAATATAGTTTGGTAATTAGCTGAAAACATTTTATTTGGGCTAATCAACTCATGTTTGACGTATTTACGCCAAATATAATTTAATATTTAAATAGAAAATGTAGTATTTCAGTTACGTTAATATTAAGCAAGTATTTATTCGTCGGCCATAGCATTTCTTCCGGAAGTAGGGTTACGACCGAACCAGGGATGACTCTGGAAAGAAGAGTTTAATTTTAAGATAAGAGCCAAGTATGTGGCCTCTGCGTTTTAAACTTTCATTCAAATCATTAAATTATGTAAAAAAAAATCACAAGTTGGTTCTTTGATATATTAGGGGTTTTATTTATCCTAAAATTTCCTTTTACAGTTTTTTCCAGTCTGATTGTAATTTTTTTGAAAGAACTACCATGGCTGATGAATGATTACCTATTTACGACCAATATTAAAGTTACTAATAAATTGTTCTCGCAAAATTTCCTAACTATATTTCCATTTTAAATATTTTATGTTGCTATTAGTAAAGTTCATTATTAAACTAAATAAATTTGTAGACATTTTTACTAAATAAATCTGTAGACATTTTTAAATGAAAAAAAAACGAAATGAAAAGTTGTCATCTTTAACATTACGTACTTAACATAAATGATTGCTCCATTTTTTTTTCTTCTTTTCAAGTCGATTTTTATTATATTTCGCTAAATACCTATAAAAAACAATGTTTCACTGAAGAGATTGGCAAAGGCGGGATGTTTCTAAAAACGATATATGATAGAAATAATGATAATCTGTAAATAAACCCAAATATTTTTAGTATAAAATCTATATTTTAATTTTTTTTCGATTTATGTTCAACGGTCAAATGAAAATGCGCATTTGTTCATGCGTGTATGAATGTAACTAACTATATTGTGTAAGTGCATGTCTGTATAGATGGATTAAAAATTATCAATAAATATCCGCTTTTAAAAAGAAAAATTTTATTATAACTCCTTCTCCCTCTCTTCTTTCCTCTCTCTCTCTCTCTCTCTCTCTCTCTCTCTTTCTCTCTCTATCTTCCTTTCTCACTCCATGTATACATCGGAAACCTGGCCAATTTGTAATATATCGAATAGAAATATTTAAAATTTCATAAGAATGGATGGAAATATCGTCATACTGTCAGTATCAAGCGTCCTGGATACAATATGTATATATTACTTTTTACTATTTTTTTTTCGATATTTTCCAATTTAAATTTCCTAATCGTTCATGTGCTTGTATACATATTCATATGCATTAAACGTACGCGAACAACTAATTATGTCACACTCAATATGTTGGCGAAGGTCAAAATCCATGGAGAGACTAAATAGAAAGAAAATGAACATTAACTCTTCTGTTAATTCCATATTTCGTTTAAGTTACGAAACTTTGCCATGAAATATGAATATTTTGAAAATAGGTCAGACAAACATAAGCAAAAGTTAAAGAGAGTCCAGCAGAAGACCAGCTATGAGCCCTTCGTTTGGATTTGAAACTGATAGTACCGATATTGTTCTTGTCTTCTGTAATTATGTTTATATGTGTGTGTATATATATAATTTGCATATAATATACATACAATATATATATATATATATATATATATATATATATATACAATATATGTATATTATATATATATATATATATTTATATATGTACATAATATATATACATATGTATATTATATATAATATATAGTATATATTATATACTATACATAATAATATTATATACATACATATATATATACATACATACATAATAGTATATATACATATACATAATAGTATATATATATACTATGCATAATATATATATATATTTTTCTATATATTATATATATGTACAATTATATACATACAGTATATATATATATATATATATATATATATATATATATATATATATATATATATATATATATATATATATATATATATATATATATATATGCAATATAACACTATAGGAAAAAAGTTTTTAAAAAATTTACTATAAATTGATTGAAATAGGTATTTTACTTTAATATAAAAAACAGAGACGAAACTGTATTATATATATATATGTATATATATATATGTGTGCGTGTGTGTGTGTGTGTTTGACACTCTTCTGTGTAGACTTTTCTCTTCTGTCCGCATTCGCGTATGTGAGTATGTATGTGTGTGGTTGTGTGGCGGTCCCCAAGAACGTGAACGCCATCCAACGCTAAGCTTTAAAATTAAATGAGTAATGAAAAAAAGAATCAACAACTTTTTCCTTATTTCTTATTCTTGTCGGTTTTCTGTTTATTGGGATCAATCTATTTTACGACGATATCATTTTAAACTCTTCTCATCTGATCATAAAAATTCAGTGCAGTCAATTTTATATGGTTTCTATTACAATTCTTGATTGCTATGCCCATTGAGCTTCAGTTGATGCTCTATCAATGGCAGTTCAAAAAACGTAATTTTCATTAGTTCACTTAATATCTATATTGAACCAAGAAATTATTCTGTATCTATATTTATAGCGAAACTTATCAAGAATAAGAATCTGAATTTAGTACTAGATTCAGGCTGAAATTATATATATATATATATATATATATATATATATATATATATATATATATATATATATATATATATATATATATATATAATAACTGACGTGTGCCTTACATATCTTAAGTACGCAGTGGCGGCACGTTAGAAACTGGGGGCGTGGCTCTTTCAGAAATTTGAGTGAATTTTAAAGTTTAGGAAATTTATTACAAGACATTTAGTCACCTTCTTTTGTAATGATGTCCGACAAAAAAAAAAACAATCTTAATCATCCTTTTCTCTGGGAAGCCAAAGGAGTGGAAGGCGGACAATTTGCTCTATTATAGTAACATGTCTTAACACACGCGGGCTTTTAGAACAAGCTGGTTTTGTTAGACGGCCTGTGATTGGCTCTTTCTCGATGAATAAGTTCCGTTCAAAATGGTTTGTCAAAATTTGTATTACTTTAAAAAATTAAATTAGTAAAAATCATTTTCGTTTACCAATCTGTTGAAATATTTAATAATATTTTTTAATTTTCCTTTTTTTTGTGGAGGGAGGTGGAGGAATGCTCTTTTGTCAAACGATTATTTTTAAGTTGCATATTAAAATGTTTTTTAAAAAATGTTTTATAAAGTTAAAACTAAACCAATTATTAAATAAATAGCAGTTTCTATTCAAAGATTTCTCTTAAAACATCACTTGAAAAAATACTTAATGGACAATTTTATTTTATAATAAATTTACAAAAGCATTTGTTGCAAAAATGTTTTCGTTACGAAGTTGACATTTTCTATAAAATAACAATTCTAAATGTAATTTAAGAAAAAGTAACTAGTAAGAAATTAATAATGGAAACAGCAATGTCACTTCAACCAAAGATAACACACACACACACACACACACACACACACACACACACACACACATATATATATATATATATATATATATATATATATATATATATATATATATATAATGACTTATCAATAAACTCGTAACATTGCTTTTCAGAAACGTCTAGATTACAGTCATTTTTGCTTATTGCTCTCCGTTGAATTGTTTTTGTATTTCTAGAGGGTTATAAGCATTGTTATAAGCATTGTTTCTCATAGTCTAAGATATATATGTACAAGTATAACTAAAGTGTATATATATATATATATATATATATATATATATATATATATATATATATATATATATATATATATATTACAAGGTACAGATTATGAATGAACCCTCGGTTTCCTGTCTATACTGCTAATAGATTCTCAGGAATCCAACCAAATACATACAGCATATTTTAAAACGCTGCTGATTGGTTGTACGCATCTGCTTGGATTCTTGGGTATTTATTATCAATATGGCCAAGAAATGAAAGGTTCGCTCATAATAATCTGTCTATCAATATGTTAAATAAATATATTGGACTCTTACTCCAGTAATTGGGCATTTTGATAAATTTTTATCTTTTTAAAGAAAAAAACTCTGTACATAAAATGTCGGTGGAAATAATATACATCGGTGAAAATAAAGAGTGGATAATTCAATCCTATAACCCCTACAAACGAGTCGCCACTGCTCAGAATCAGTCTTTCAATTATTTTATATAAACTCTAACTAGAGGCATTGTTCAGTATGCCGATGTTTTGGGTCAGTATAGTCGTATAATCATTACAATTAAACGCTCGTATCTTAAATCAAATATCCAAAGAGCGTATCAGTAAATGGTCTGATATGCTCTATATAGACACCTTTTTTTTTTGGGGGGGGGGTAAACATAGACAACAGTTTACACCACCTTTAAACATTTTTTTGGAATGTACTAAATTTTCCGATTATATAAAAAAAAATAGAAAAATACTTTAATTTTTAGATAGGGGTTCATTTTGTACATAAAATTAACATAAAATATTTCAACTACTTGGTTATTCGAACGGTGTTTGCCCAATATAATTATGTTTATATTACGTCTGATAAAAACCGCTGTTATCGGTTTAAAATAACAGACCAAAATGATCATTGGACAATGTATGAAACTTTCCACGTTTATTAAACATTCGGAAATGACTTCAAAGCTGATTACAGCGAAATGATCATTCAGTGTTCCGAGATAATTTTAGTTTAACTCTGACTTTCATAGCTGACCTTAATCCAAGGGCAGATAACTATCCCTTTTCTGTGTGCAAGTTAAATAACTCTGAGGGCTTAACAGTCTACTTTTCGGAATTTGAACAGATGAATATTTTAAATTAAGCTTACAATCGGGATTATCTATACTAACCAGCAGAGCGTTATCGATGTTGAGGTTCTATCGATGTACGCAGTGATGATTGTCTGGAAGTGAAATCTAGCTCGTAAGAAATTAAGATATGTGTTGCATCTAGAAAAATAATATGGAAAGATGCGGTTCCATATGTAAAGTAAATATGTATGTCTTAAAGAAAAGCTTAAATCGGATGACCTCAGAGGAAGATTAAATCTGAACAGAATAAGGAGATGCGTGCAGAACAGGAGACTTCGTTCGTTTGAACTGGATGAGAGTACTTAGGTTAGTGGATGTAGAACAGCTGAAGCAGCAGGGTTTGTTGGTAGGAGAAGATTAAGAAAAACTGTGGACAAAATGATAAAGAAGGATTAGGTGGAAAGATGGATGATTAAAAACCTGGTATGTGATAGGTTAATTTGGAAGTCAATTTATGAAAATCTAACACGTGTAAAAAGACGTTATACTGAATATGATGCTACAGCTTACATAGCTTTAGCTGGGTTTTATGCGTGAGTGCACAAACCCCTAATAAAAGATTAATTTGCAATAGAAAAGCGCAGAGTAATTAATCAACACCTCTTTTGATAACAAAACAACGAAAGGGTTTATTTCGAAAGAAGAAGAACTGTGTCCGAAGTTAAAGAAAGAAAGGGAATAGAAAGTTCTAGGATGTTCTCGTGTCGGGAGGCAGAAAATTAACGTGTCCCCAGATTGTCCAATGGAGGTCTTCAGTAAAGTAGTCGCAGTCTGGGGGGATTCAGTGAACAGAGAGTGAGAGGAGAGAGGTCTGTCTTCATTGGTGGTTTGAGCTCCTCTGCTGCCTACCGGTTAGTTCCTGACAGGGGTAATTAGTTTCTTAAGAGACATATAATATTAATGTGCTATACTGGCTGACTGGTAAGTGTGTGGTTGCATCAGTCAGCAAGGGGGCATTAATCCACAAGAGAAAGTAGTTTTATGGTGACTGCTACATAGCAAACTAAACTCATATCTAAAAATTGAACAGTTTTTCGAAATTAATTTTATAATCTGAGAATTTGGTGGTAAATCGTTAAGGTAATACGAGGATTTTTTTTTTTTTTTCAAAGAAATTATATAACCAAAGTTTTAGACATTGTGGAATAAGTCTGCGCAAAATATTAACTCCAAGATAAGTCATTTTACGGTAAACGTAGATAATGCAATAAACTCATAAAATATTTTTTGATTATCTGAAAATGTGGTTCTTAATTGATAAGTAATACGAGAATGTTTTTCCCAAAACAATGTATCAAACATTTTAAAGTTCGTGGAGAACATGTCGTATACATCGATTTGATTTTTTTTTAATCTATATAATACTAAAAGTCTATGGATCTTGTATGTTTGCAATCAGATTTCCGGTTTTCAACATCCGGTTGCGCATGCGTAAATAGCAACGTCTTCAATCCGTTATTCCAATTCCGGAATTTTTATATCGCTTTTAATACAAACAATTTCATTTAATTTGATCAAATAGTTATTTATATATACAAATAATACATAGATTCATAGATAATTATAATATATATTATAAAATCTATTTATCTATGAATCTATTAATAATATGAAATATTACCCTATACAATTTATGGAAAGAAAACACCTCTCACTTTCCCTCTAATAGATTTCAACACTCCTACTCCCTCTGTTTTCGTTACGTACGCGAGAAATAGTTACGTGTATGTGTGAGAGACAGAAAAAGGGAGCGATGTAAAACTGGATAGAGTTATCCCCCTTAACTAATGCAGACCTTTTTACTAGAGGGCGTTATTACAAAAAAATTTCTTTTTCTTCTTCCCATGTTTTTTAAAGTCGTCTGCTTACATTTCCAAACGGAAAGCTGAATCGGTAAATGCACACATTTCTATTACATTAAATAGTGTTTTCCTTTACACAATGGGTACTGAATGTTTGCTTAAATTAAATGAAAAAAGTTACATTTTATTTTCATTTTCTATTTAAAAAGCCATTATTAACATGTGGAGAGTGTTTTTTTTTATTATTCTGTACTTTCAACTAACAATTTCATTTAAAAGATGATATATCAAAATTTGAATTTAACTATAATAAGGATTATGATACCTGTTCAGTGCATAAGTATGACCAACCACTTATAATTCAGTAACTGTAATTTAAAAAAAAAAATAACAATTATAATAAACAGAACGACTCATAGAAATCTATCTATATTCTTTTTTCATTTTAATATACTTTCATAGAAATGCTTCTGTTATGTAAAAAAAAACTATTTTCTTTATGCCACAAGTGTCACGCTCATACATGAATTCCATAGCTAATATAACGTACTGACCCAACGGGTCACGGGTGGTCTAGTATGTATATAAAAAGCTAAATCCGTGACATGCGATATTCAATCTCGTTTCTCCAACTAACAATAAAATGACGCGAATTTAAAATCCCTTGCGTAAAAGCAAAATCCTGGAAGTGTAATAATTCTTTGAATTAGATGAGCTTTAAGAAAGGCTCCGTAGTATGTAGTATGATGAATGAATTGCCTTTTTTCTTTTCTTTTTTTTTTTTTCTTTTTTTTTTGCATGTTGTTGCAATCCCTCAATGTATATATCATAACAATCAAATATTTCACTTACGGAATGATATAGTGATTATCATTTTTAAATAGATATTTAAGATTGCGTGTTTGCATTTGTATATCTGGCCGATAGTAAATAAAATATAGCGTAGAATAAAGAGAGCGGCGCTCGGTTTGGGTAAAGGTCAAGGTTATGCTTCAGAGTAAACAGAAATGTCAAGGTTTTCCATGACAACTAATTTATTGTGCCCAGAACTAATGGTGTAAATGCTGTATTTTCTTGTTTCAAAGAAATGTTTAAAATGAAATAAATGTTATGAAAACTTGAAAGCGTTCTTGTTTCTTTATTTTTGTTTTCATTTGTCTTTTATTTTTCTTGTTTCTTTTTTTTTCTATTAAATTTGTTTCAACGAAAACGGATTGTTTGTATCGGACAATATGTATAAGTTTGAATATCTCATACGTAGCCTTGTATTCAGTAATGTAATGCTTTTTTCTCTTTCAGATAAATGCTAACGTTTGTTCTTTTTCTCTGATCTCGACATGATGGCCTTCGTGTAGTTGAACATAACATCATATGGTTTGGCGCAAGAAAGACATGCCAAAAAAGTCAGACTGTCGATAATGAATGATAGTTTTTTAGCATTAGACCTTTTTAATATCATTTAAATACAATTTTGATACTAGCGGCTGCGCCGCGTCGGCACACACAACGTCGAGTCAAACACAAAATCGAGTACACTCAACATCAAGTACACTCACCATCGTCTTACCATCAACGCTTACCCTGTGAACTCGGAGTATGAGAAATTCCCATATGCGCAAAACAAAATCACTGAAAAAAAAAAATACCCTAAGGGTAAGGATAATGAGTAGACGTTGGATAAAATGATGGTTAAAATTATTACGAACTTGCCAGGATTTGAACCTGGAATCTTCAGTCATACCATTGCGCCACAAGTCCTGTCCGTATGCCGAAAGATGTTACTGCAACTGTATACAGATAATGCTAAATTCCGTTGACATGGGCAGATAACTTTTTTGGCAAGTTTACGAAACGGCCCAAAACCCCTTATTTCGGGCTTTTGTGTGACTCGGCATTGTTCGTTACGAACCATATATAAGTAAGGATAATCTAGGGACTCACACCTTTTAGGGAAAAAATAATTTTTCAATTCGATGTATCCGTTCGAAAGTTTTATTGGTATATATACACACACATAAATAAATAAATAAATAAATAAATAAACATTAAGAATTTTACTAATAGTATATATTAATTATAAAAAGAACAAAAAAAAACAAGAATTAATTCAATATTAATGATTAAATTATTGTTACGTTAAAGTAAATAAACACCGTGTATTTTTTATGGATTTTCAAGATTGAAGTTGTTTATTACTTTCATTATAAAGAAATATGCAAACAATTTTCTTTGCAAAAGTTATTAAAATAAAACCATTAAAAGTCAAGCAATGGCAATTATAACTTTCAAATTACAATATCAAATGTAGAAAATATTGTTGTCTCCAGTGTGTATAATTACGTGTGTCTAACGAGAATAAACTTAGACACTGCAATTATGGATTTATTTCATTATATTTATTTTCATTATCATCATAGCCATCAGTGCTTTAACAATCATCATCATCACAACTGTCATTATCATCATAGCCATTAGTGCTTTAACAATCATCATCATCACAACATTCATTATCATCATAGCCATTAGTGCTTTAACAATCATCATCATCACAATTGTAATTATCAACATAGCCACAGTGCTTTAACAATCATCATCATCACAATTGTAATTATCATCATAGCCATTAGTGCTTTACCAATCATCATCATCACAACTGTCATTATCATCATAGCCATTAGTGCTTTAACAATCATCATCATCACAACATTCATTATCAACATAGCCATCAGTGCTTTAACAATCATCATCATCACAATTGTGATTATCAACATAGCCATCAGTGCTTTAACAATCATCATTATCACAATTGTAATTATCATCATAGCCATTAGTGCTTTAACAATCATCACAACATTCATTATCAACATAGCCATCAGTGCTTTAACAATCATATCATCACAACATTCATTATCAACATAGCCATCAGTGCTTTAACAATCATCATCATCACAATATTCATCATCAACATAGCCATCAGTGCTTTAACAATCATCATCATCACAGCTGTCATTATCAACATAGTCATCAGTACTTTTACAATCATCATCATCATCATCATCATCATCATCATCATCATCATCATCATCACAACTACTCTTATTGCGTCCATTACTTCTATTACTTTCGTGAATACTACTAAAAGGTAGTATTCACGAAAGTAATAGAAGTAATGGACGCAATAAGGGTAGTTGTGATGATGATGATGATGATTGTATAAGTACTGACGAATATGATCATAATGAAAGTTGTGATGATGATGATTGTTAAAGCGCTGATGGCTATTATGATAATGCTCAGAAACTTGCAAATTATATCTTTTATCGCGCAATGTACAATTCATTAATATTATTTCTTCAATCGTTTACACAAACAAAACGGAGGACAACTCACGCACATCTTTCTGGCATCGAAACACATCTTCAAATTGCTTCCATAATATACAGATATATTTATAGCATACTCCTAAGCATGCTTCTTTCACGCGAATGATGCATCCTTTGCCTGCTTGGAAAGAACGTTGTCTGAAAATCTTTTCCCTATTTTCCCTATTCACCATAGACTACTTTCAAATTTCTCAACTGCCAAATTCATGTAAGTTTTAAGAAGATTCTGCAAACCTACAGAAAATTTCAGAATCTTTTCTATAATTCCACGATTTTAAAATTTCTCAATAACATAAACCTGCAGGAAAAAACTCGTCTGTTCTTTAATTAAAGTAGTGGTTCACCAAGACAATGCACCGCGTCACAAGTCGATATATAACCCTTATATAATACATCACTTAATAATTTCTCATATCATATCATCATCTAATAATTCCTCAGCAACACAAATATCCTGAGCACAGCTTTTCCATATCATTTTTGTTAAATACTTTCTGTGAGTCTGCGGCAACTCTCCCAAGCCTTTCCTTATATTCTGCAATTATTCTCGTACCATTTTAAAATTTCTAAAACAAATTTTTTTAATTTCAACCTTTAAAATTTTTCAAACTCCTATCTCTAAAACAATATGAATACCCCATGGGGGATGTTTTCAGTTTACTCTGGGCACACATGGTCAGGGAAACTGAGTGTTGACCACATTTTGAATCCATTGAACAACAGAACAACAGAAGGACCAAATCAAAACATAAATGCAATGAACACAATTGTTTAGGTAAAACCTCAGCGTACCTTCTTGCTTGGTGAGGCACACATAATCAACTAAACCTCAGATCTTTACATTTCTGGGGCTTTTTTTTTTTAAATATATATATATACTTTAACCTAGGGTTGCGGAGTCGGATGGTAAAAGTCCGACTCCGACTCCTAAAATTACTAGGATGCCGACTCCGACTCCGACTCCTTTAATATCTTCAACTCCGCCTCCGACTCCCGACTCCCGGCTCCTTGACCCTATGTGAAAATCTATTTTGCAGATCCATATATCAGCCTCCAACATCTATTCAGCATGCATTTTATAATTACTTTTCATGTATATCATTTTCGACGTTTAACATTCACTTGGATGATAAATATACTCACATATAAACTCAACCAGCTTTATAGAATAAGTTTAGATAACAAAGGGATAAAAAGTTTACAATTAAATTTTATTATGCTATCAGTTCAAAATAGAATACAATATTTAGGGATAGGGAAACCTCTTTAGGCCATGGCATTTCGAAGCCAAACGCTTCTCATCAGAAGAGGGGGATAAAGACATTATACAGAGAATAATATTTTAAAAGATAATATTGCCTTTGTGGAATGAGGATCAAAGGTAAAACAGGAAAAGCCATAAAGGGCTATAGTAGCATGGATTGCTTATTATTGAAATAGCATATACATATATATATATATATATATATATATATATATATATATACATATATATTGTCAGAAATTTCAGAATGCAAGGGCGATAACCACGTGATCGTTCCAATCACGCGATTATTCCGACCAATGGTATTGCGTTGATTCAGTTGCTGCAGAGGATGCAGAAGTGGCGGGAATTTTGTGTTTCAAAAAACAGATTTCAATTTGGCGTCGTGCCAAGCAGACGCACATAATCTCGCTCCGTGCCTAATGAACTAAGGCAGGGTTCTACCCCATTTATTTCTCGGCTCATTTAAATGCGGATACTAGCCAGAGGCTAAAATGTTCTACGGAATAATTACTTCATTATCATTGCCCGCAAGGGGGCATATTATTTGATGAACATCGATCGCAATGTGCGTTGTTCATATTCGACAGTCTGGAAAGATTTCGAGAACACTCAACCAATTCAACGAGCGGCCGATTCTACCAGCATCTTCAACAAGAAGAAAACTACCTACGCCTTTCAAGGCATGAACTACCCGCCATTTGGCAGAAGCTGAAGAGGGCACTCTTTTGCAATATGGACTCCTTTTTTACCCTTTTGTAAATAAAATTATTCTTGGATTTAAGGTGAGCCTTTGTTGTTTTTCTGTGTCTCTTTCATTCTATCAAAGGCAAAAACGAGTAAGAGAATTTCTTACAATATATACATATACATATACATATATATATACATACATACATATACATACATATATATACATACATATATATATACATACATATATATACATACGTATATATACACATATACATATACATATATACATATGCACATATACATATATATACACATATATATATACACACATACATATATATACACACATATATATATATACACATACATATATATACATATATGTACATATATATATGCATATACGTATACATACATATACATATATATACATATATATACAGGAGCAAACAGTTAATAAAACATGTTAAAAAACACCTTGAAAAAGAGTTAAAAACATATTTAATCTGAAAAGGAAATACTTAATCCGCGGAGTTTTGAAGAAATACTTTCCTTCTCATCAGAGGGTAGCAAAATGCGGGATCGGATTTTGCATACAAAAGTATTTGATGAAACAACAAGTAAGTCAAAGATCTTACTTGATAACAAAAAAGTGAAGCAGAAGGAATATGGTGAAGAAAAAACTTTCTTGAAGTTATATTTTTGGATTTTACCGCCATTGGATTATTTATCTTTCACCAGATTATCCATTCATGTGTAATCACCTTTTTCTTCACCATATTCCCTCTGCTTATTTTAATTCCGTTTTCATAAAAAGAATTGAATAATTAAATTTCTTTTCAAACACCATATCTAAGCTATTTTATGTGAAAACCAAACAATGGGTAAATTCCATTTCTGAACCTTGCTTACGGGGTTCGAATCTCGTCTATCCTATCTCATTTTTACTTATTTAATGTTTTTCTTACTTACAAGAAAAGGCGACCTTTTCTTGTAACATCCCTACGTTCTTTTGCAAAAAAAACCTGCCGACGCCATTCCTTAGTCATACTAATAAATGCGCCGCCTAGCATCGAATGTTAGCAAAAGGGGTAAACAATTTCCATTTTAATCAAGTCGGGAATGACTCGAGGAAATTAGCTGAGTTGCTCAATAATTATTTTGCCAACTGAATTCTTTCTTTATTTCAGTGAGTGAGAGGGGGAACCTACCGCCATACTTTCCCCTAAGCAGGTCAATTGAACTTATATTAAATAGAATATTTATTATTATAATTATTATTATTATTATTATTATTATTATTATTATTATTATTAATGGAAAGTAGACAATGCATTGTGGATACGTTATTGGCAGTTCCCGTAACTCTCGCTTCTCCTAATTTCTCCCTCAGTCCTTGTTTACAATGAGTAATTTTCTGCCAAAGGGAGAAGAAAAAGACGTATTCTAAGTCGGCAGTATTTTTGCATGAGCAGTTACCTAAGATGTCGAAAATTTTCTGTTTCTATTTCTATCCTTGTAGCCATGTCACTAATAAGGGTGCTGGACGTAAATGTTTTACTGGGCTGACGTTATCCATCTGATAGTCAGGGACCTGAACCTTGGACTAACCATTAAGGAGGCCATCCTATCAGCAGGTACAAAGTACTGAGGCTGCTGTGTTGCCATTTGGTGAATGAATTCTGGACCATGCAGTAGTTTCTGATGGGGTTTCTCAGTGCCATACTAGTGGGTAATTGTTATGACTTTACCTTGTCATGGTCTACAAAAAAGAAAATATTTCTTCGCTTCTTTTTCTCTTTTACTTTCCCTCTTTATCCAACTTTAACCAGGTCTGTCAACCTATTTCACAAATCCCAAAACTCCATCATGAAAAGTCTCCAGAAAGAATACAAGATTAAACGCAGAACTCCAATTTCCAACGTAGACCCCCACTACCATTTCTCCTTCTCCAACATCAGAGGTTGAAACCCATTTACAGGAGACCAAACCAGACCTATTTTTCCTAAGCGAAACTGACATTGGTCGACTATTTCCTTAGATGAGTTCGTAATTAAAGGATATTCTAATTTAATATCCAAATCTGACCCCCAAGATCGCCAGGAGCTGCTTACATTAGAGATGGTTTTCAAGGGGTAGGCACTTCTCCAGAGAAGACCCTAATTTGCCCTATATGTGCTTCCATGTTGTCGCCACTGCATTTACATTTGCCCTACACCAGTGGAGTTACTATCTTTAAGAGCACATTTCAGAAAACTGTCCACATCCTGTCTGCTCATCCTTTGGCTATAATTCACATCTGTGGAGACTTCAATGTTCACAATATGGAATGGTTAGCCCACTCAAACAAGATAGATAAGGGAAGATTCGTTGCTTATGACCTAACTCAGATTGTTCACAAACCCACCTGTGTATGCAATTCTCCTAGACCTTTTTCTATGGTCATCCTCTGTTCTGTCTTCACTGGAATCATTTGACCACTCGGTTGTCTCAGTTATGATAAAAACAAATTGTAATGTCAGGCATACCTCTCCATTGTACATACTCTATGTAGCTTCCATACATATCAGATTTATCTCTGTGTTCCATGTTTTAAAAGGAATATGTCCTCTATAGTATCAGACCTAACGGAATGGTTAATTGTAGTTATATACCATTGCATACCTCCAAAAACTCCAGCCGTGGTTCTCCCTACAATGTACTGTTGCACACAGAAATCATTTTTTCCATTGCTTCCAAAATGAATGGCTCTCGTTTTGGGATGGCTCTGTGTTTTGACAAGCTTCTGGGTCTAACCATTACTTCTGATCTGAGATGAAACACATGCATCAAATTCGTTGCCAAGGCTGCTGGGAAAATGGTGGGATCCTTCTACCGCTCCAGTAGATATCTCACTGCTGATGCAATTCAATACCTGTATAAGAGCCAAGTGTGTCCAAGGATGGAGTACTATTGCCACATCTGGGCAGGAGCTGCTAGAAGTACCTTGTCCTGCTTTGGCAGAGTTTAAAATAGACTTTGTAGCCTAGTGGGGGATGCCATTTCCTCTTCCCTGCAACCTCTTTCCCACAGAAGAGACGCTGCGAGCCTGTCTCTGTTTATCATTATTTTCATGGCAAGTGCTACTCTGACCTCCAATTTAGGGTCCTCTCTGATCTGACTTTCACAAAAAACACATGTATAGCTGAAACCACTATCAATAATTTCCCCCACCCTTTATCTGTGCCTAAACCTAAACGTAGATTCCATGAACAAAGCTTCTTTCTTAGAACTGCACGCCTGTGGAACTCTGTTCTGTTTTCCTGCTTTCCAACTGACTACAATATGGTCGTCTTCAAGTCCAACGTGAGCCATTCCCTTGATTTACCAAATTTCCATTACTAACGATTACTACAACATTTGCTACTGTATACTCATTAACCCTTATCCTCGTGGTGACTCCTTTGTAAAAAAAAATGAAGAATTAATAAATATTCCACAAATTTCAGGCTATTTGGAGTAGTTCAAGAATATTTGTTTGGAGTATTTAAAGAATATTTATTTGGAATATTTAAAAAATATTTAGGGGGCATAATATAAACACAACCTCCCATTTGAAAATTCAAATATTTCAGATTTGCATTAAATTTAATATATAGCCAATTAAATAAGATTTCCTGAATTTCAATTTTTTTTAATCATAAGCCTTAAATTTAGCTGATTTTCTAGAATCAAAATCATGTGATGGCTTTTGACCAAAGTTGGAATAAGAATTCTAGACATAAGACTTAGTAGCATTAAATCTTGATTTTAATATGTGTAAGGGTGAATAAAAGTGATATAAACCTGTTTTGTTTGAGGAATAATTTTAATCGTCTTTAAGACGATTATTCTTTTAGTTTGCATCTGCAACTAAACTTTTTATGTACAGATTTTCCCAGACGTCCCATCTGTTGACCCTTTCCAAAACTGATAGAAAGAGACGAAGAGAATTTATAAATTCTGTCAGAAAATTTTTACCATTCCGACTGACTGTTTTTCTTGGTAAGAGAAACATCACTCACCAACCAGACTCGGTTCTTTGCTGGCGACATTCCTGTTTCGTACCGGCAATTTGAGATCTATCATCAGTTGGAGATTTTTTTCCTTTCTTTTTTTTTTCTTCCTCTCTCTCTCTCTCTCTCTCTCTCTCTCTCTCTCTCTCTCTCTCTCTACCCCCCGCTCTCTCTCTCTCTCTACCCCCCGCTCTCTCTCTCTCTTTCTCTCTCTGTTTTTATTTCTCTGTCTGTGTCTTCAAGTCTGTCTTATTATTTCTTCATAATATTTTTCTTCCATGTCAATCCGAGCTCCTCCCACGTTTTCTTCCTGGCGCACTCAAAACAAATCCATTCTGCCAGTACACGTTTATTTCGTGTTTGACGAACAAATATACAAATGTGTAAAAAAAATTTATGAATGTGTAAAAATTTGAACGAAAAAAGGTCATTTTAAGCAAATGAATAATAATAACAATATTTAATGTGATAAAAGTAGTTTTAATTAATGAATTACACAAAAAAAGTTTGTAAATTGAATATGAGTTGTGTTCATCTGCATGATGATGGCTACACTACACCATTATCGCTTGATCGCATATAAGGCATCGTGACGACGATATCCTTTGTGCTCTACTTTATAATGGGATCACAGTTACTGCTTCTTAATTGTTCAATGAAGTTTGTGCGTCTCTACATATCATCCAAAGTTTCTGCTTCTGAATTTGCGGCTCAGTTTTCATGAGAAATACTGGCACTGCTCAGCACCAGAAGACTCATTACTTTCTTCATCATTTTCCACAGTAAAGGACTAGTCTGCCTCCAAGCAAGACAAAGATCCAGACATGATCCCCTATATCATATAGCCCATTCATTTTCTCGTTATCGTGTGACGGCGTAGCATTGTATCAGTATGTTGTTTCCCAATGGAGCACTTCTCCCTGGTAGCAATCCTCCTCTCTATGCTGCAGTGACTTCTTTCTATGAGGCATTTACCTGGCGGTACATATGCACGTCGCTGCTGCAGTTGAACTCCCTATTCTTATAAAAACCTATCTGACTTGCTAGCTACAAAAGGCTGTGTTATTATCGGCCACAATTTTATGTGCTGCTCCCCTTTCGTAAAAGATGGACAATAGTTGTTGATTAATGTTTGCCAAGTTTAGTTATGCAAGTGGTTACCAACCCACAAAACAGGTTGATGTGAATAAGAAATGGTTGACATTATCATAGGGGATAACCATTCCCACACTTTGTCATGCTTCCAGTCATCATGCTAATTCTAGGTCAGTTGACTGACATATCTCAACGGTGATTAATGAATTGTTTGATCTTTGATTTGACCACTGCTTGGTCTATAAGACTCATGAACGCCTAGATGTTCTCTCTGCATGTTTTACTCTCTTTTTTTTTTCAACGAGAATTTGTCCATGCAAACAATGCTCATTTGCATAAATAATGTGATCACTCATTTGCATAAATAATGTGATCACTCATTTGCATAAATAATGTGATCACACAAAAATAATAAGATTCTATCTTATGTTTCTGAAGTTTCGAGACGAGGACTTGTCACATAGTAAGTGATATAAATAAAAGTACTTAGTAAAATTCAGCTGTAAAGTTACACTCTTCTGAAAATTGAAGGTTCAATCCTCAGTGCGGGCGACACTCAAAAATACAATTGCAAATTACTTAGAACTTTTATCTAGTCATGGCTAACAAAATAAGAGCATGCTATCCCCGTGAATTAAACAAAGTGTTCCATTCGAAATTCCTGTGCAGATTTCCGAGTTTAACGAAAAGATTCTAAACTCTACAAGATACACCTGAAAAAAGTCGAAGGTTACATCAACCAAAAACGTTGTGAAAATAACACTCAAGATAAGAAGAGTACTTCGAAGAATCTAAATCATATTAAGATTCTATCTTGTAAGTGGAAATTTTTGGGTTCAATCCCTAATGAAGGATCACAACGTGACCCTCACACTTTTATGATGTCTGCTACAGAAATGCGTTGGGTAAATTAGTAAAATAAACAAGTCATTGTTTAGCAAATAATGTTTAAAAATAAAATTAAAACAATTGATTACTACGGTGAGCTGATCATAAAACGAAGAAGATGCTTATTTGATTTTGATAAGTGATGATGTTTTGCTTCGCTTGCAGACTCGCTTAGGGATCCTGCTGAAGATCCATAGAGGTAAAAATATGATTATGTCATCAATCAGCAATAACACCTAAACAATGTAACTCCTGTAATATTGGGATTATTTCGACTACAGTTCTCATCTTGGAAATTATTTTTACATCGTTGTGGTCGATAGAGCCTCCGACTTTCTTTAAATGCATCTTATCAACTTAGGAATCTTTGTCATACTCTGAAACCTACACAGAATTTCAAACTGCATCCTTTATTTAATCTATAGGGGTAGATTGCTTGTTCTATCGGCATAATTATTAGTATCGCCTGTACTGAGGATTGAACCTTCAACCTCAAACAGACTGTGACTTAAATCTGACTGTTATCTATTGACTTTATCGGTTGTGCTACAGATCAAGATTTTCAAGAGTTTTGCAAGACGCACCTGCACACAATATCCACAATATCCAACGATATTTTTGGGTGGAATTCGAATATTTTTTGCTTTTTTACATTTTAGAATTTTATTTCTTCACGAAATCCTAATTTATTGTTCGTTGACTGATGGCACACAGTTCCTAACTCAACTGCATTTTACTAATTCTTTAATTAAAAGATTCTTCTTTTTTATTGTTTGAAATTTCCCTTATCCATCAATAAACTCTACGACTAATCTAAACGTCTCCTTCCTAATAGTGTTGTACCTTTTCTCCACGTTAAAAAACGACCCTGGTGTCTAACTCTGTCCCGTGGGGAGGCATTGTAAATAGGTACACCTTATGAAATTTAAGATACATATTTCATATTAAGGTTGGTTACATAACGTTACATAATTTCGATTTTGTTTTTGTGTAAGAATTATGTATTGCACTGTTTTCTTGTTGACTCTATTGAAACGGTTAATTTAGTCCACATGGATAGAAATCAAGAAACCACAAAAGGAAAACGACACTCATATAGGATTAAAACCTCTGCCTTGGGAGTCACCTGTCGTAAATTCAAGGTGATCATCATAAAAAAAAACATAAATAAAGTTGGAGAGATAAGTTATTTTCAAATTCAACCATAACTTTGTTTGGGTATGTTAAGGTGACGGCGCAACAGGTGATCCCTCCTATCTGCAGCCGAGGTTTGAATCCAGTACACTTCTCAATCTTCTGTTTGTGAGATTTTTTGTTTATTCCCAGCCCCATGGACATACTGAACTGTTTATTTAAATGTATTACCTACATAAACACAATCTCAAGAAAAATACTTTAAAAAGCAGTGAGATATATATTAATGAATAACCATTTCATGACTGATATTACTATTAGTCATGAAATCACTAGTATAGATTGAATTCCTCATAAAATGATAATTTGTATAAAGCACAGCTGAGATCAAGGGTCATGGCTTGCCTCTTCACGGAAACAAAAAGGAAAACATTGTTTAGAAATTGAGTTTTCTTTCTTTTTTCCTTTTTATAACGGGTAGAAAGAATAAGAAAATATAAAATTGGACAAAAAAAGAAAATAATGTAGTTGCTAAGAAAATGAATGGACACTTTAGTTTTTGCAAAATCTTGGTTCATGAATAAGCAATTAATTATTTCTAAATATTTTGTGCTATTTTGTTGTCTTTGTTTTTTGGGGTTTTTTTTTTTTTGCATGACATAATATGGAATGCTAAGCGTTTTTGCATTGGTCACACGAAAGAAGGAAGCAAAACATTGCGTGGGTGTTTCTGGCATGAATTATGATGATGCCAACAGATGATGCTGGCAGGTCGTTGTTGTCTTGGGCCGCTCGTGGAAAATATAAGATGTTTGCAAAGAAAGAAGCGGAAGGTTTAGAGAAGGTAGGGTAAAAGTAAAAGTCAGTAAGAAGAAGAAGAAGAAGAAGAAGAAGAAGAAGAAGAAGAAGAAGAAGAAGAAGAAGAAGAAGAAGAAGAAGAAGAAGAAGAAATTAATGTGAGGAGGAAATTATAAAACCAAAAAATGTAAAATAAAAAAATGTAAAAAATTCAGTTAATCCAGGGATAAAAAGGGGACAGAAAAGTTTGAAATGTGAAAGTCACATTTCAAATAGAAATCCTTCCATGAAAATGTTTTAATCATATGCTGAGTCAGATTTCAATACGACAATATGGCGAGGACAGCTTGACCTCAGCAATGCTTTAATCTATCAGACTACTATTTTATTGAGAATTTAATCTTCATGCGTTAAATTTGTTTTCTTTTATGGCATACTAGCAGATCGCCCGGCGTTACTCGGTCGTAAAATACACATAAATATTTTATTTTAATCAATTCTTATTTACCGTAGATATTAAACGAGATGTTAAATTCCTTTTCAAAAAATGAAGTAAAAAAAACGGAAAGAAACGAAACATGTGCATGCGAGTATTATGTTTTTTCTAAACAGTTCATTTCTTGTAAGTAAAAAAAATACTCAAGCTGAGATCGAAATCGAAACCTGAACGATAACCATTAGGTCAACTTGACTACTTATTCTGAACATAAGAAATCTGTCATTAAAATGATTCACGAATGCGCATTCGTGAAACAGTTGATAAACATATAAAAATCTGATGACCCCCCCCACATATCAATTTTTCATTTTTTACCCCTTTAGCAACCCTTTTTTCCAGATGAAAACCGATTAAAAAAATTTCAACATATCTGAATATCCTATATACCAAATTTCAAGTCTTTAGATTAAAAATTCGTTGAATATATAGGTTAGGAAGTGTCCTCACACACACATTCTCACTTTTATGGAATACTAGCAGTTCAGCCCGGCTGTGCTCAGGCCCTATGTACTGTTCATAACTTTATGTGCATATGTATATACATATGTATATATATATATTAAAAAGTTTGACTCATATCCAGGTAACATACATCTAAAATTTCAAGTGTTTAGACCCAAAATTGGCAGAGGAGTTTGGTAGAATCTTCAAAGGTCATCTCTTTCAACTTCGACCTCTTGGCAGCCAACTTTTCACCTAAAAATTGATTAAAAAGCTTGCTGCATGCCTGAATACCCTTTATGTAAAATTTCAAATGTTTAGACCCAAAATTGGCTGAATAGTTTGCTAGAGACCGCAACGGTCAACTCTTTTGAACTTTGACCTCTTGGCAGGCAAATTTTCGGCCAAAAACCGATTAAGAAGCTTGTCTTATGTCTGAATATACGTTATGTAAAATTTAGAATGTTTAGACCAAAAATTGGCTTAGTAATTTGGTAGAGACTGCAGAGATCAACTTTTTTTTACACTTTGACCCCAATTTTGACCTCTTAACATTTATTGTTTTGGACTCAAATCAAATTAAAAAGTTTGATTCATTCCAAATAACCTACATCTACAATTTTAAGTGTTTAGATCCAAAACTGGTGGAGGAGTTTGGTGGAGTTTGACAGACAAATTTCTGTCCAAAAACTGATTAAAAAGATTTTCCCAAATCTCAATACTCCTTATGTCAAATCTCGAGTGAAAATTGACAGAGTAGTTTGGTAGGAACATGTACACACACACACACACACACACACACAAACACACACAATTTCATCTTTATAGATATATAGATAACATAAGATAGATTAACACTTTTGGCTTATTCGATGCCAACTTTATTTGGATGAAAAGTGTTTTATGCTTGAAATTTTTAATATTTTCAAACATTCAACAAGTTCTGTCAACAGATCAATTTCTTTCATCTGTTTATTTTGCGAATAAGTGGTCTCCAATCAGTAAATTCTATTTCATCCATTGAACAGTTTGAGTTGGTTTATTGGATTTACAGATATTAAATTTAGGGATTTAAATCCGCAATCTTCAAAAAGGACACTACAAGTTCTCAACACAACATAGTTGCGGGGCGAGGGGGAGAAATATGTTTACAGATTTGAGTACAAAAAATCACGAGACACCCTTACTTCAGCAGCGATTTAATTTAGCAGATTATCATTTTCCAGTGCCAATATTGTTTGTGTTTGTGACATGAGAGCAAAATTAATATATTCTAACAAAATGTCTGATATGACAAATCACACAACATGGCCGTTTCCATAACTCAAGCAAGAATGAAGGTGTAACTTTTTAGTCTCTGTTTTCATAAATCAGGTTGCATTGTCCACACTATTGGATGTATCTAAACTTGCATTTCTTGTTTATTTTAACGTTTGTCTATGAAACTTAAATTTGCTGCTGAGGGACTCTTTCAGTGTAAATCTGCACTTCATGTCACACCTAAAATAGACACTGTGAAAGAATACATGTTTTAGTTTTTAATTTGTAAAATAAATTGTTTTCAGTGATGTCTTATCAAATTGTTTTTATTGTTTTATTGGTATTATTTTATTGTTATATTGGTATTATTTTATTGGTATAATTGTTTGTTGAACCACAGAAGAGGAGTGATGACAGAATCAAATTATTTGGAGTTCGACAACAGAAAACGGAAACAAAGTGGAATTGACTTAAAAGAAAAAAAAAAGAAGAAATGTTAAAGAAAGAAAAAACAAGAAGAGAAGGGTTGAAAAATAGAAAATAAATATAAATTATACAAACAGAAGGAAAGAAGGAGAATGATTTGAGAATAAAAACAGTAAAAAAAATAATAAACTGATGGTAAATATAAATTTTCAAATGGAAAAATGGATGCAGCGAACAAAGAAAAGAAATTGTTGTTGAGTTATGTTTCTTTTACAGTAAAAAAAAGTCAAAATAAAAATTTTCTGACAGAAATTAATCAAGTTACAGTAAATTGTTATAGCCAAGAATTTGTTGAATCATTCAGTTTTGTTTTGTTTTTGTTATTGTTTTTTTTGTGTTTATTTAGAAGAGAAATGTTATTTGTGTATAAATTCCAATCAACTTTTGCATCTTTTTTTTTTTATAAACATAACTTTGCCTGCTGTACTCCTGGTCCATCTTTAAATGTTTGTTGCAAATGCAGAAATGTATAATCAGGTCCACAGTTATTTAAAGGGTGGCAGATTGTTTTGGTTCCACTTGGAGAGAATGAGAGATATGAAATGCTCTGCTTAGGGGAGAAGGATTACATTTTGGAAGATGGACAAATTTGAAGTAGACAGTAATTAGTTGGTGAAAGACATTACCTGTAAGCCTTGTAGTAGTCACAAGTTGCATCATTTTCTTTTGACTTGGACAAATTTACTGCTAGATAATTGACCCTAAATGTCTTGGCATAAGAATACCTGGTTTTAGACTATTTTTTGCATCAACCAGTCTTCCCCCCACACACTCGTAAAGTTTGAAGACTATACTAGCAAAACCTATGTTGTTTGTCTTTCCACTTTGCCAACAACATGATAAAGTCTACCAAGATGCATAACGCCCCTTTTTTTAAAGATTGACTCTTAGTTCTTTTAATTGCTTTGCAAGGTATTTCTATTAAACTTCTATGTCGTCTGTTTGCTCATTTATTCATTCATCTAGAGTCTGAGCTCAAATGAACCTTCTATTTTTTCATCTATGGAGTGAGATTAATCTTTTACCACAGCCAACTTTAATTCTATGAAGAACAGATACCCTATCCTTATCACTATGGACTCTTCTCATAATCAACATGGAAAAGTAAACGGAAAGTTCCTAGAGTCTATAATAAAAAGGTAACATCTATGCTGGAGATTGATTTGATAAATTGCACTAAATAAAATAGATATTCATTGTGTCCATATTTGTAGAGGTATCTCGCAGATAAATTATGATGAGATGCAACCAATGATATCTTGTCAGTTGTGTATCTTGACTGGAATTCCCGTTTCTTGTAAGGCACCACATTGTCTTACCAGAAATAGGAAAAGTGGATGTGTGCATGGTGTTCCAAAACGTTCACAATGATTCGCAAATCTTGCCATCACAATGCACCCACGAGAGATTGCAGCAGGAAATGGATTACAATCATGTGATTTCACATATTAATCTAATACAAATTTTCGACAATTCCAAGAGAGAAGACGACATAATGATGACCCAGTTCATCATGTGGATCATCAAAATCGTAAATAAAAGAATTCCAATATTCCAAGAAAGAATTCCAACATCCACAAAGAAAGAATATCCACCAATAGAAATTCTAATTTGTTGCTGTGCAAGAATGCACCAAACTGTTTTTATATTCGCTTAATTATATCTTGCATCTTTTCTTAATTTGTCATTATTTACTTGGATTTGAAGAAAATTTTTAAATATAAACCAGAAAATTTATTCCAAGTAGGCAAAATGAAATAATTTAAAAAGAAAAATGTTTGGAAAAGAAAAGAAAAAAAAAAAAAAAAAAAAAAAGCACGCAAAAATTGTTTTGTTTTGAGCAGACTTCATTTTGAAGAAATGCCCAAATTTATTAAAATAATAAATTTAAATTAATCAATGTTTATTTCCCCAAAGTTTTTTTTTTCCTATATACTTTAATAACATAAAATACATACTATATTTTACATTAGTTCTGGGATAGAGATAATTAACTGTACATTTTTCTTAGTTATCTATATATTTCTTTTGCTTAGTGTTGTAGGCAAGGAATGATTCCATTTTTTACATTATATGGATGGCGGGAGTTGAAGTTTAGGAAGTGTCCAGTTAAACTTAATTGAGCAATATGAATATTAGTCTGTTTGGTAGAATCCAAGATCTCTCAGTTTGATGTTCTGTCTTTCCAGATCGTAGCAAATAAGTATAGACCTATTCAAGCTGCATCTTCTGTGCAAGGTTACATTTCATTTATGACAAACTTGGAATATTCCTGCTGGGATTGAGTAACTAAAGAATGTTCACTATGTACACATGTAACGCGATGTACTGTTGCAAATGCATAAATAAAACAAATACAAATAAATCCGAATTGGCATTTTTTTTTTAATAAAACTTTTTTCATTACGGTTATACCACTTAAAAGTCTCTCACCATCGTCCATCTCACCTGGTGTATACTTTTCCTCTCCTGCCCCACACCGGCCATAGCCAGCCATTTCTCGCCTTTGCTTTCCTTTGTCCATTTCCTTAGACGTCCACTTTGTTTTTGCCGCAAGCATGTGTTGCATTTTTCTCCTTATTTTTCCTTCTTACACACACTTCCTAATTTGCATATGCGCGTTTTTTGGCTGCTGCTAATCTCCCCGCAAGCCAGCCATCCTTCACTGCTGCTGGAATCTTCCCAGGCATTCATATGCACTGTGTACACACAGTTCTGACCATGTAGAATTTAGTTGATATGGACGGTTACGGTATACAATAGCAGCATAATTACAATATTTGGATGTAGTTATGCAGAAAGTAGGTTGAGAATCAGAATTTTTCACAAGAGGTTAAAATTAAGCAAATGGAAAATTCCATTAAAAATTAATAGTAAAACAATACAAAGTTATGGTGTGGGAGGAAGGGAGACAAATGAATCTTTTTGGCAAACAAGTTGATTGGATTTGGTCACCTTTCATAAAGCTCCGTTTCTATTGATTCCTCCCCCATGACAAGTAGGCAGTGGAAAACTGACACTGAAGATAATAGAACATCAAAGATCATGAGTCATTGAAGTACAAGGTTTTTTTTAATTCAATCATTGCAGCTTTTAGGTGTGAGGGGAAAACAGAAACTTTGGCTGCTATATCACCACTTGGATTTTAGCGAGATCATGTGGATCAAAGACGATCATAACATTATGTTACATAATATCAAAAAAATAAATCTGGTTAGTTTCAAATGAATACACAAATAGAGTTAAGTAAAAAAATAACTTTTATTTGAAAAAATAAAGTCAATGAAAATAAAATAATAAAAATGAGATTGGATTCTTAAAAATCATTTCTTCCTTCTCAGCATTATTGGCATCCATGAAATTTACTTTTTATATCAAAAATATGTCATTAGAAAAATAAATCTCAGAAAATAAAGTTGGTAAATATTTATGGGAAAATAAATAATGCTAGATTATTTTTTAATTTAAGACTTTAATTTGTGAAATTTTAAAAGTTAGACCTAAATAGCATTTAAGCTGGTATATCAAATTTTGACTAACAATTTTTCAGTTGTTATTGTTGTGCCATGTTATTGTCAATATAATAATGTACTTTGCTATTTAAAAAAAAATTACAAACAGCTTGTAAAATGGAAGCATTTTTGATATTTGCTTAGTTTAATCAAGACATTAAATATTGAGATTATTGAAAAAACATTATATTGTACATACTCGTTATGTAATAACGTTTTCATAAAAAAATCACTTTTTTGGTCGAGTAGTTTTGTTTTTTTTAATGAGATCGATCGTGAGGTGGCCATCTTGCCTATTTTGCAGACTAGGAGGGGACCGCTAAGGGTGATAAACTTTAAGCGGTGATTAGAGTTTGTCCCAATTTGACAAGATTATTTGAAAACCTCGATAAATATTTTAGTTTTATTCACTTATTTTACAGAGTTCCTCTGTCCTTTTTTGATCCCTTTTTCATTTTGTCCTGTTAACCACTTTTTTCGTTTAAAGGCATCCCCCTTCTCGTTCGCAAAATAGGCAAGATGGCTGCAACACGATTAAAATCATTAAAATTTGATTTTCTTCTGTAAAAAAAAAAAAAAAAAAGTGTATATTTGATCGAAAGAAGTGATTTTTTTAATGAAAACTTTACTCCATAACGGGTACGTACAATATAATTTTTCCCCCTAATATTTTCGTTTTTTAATGTCTTGATTAAACTATAAACGAGTACTGCATTTTTCAATCATTCATGAAAAAAAAATCAAAATTAGCAAGGGAAATAACTCATTTTGTCGAAAAATATGTAAGAAAACAGTTATCTCCCTTATAGCTATTTTTATTTCCTTCTGTATAAATTTTTAAAATATCCAAACATAAAAATCAAAAACTAAAATGGTTTCATTTCATCCTGTTTAAAGGTAGTAGAGTATCAAAAATATCCATAAAAACTAAACGATGACCACAAAACTGGCATTTGAAACTTGTTGAAAAAATAATATTTCATGTGTGATGCATGTCATGCTAGATTGGTTTGTGGAAAAGATTCAGATTTGAATTTGTAAATGAAAAGACATTCACTGCTCTCTCTAAAAAAAAAAAAACAACAAAAAAAACCCTAAAACCCATCTAATGCATGTTAAAATATCACTGCTAAAACGGTGATATTTTAACCTCTGTTCAGAATTTTAGTCAGAAATGAAAGTCATCTTTGAGAGTCAAAGTAAAGTGAAAGACATCCCAGTGTAAAAGCATCTAACATGCTGAAGGTGGAATCAAGAAAACATCAGTTAACTTTTGTTCAAGGTGATGGATAGCAGCAAAATGTTTTTCAGTGCAGTCTTTGAAATCAGTAAACCAAGTTGAATCAATTATATTTATTTGGGAAATATATGAATCTATATTTCCTTCTAGCTATATTTCCTTCTAGCAATAGAAATGTGTCTATAATATAAATCTCACCTGTCTGTTTAAATGTATGTATGTATGTATGTCGGTCTAAAACTTTCGACAAAGGCGACGAATTTTCATGGGATCGGTATCATTTTGAAGCTCGATGTCTCGGACAACAAATATCGAAAAATTGGCCAAAAACATTAATTCCTTCCCCAGGGCAGTTTTCTACAAGGAGCTGTCGATTTTTACGAACCATTTTTGCAAGTCATCATATCAGTTGGATTGACTTTCCTAATTTTAACGTTCTGAACTTCACGTCATGGAGTAGCGGTAAAACGTCAGATTTTCTTTCACTTTCTTTTCTGCCTTCGCATCACAAGTTCGAGCCTGCCTACTACCCCCTTTTTTTTTTTTGCTCAACACACACCTCCAAACACCTGGGCACACAGTCTAGTCTAATATATAAAATTATATGTGCCACATTTTAAATTTTTTGGATCTAAATAGCATTTGTTATTGTTGTACCATGTTATTGGCAATTAAGTAATGTACTTTGTTATAATTTATATAACAAAAATAATGATTCCTGGTAATGCCTGGTCAGTACAGTTAATTTACAAAATAATCAACACTTGATTGTTTCCAATTGGCATACGATTGGGCCAATGGATACTATTACAGCCTACAGAATCTATGCTGTTTGGTTATAATTGTACTCATTTATAACTACTAATACTGTTAGGGTTAGAGGATGAACCTGGAATTCTCTGTGAACTATGAGTAAAATAGCAACATGTCTTCATATAATATAGAATACAATAGAGATTTCTGCATTAATGATACATTGATTTTTCGTAAACCAGATAAATAAGTATTGGAGATTTTTTTTTTTAAATGAAAAATGTGTCAACCTATAAAATAGACAAAACCAAAATGAAACAAAACTAAGGAATTCATTTCAATTGCTAGAATGTAGCTTTGGAGATGATTGATGTGACGAGTCTTTTTCACTGGAAAGCTTCCCAATATAGCGTAAAAAATGGCAAAATTTTGACACATGAAGTTTGAACATCAAAATTGTGATTTAAAATCAACATGTTTTGTCGAAATGCTTACCTCTAAGCTAGCAACATTGCAGGGTATTCTTAAAATTTTGTTAGTAATTCTACAATTTAATAATTTATCATGTACTAGCAGAGGAGGGAGGGGGAATACTTGACCTTACACAATCATAAAATATTCTGAAACATATTTTAATGCATGCAGATTTTATATTATTACAGAGTCTATTGATATTATATTGTACCTAATATATAGTACTAATTTCAAAAGTTTAAAAATAAATGACTTGGGTGCTAAAAACCAAAACATTTAGTGCTCCAACCGCATTCCCTACCATTGAGCTATCGACAGATAGATAAGAAAGATTTAAAATTAAACCACTTCAAGCTATGAATGAATTTGTGTATACACAAAAGTAATAGAAATATGTCGGCAAGTTGAAATGAACATTTTGCATTTCAACTTGCTGACATATTAGTCATCCAAACATTTTATCATCCTTGGTGAATGGTTACCATTTCCTGTTAATTTCAGTGTTATGTAACCAGTAGTTTAAGAATTTATAGGTTAAATATTTTAACACAGACACACATCTACTGTTTCATTTACATAGATTTCAATTTCTGTTCCTTTGTTGAAATTACTAAAACAATTGACAAATACTATTATTTTTGTTAAATCTTTTCAAATTTATTTTTTTAAATGGTTTTATAATATTCAAATGATACTTGGAATGGTTCCATTTATTTCCAAATATATACAAGACAGACACAACATTTGAGGATGCCAATAATGTTGAACAGAACTGAAAATGAAGTATGTCAAGTAGCAAAAGACAAAGATCATGTCGTAATAAAGATATGGGAACAGAGGAAATGTTCAAATGAGAAATTATTAAAAGAAATTATGATTTGTATGACAAATGATTCAGATGTATTATTTTCATTTCTGTAAGGCCAAAATGTTTCGGAATACTCTAATAGGTCCAGCAGATTCTGCAGACAATTTTGCTGTGTTGTTTCTTTAATATATTCTTCCATTGTATCATGTACAATTTCTCAAATTATTCTTATTAATGATTTGTGATATTAGAAAATGATTGCAGTAATTACTTATCAGTTAAGAAACAGTAGATGTTTACAACATATTACTGGACACATATCATGCGTAATATATATGCACTCAAGTGTCTGAATAGTTATAAAATGTTTTACAGTTATTGAACATTAAATAACTTAATTGCACAAGTAAAATGAAATTGTATTATTAAAGATTGACCTAATTATTCTGCTTTTGCTAAAACTCTTCAATACTCCTCAAATTATATATATTTGCCTGGCATCATAGTGACTATACTGCAGAGATAGTTGAATAACCATTTTGTATAATAAAAAGCCCAATGAATTTTGGGAGCCTTAAATTTATTGTTTTAATGTGTAGCAGTACTACTTATATATATATATATATATATATATATATATATATATATATAATTAAAAAGATGTGGAATAAAAGTTACATAGGACTTTAAAGACAAAAATAAGAGTTAGAAAGAACCTCTTTTCAAAGTTAAATGCTTCTCATCAGAAAAGGAGAAAAGTCGGTCTTATTGAAATATAAGGGTATGCAAACATGAGAAGTATGTCAAGCTAATTCGCTGAACCCATCCTAATTGATTGATTCAAGCCATTTCATGATAGCTATCAAAAAATAAATGCTCAATATCATAGCAGGTATCATTCAAATTAATTAGCTGCTGCATCAAACTCACTTGATATGAATCCAACTGTAATACGCTTATAATGCAGAGATTTAAGGCAGGATTGGAAAAAGCATCCAACTACCTAGATACACTTTTTCTCAGTTAATTATGATGATTTTCTTCACATTTGAAAAATAAAATATAGTTTTATGGAAAACATTTGGACGGTTGATTGAATATCCAATTTTTATGAAAAAACTACGCATTTTGAAATTTAGCTAATGTTTTTTTCAAATGTTCTTTGATAATACTTCATTTTATATTATATATTACAAAATAATTTATATATATATATATATATATATATATATATATATATATATTAGTTCATTTGAACAATATTTTAACAAAAAATGTATATTTGTATTCTTTGGTTTCTTCAGATTATTGTTCTAACCTTACAATAAATAAATAATTGCATATATATGTTTTACTATTTACTTTAACAATGCTCAATACAAAAGGTTTATGTGGTTAGCTCAACAAACTACCTCTAGAAATGAAACAACGTTTCTGTTTAGCTTGCTTGCCATAGGTATATTTCATACTAAAATATATATATATATATATATATATATATATATATATATATATATATATACACACACACACACACGGACCTATGGCACAGTGGTTACAGTATTTGGAAAAAAATCAATTGTAAAAGTGATATTCTTGTGAAGGTAGAAGGTTCAATTCTCAGTGTGGGCAACCGAAAAATACAATAGCAAATTACTTAAGACCTCTATCCAGTCATGACTGGCAGAATGAGAGCATGCTACTCCCAAGAAGTATAGAAAGGTTTCCGTTTGAAATTCTGTCCAGATTCCCTGAGTTCGACAAGATATACCTAAAGAAGGTAAGAGGTTACATCAACCGAAACATTGTGAAAATGACATTAAATATAAGAAAAGTAATTTGATGAATCTAAATAAAACGAATATACATTTTTTGTTAAAACATCGTTTAAATGATTTCTACACTAAAAATGTTCTCAAATAACTGTCACATCCTGTAACAAATGCTTATCTAACTTGACTGCTTCTGCTCTTAACAAGACCTGCTTGCTTATATAGCATCGATAGAGTCCATTCCTGGGGGAGAGGGGGAATACAAGTCAGCAATGAATTAGTAATGATTCATAATTCCATAACTCTTAAATCCTTCATTAGTGACTTGTCTATTTATGCAGCATCCTCATCTTCATCTTCCTCCTCTTCAGAACTACTATTCTTATTGGACGTCCTTTCATTTGGGGAATCATTGCCAGCATTATCTTCATCTTTTTTCATTGCGTTCATCTGCTTCCACTTCTGGGCCATAGCCAACAGTTTCAGATTTGGCTGAGCAGACTCTTCATCGGGGAAGATGTAGTCGAAATATTCTTCCCAACCAGCATCCGACTGAAAAGAGAAACAATTATACAAATAATAAGATCATAAAACACTGCAAAAAGTAAATTCCACATAAAATTATAAATTTATGAAAGACAATTTCAATCACAGCAGAAATATTTTCTAGTATTTTCAACTGGTTGTATACAAAAGAGGGAAAATATGATTTATATTAGCGGGGCCCATGGAAATTCCACAGTGCTTTTTACATTAATCTGTATAATTTACTGTTGAAATAATGAATGCCTGTCAGCGTCAATTCATTCCAGTTGTGTGCTGTCTTATATAAGCATTGACAGCTGTGACTCTCCATCTATCTCTCTCCTTCGAGACATTCATGAATTTATTGTTGCTCATCATTAAGAACCCCATTTACGCTATTTCTCAAAAGTGTTTAATGTATTTGCAGTTGTACAAACAACAGGTTGCAATTTCTTTCTGCCCAAGCAGTGCCCGTACTAGGCGATTGTCCTGCCATTGTACCTGAGTGAATCTTCTGCTCAGCACAATCAAATATGAAACCATGAACAAAATTATTCTTAATTACATCAGTCACCTGCTTTCCATGACCTCACGTTACTCTGATCAGAAGGCTGAAGTAGATTCTTGACCTTGCTCAAGGGTCTCCCACAGACTAGTGGAGGGAAAAAAGCGCTATTACTCTTCCATTTACAGTAGTGCTGTCCCCTCCACCCTATACAGCACCTAGTATTCCCAAACGGTCAATCATCATTGCTTTTCATTAGCATTAATACTATTAAAAAAAAAAAAAATGACGCTTTCTTCTTCCATGAAAAGAATAGTCATTCTAAGTTAAATATTTTTTAAATAAATAAAATGGATAGGTCTATTTAAAATTGTAGCAATTTCATTTTAAGTTTTTTTTTCTTTTTTTTACTATAAAAATAATTGTTTTTAAATCATTCTTCAAATCAATAAAAGAAATTATTTTTAAATATATTTAAATTTATACCCTTTTAGTTGACAGAAAACAATTGAATTTTAGAACAATTCATTTTAAAATAAGTAAAATCAGAATTGTTTACCTTAGTGACATCAAATTACACACCAACCATAATTTTTACTGATGCAATCTCATTAAATGTACGTGAAAGGTGATTACATGTGTACAAACATAAAACGCCTTAGCGTATAATATTAGCTTCTCTTTCCTCGGATGCTCACCTTTGGAATCCTCTCCTTGCTCCCCATTTCTCTGAGATAATGTGACTAAAAAAGATCTAAATTGCAAATAAACAAATCTTACCCCATCTTCTGTAACAATCTTTCGTCTCTTTTTGATTTTCTGTGGCATCAACTTCATTACAGCTTCTTGTGATGCAGCAGCACCAACTTCTTTCTGTTAAGACAAAAGCAAAGAAACAAATGATAAAACCGTAAATGTCAACTGAGAATAACAAGAAGGGCATTTAATAAAAATGGAATTAACTGATCATATATTTTTACTAATTTGCATAAACCAACATATTCAAATAAACTAATTTGCATAAACCAACATATTCAAATAAACTAATTTGCATAAACCAACATATTCAAATAAACTAATAATGTTCATATTCTACTTTTCTTTTGTTTTGACTATTTTTCATTTCTTTCTATAATTGCTACTTTATTACTTTTTTACAAAAACATTGCAAGGTGACAGTGGTCAATGATACAGCCTTACAACCTGGATGTTCCTAGTTCAAATCCAGTTTGTTTCACAAATATCACTTTTATTTGGGACGTTAGCAACCTTCTCATTATTCCTCCTGCAAGTACCCAATGTCTTTCTAGAAAGAATATTGATGACAAAAATATTGGGGAAACTAATGCCAACAAAAGAATCTTCACATGCATACAAGATGATGATGATGATGACACACAAACATTACAACTAATGTCTCATTAGAATTTCAGTTCTGTCAAAACTTGGAATACTAAACATTAAAGAAATAAATTTTGAATTATTTGAACTATTGTGCTTGTTACATTCACAATGTTTCGGCAAATAATGTAGTCTGACTGACCTTCTTCGGGTGCATCTTTTAAAACTTGAGTATCTTCTTGTGTGAGTTAATAAGGACACAAAAAAATTTTATTCATTTCTGTGACTATTTTTTTGGTATGTTAGCAAATGACATTTCATTAAAACGTTTTATGATGAAATTATAATCCAAGCCATGAAATGCTAACCACTACAAACCAATTCACTGAAGATAACAGATATTTAACACATGAAAGTTGGAAAAATATAGAGTGTTACTTTTACATGAACAGGCGATCTTGTAAATGTCATATCTGTAAACACAATGCTTTCTATTTTCACTGAAAACATTTTTCTTTTTATATTTTTATTTATAATCTCTGAATGTAAATGAATAAAAGTGTGTAGATGCTCTTTTGATACTTTTATTGCAAAAATTTTCTTGGATTTTGACATTATGTACAATCATCAAAATAAAATACAAATCAGAAGTGAGACAGCAAACAAATTAAAAATTTTGTTCTTGTGTAATATATTTTTCTTTATCATTTAAATAAAATTTAAAAAAAAAGAAACTAAAAATTCCAAACAAACTATTTTACAACACTAATAATTCTTATTTTTACTATTGTTCAACTAGATATTTTTTTTAAATCTTACTACTTTTCAATTTCATTTTAAAGAAAATTATACCATAATTAATAAATGAAAAAAAAAGCATATAAAGAATGCATGAGTAATTTACAAAGTCTGAATCTATTATTTTCGTTGTTTTTCCAATGTTTAGAAAATACTCATCCTACCCCAAAGCATGTCAACATAAGTGAATTAAAAATTGGGAAAGAACAAAGATGAAAAGTTTTATTTTTCATAAATCAATCATAAAATCTTTCATGATAACTGTTTTATGCTAATTGTCAAAAATAAATGAATCATAGAATGTTGTATTTAATTAAGTTAACACTTATTCAATAAAAATATTAAAATAAAATAAAAGAACTGAAGCACATAAAAAAAATGAAACAAATAAAAAAAAGCAGTTTATATATTTATTTTCAGAAGTTTAGATAAGGTAAGCCATCGATACTGTCGGTTTCAAACCTGATAAAAGGGAACCATTTTAGGTCCCAATTATTTAGGTCCCAACAATTTTAGGTCTCTAATTATCAGGTTTGAAACCAACTGCACTGATGGCTTATCTTATTTAAACTTCTGAAAATAAAAATATTATGATCGTTTTTTTTTTTTAACTTTTTCCTTATAATAAAGCACTCTGCTGAAATTCTTTTTTCCAAAAAATATAACTAAGTATATATATATATATATATATATATATATATATTAGATAGATAGGTAGATAGATATTCTCAGTTTTTTATGGTGGTATCAAGTAACATGTTTTAGTTTAGTTATGATTCAACCAAGGATTAAATCCTGATCACTCTGCTAATTACTAAACATTTCAACCACATAACCAATCGAGTAGCAAATTAATGAAAAAGCCGAATTCAATGGGAAAAAAAAAAAAAAAAAAAATGTTTCTTTACCTCAAAATCTAACCAAGATTCTAAAAGCATGAGCCGTTCTTCTCGCTCTTCTGCTGACTTCATGGCTCTAGCAGCTTCTTTGTAGATATTACGAGCATTGACAAGGGCATCATCAACAGGGACAGACATCTCAAAATGAGCAAAACTGATCCACACCTAGTTTAGATTTGAAAACAGAAATTCACAAAAAAAAAAAACTGATCCACACCTAGTTTGAATTTGAAAACAGAAATTCACAAAATGGCAAAAGATTTCAAATTTACTCAACTCAAATGGAATAAAACAGCACTAAATTCTTTGCTTCACAAAGACATTTACTTGTAATGACATTTATCAAATACAAAATAGTTTATTTGCAATAATGTCAATTAAAAAAAACATTGATTGCAACAATGTCAGTTAAGTAGAAAAAAAACATTGATTGCAATGTTAATTAAAAAAAAAAACGTTTATTTAATAGATGTCCATTCAATAGCAGAAGGAAGTATTTCAAAAGAAACTGCCTACCTTAACATGTTGCGTTCGCTGTAATAAACGTCTGTACAAGTGACGAGTCCGAGCATATTCCTCTTGATCAAACTCATAGTCGATGTATGATTTCCATAACACTTCCGGCATATCCAATTTAAGCTGATTGATAGCAAGTTCATAGATGCCTCGAGCTCTGTCTTTATCACCAAGAATGGCTTCTAATTCAGCATACTGGAACAAAATCAAAATATAAGTCATTCTTTAAAATATTTTATTTAAGTTCAAAACAACAAATATTTATTTATGAAAGGAAAATTTGTTTTCGTTTACTAATTATTGGTAAATTAATGTTAACATTTTCCCATGAGATGAAAAGAAGTTATTCTATTCCTAGCAAAAATAAAATTATTTTAATTTGTTAGAAAATAAAAGAAAAATATTTATAAAAAAAAGGGTTCAGAGGAAAAAATTATTACCTTCATCCATGTTGTGCAATTCTCAGGTCCAAACTCGAGAAATTTTTCATACAAGACTCGGCAACGATCAAATTCTCTCAATTGAATTTCAAGATCTATATAACCACGAAACAATTTATTTTTTGGACATTTTCCAATAGAAACACCCTGAAAGAATCAAACATGTTATAACTTCCTTATATGGCTATGTTTAGTCAAATGCATAGTGTATGAATATTGTGAATATAAAACTAACCATGAAATAAAAAATAAAACGTCAAAGAATTGTCTTTTACATAAAATGAGAAGCATTTATTTATCAATTCTCAACTCCATCAAAACGCGTTGCAAGAAAAATGCACAATTCCCATGAAACATTTCAATTTTTTATACATTATTAACTGCAGTTTTTGTAATACATTATTAACTGCAGTTTTTTGTAATACATTATTAACTGCAGTTTTTTGTAATACATTATTAACTGCAGTTTTTTGTAATACATTATTAACTGCAGTTTTTTGTAATACATTATAAAATGCAGTTTTTTATACATTATAAAATGCAGTTTTTTATACATTATTAACTGCAGTTTTTTATACATTATTAACTGCAGTTTTTTTATACATTATTAACTACAGTTTTTTAATACATTATTAACTGCAGTTTTTTAATACATTATTAACTGCAGTTTTTTAATACATTATTAACTGCAGTTTTTTAATACATTATTAACATCAGGTTTTTAATACATTATTAACATCAGGTTTTTAATACATTATTAACTGTAGTTTTTTATACATTATTAACTGTAGTTTTTTATACATTATTAACTGCAGTTTTTTTTTAAATACATTATTAAGTTTTTTTTAAATACATTATTAAGTTTTTTTTAAATACATTATTAACTGCAGTTTTTTTTAAATAAATTATTAACTTCAGTTTTTTTTAAATACATTATTAACTGCAGTTTTTTTAAATACATTATTAACTGCAGTTTTTTTAAATACATTATTAACTGCAGTTTTTTTAAATACATTATTAACTGCAGTTTTTTTAAATACATTATTAACTGCAGTTTTTTTTAAATACATTATTAACTGCAGTTTTTTAAATACATTATTAACTGCAGTTTTTTTTAAATACATTATTAACTGCAGTTTTTTTTAAATACATTATTAACTGCAGTTTTTTTTAATACATTATTAACTGCAGTTTTTTTTTAAATACATTATTAACTGCAGTTTTTTAAATACATTATTAACTGCAGTTTTTTAAATACATTATTAACTGCAGTTTTTTAAATACATTATTAACTGCATTTTTTTTTAAATACATTATTAACTGCATTTTTTTTTTTAAATACATTATTAACTGCAGTTTTTTTTAGATACATTATTAACTGCATTGCCAAAGATTCAGTAATGTCAATGTAGTTTAAAAATGTTTGTACATTTTTAGGGTTATACAAATATATAAAATTGTAGTTTTCATTATTTATTTCAATAATTATTAGATTTATACTAAGTTTATAAACGAAAATAAGGTGCTTCTTTAGTTAAATAATGAAAAAATATTGAATTTCAAATAAAACAAATGGCACCTACATAATTGTCATGTCACAAATAGTAACATAACCAAAATTTATTGAAAACGATAAGGTTGAAAGTTAATTATTCATGAAAACGGTTCGATAAGGGTAAAAATACTTTGATAAGGTGACATGCTGAGGTAGCCATATTGGGTCACGTGACATAAGCAAAGAGGAAGTAACTCTGTTGAAACACTAAGTATAACAGACAGCATTTATTCAAAAAACAAAAATAAACATAACATAAATACATAATTTGGGATTTTTTTAAAAATATAACTTCATTTGAATTTTGAATTGTTTTTTATAAGAAATAACTGATTAAATTTTGGTATTTAAATTTCCAAGAAATTGAAAACTTTATTACCTCCCCTGTTAGTCTTCAATTTGAATCAGAAAATTTGGAAACCAAATCGCTAGATTTTACAAATGTTTTTTTTCATGATTAATTAATTTTCTACCTCATGGATTTCTGTAATTTTTGGATATGTTACTATTTGCGACATGACAATTACATAGGTACCATTTATTTTATTTGAAATTTCATATTTTTTCATTATTTAAATATAGAAGCACTGAAAATAATGTGTAAGTCTAATTTATAAAACTCACTATGTTTGTCTGTCTGTCTCCATATTTTCAATCTCTATCTCTTCCGAATCATGACTATAGTAATAGTAGTGTGTGTGTGTGGGGAGCTTTTTCCGGTCGTAAAATATGCTTAAATATGATATGTTTTAATTGGTCATATATTATTATAGAGTCATGATTTCAAATGTAAAAAAAAAAAGTATTTGGGTGCCATCAGCTAGAATCAAAACCGAAACCAAAACTGAAGCATTCAAAGCTGGTGACGTTACCACTGTACTAACGTGACACGCATATGAACCGATTAAAAATGACCTAAAATGAATGTACAAAATGTACAATTTTTTCAATTTTTACTCCTTTTTGACCCTATATATAACTGGCTAAAGACCCATAAAAGATCAGTCCATGAAAAATCTAAACATTTAAGGCCCCTCATGCAACTTTTAGCTTCAGAAGAGAGTTTGAAAATATGGAGACACACAGACAGACATAGTCAATTTTATAAATTAGATATATGAAATCTGGACAAATTAAAATATTTAAGCATATTTTACAACCAAGCAAAGTCTAATATAATCCTCGAGTGGCCTTCGGGCCTTGATAAGTGGTGACTACCTTGTAAAAAAATTTTATTCTAATGGATTAATTTTATTTCTAATGGATTTGATCATAGTGGATCATTCTTTGAATAACAAGACCCACTCTCTCAACCAGGCAAATGATTACTGTACAGATCCATTGTGTCATATGTCAGAAATCTACCAGTTTTCAGAGGTTGTTTTGGAATTTTCATTTTGTTTGACTAATTATTCTAACAAGATTGGAGAATCGGCACTACACAACTATATAATTCACAAACTGTACCAATTCGGTGTTACCCTGGATGCAATGAAGTCAGTTTTTACATTTTTAAACTTAAAATGAGTTATGCTCCTTACTGATTTTTGTAGGTGATTATTTAAAAGTTTTTCATATTGGGCCTAAATAAATATTTGTTTTTAATAAACAACTTGTTATTTTTGTAAGTTTGGATAAAATCTTGTATTAACTTCTCATTTTTAGATAGCAAGTTCAATTTTTAAAAGGGGGCAGCAAAATTAAAATATGTGTTTCCCTTAGTCCCTTCACTCTTACAATAAATATCTTATGAAAAGGTGCATATACGATATAGCAGGGACCGTGAATGCACAAATATGCAGCTCCTGACCTAGTCGGCCATCTTAATTTTGTTCAAAATAACTGGACGCAGTGTTGGGTCTTGAGAAGAATTTGCACAATTTCTTAGTTTTCCTTGTTTAGACTAGTTAGAAATTCTAGTCAACCTGTCTTATTTCAAATATAGCGATGTAGATAGAAACAGATATGAATTCAGTTGTCCCTCCTAAAATTAGAGAAAACGACTTGATGATCACCCATCTAAGTATTGATCAGGATCAATGTTGCTTTATGTTGGTGATCCAATGAGAATTGGTGTCTTAAGCTAATTTATCCATAGATAAAAACATAAATATATCAATAACGACCACAGACAATAAATATAACTAGAATATGAAAGCTCACCTCTTCACAAAGTTAACCAACATTCGATAGTCTTACAGAAAGCAAACGAGAAACATTATATCATCACGAACATTTCGTTCAAGATAAAACAAAAAAAAAACACAACATACCAAAATTTTTCGTGCACCTTGAAGATTTTTTTGCCGAATTTCAAATTGTGCAAAAAGAAGCCAAATTTTGGCAAATGTAAATTTTTTGTGTGGAATCACATCAAGTGCTGCCGTATAAACAGCTCTCACTCTTTCAGGATCATTGCATTCAAGTTCTTCAAAAAGTGCATACATAATCCAAAGATAGATGTAACGGCGCCAATGGCGTTTCTCCTATGAAAAGACAAGACACAAAATGTGGACATGATGGAAATATTGAATCGAACAAATATGATGGGAGAGGTGACAATCGAGCAACATTGGAGACATTTTTTTATTGTGACTGTATATAGTTTATAAAATATTAATTAAATCAATATTTTTAATAAAATTTGGTATTTTTGGTTGATTTCACTTCTACATAATACAATGTAATCATTTTCATTTTTAGTGTGAGAAAATTTGTTTATGAAACTTTTTTTTAAATAGCTTAAACTTAATATTTATAGATTTTTCAGCCCTTATATAATAGGATAAAATAACGACATGGAGTTATTTTTATTTTAGAAAATCTTTTCTTTTTTTTTATAGTCATCGTCAACAAAGGAAAAATTCTATCAGTCAGGTGTATGCAGAATGATGATTTAAGTGAAACCTTGACAGTTAGGATTGAGGATATGCGTTGCATGGAGAGAAATGATATGAGAATGATAGAATGGATGTGTAATACAAGTCTTAAAGAAAGGCTTGGGTTTGATGAACTCAGAAGATTAAATCCAAACAGTATAGGGAGATGTGTACAGAACAGGAGACTTTGGTGGTATGGTTACAATGAAAATGGATGAAAGTTCTTGTGTCAGTAGATGTAGAACAGTTGAGGTAGTAGATACAGTTCAAGGAAAACATGGGAAGACATGTTAAAGATGGATTTGCGAGGGAAAGAGGGATAAATAAAGACTTGGGCGAAAATAGGTTACTTTGGAAGTCAATTTCTTAGTTGTCCATCATATGGCACAACGAAAACAAGCATTAAACCAATGGTGATGGTGGTGGTTATGGCAAAAAAAAAAAAAAAAAAAGAATACAACAAAATAACAGTCATATTAAGCAACTAACTTACCTGAGAAGGAGGGAGGTTAGCTATAGCTCTCTCATAAACTTCTCTTATTTGTTCGACATCTCCATCGGCTTCTAATAATCGAAGATAATCAAACCAAGCATCATAATTCATTGGATTGACCTTAACTTCCTTGAAGCGAAAAAAATTAAAACATTCAGTAAAAAATATCACATACAAATCTTGGTTAATATTAACTTCATGAAAATCCTAAAAAAAAAGTTCCATTTTGTATTGTTCTATTTGAAAACTTATTGCCTAAAAATATTTTATTTGTTTGTTGGTTTTTTTTCTTGAAAAACAATATTTGAATCGTACATGTAAAATGGTGGTAAAACATTGTCATGTTGGATAATATTTTTATATGGCTAATGTAAATAAATGGATGCCAGACAGAAGGGAAATAAGTTTTTTTGTATAATTGGAAATAACCAGTTCCCTAAAAAGAAAAAAAAAATAACGTTGCTATTTTTTAAATTTTGTAGAAAAGTCAAAGAACCAATGTTATTTTCCTTGTAGTAGATTACGAAGATATATTATGTAGATAAAACAAAGTGTCACCAGTGAGTCTTTCAAATTATAACAAATATCATTTGGCTGATAACTTCAATACATGACTTGCAATTCCCAACAGAAAACATTACTTTATTATTTACTCTTTATCTATTAATATTCACAACAAAGAAAAAAAACATCTGTTTTTTATGGAAATCGATTAAAACAAGGCATGAAGTTATTTGATGTAAGGCACTAACAAGAATGGAAGCTGATTATTGCAAAGACAGGAGATTCCTATTGACTTTAGTCTTGAAAAGACCAAAGCTTTAGGTAGAGTGAAAACAGTGAGAAGGAAAAGAGTTCCACAAAATTACAGTCCTTGGAAAGAAGTTACTGGAATAGGAAGCTGTATTAGAATGAGGTATTAAAACAATGAATTGATGGAGACCACTAGACGAACAAGTTAAACGAGCTGAAACAAAGGAAGCAGCGAATAAATCAAACAATTCTGAGGAACACATGCTATAATAGTATTTGTAGGAAAGACTGAGACTAGCAACATCACATTTGTGAGAGAGAGGTCGCAGTAAAGAAGGGTAGGGCCAATCAAATTACAGATACATTTCTGCAGTTTATCAAGAACCTTCAAATGGAACACAGATTCACCAGCTCAAATATGACAACAATATTCCATACATGGTTTGATAGTAGATTTGTAGAGATAGAGAATAGACTCGGGAGTGAGAAAATGTTTAGAGCGATAGAGAACAGATTTTACAAGAATCAGAAAGAGCAATGAATTTAACATCTGGATTTCTTACTTAATCCATAGTAGAACCCGAATCAACTTCAAGATCAACTGTATATTTCAACTGATCTAAGAAAGATGGGTGAGAACCAATAGCAGAACAAAGGGTGGTGTCATCAGCATAAATGTTAATTTTCCGAGTAATATTCTTTGGAAGATGATTTATAAAGAGAAGGAAGATTGTTGGACTGAGAACAGAGGATCCTAGGAACACCAGCATTGATAGGAAAAGAAATGATTTTTTTTTGCATCACAGGATACATAGGCTGAGTTCATTGAAAATTCCAGTCAGAGTAGCAAGTGCATTCAAATTTAATTTATGATAGAATTTTTTTTTTTTTTATTCGAATACTTTATTTTTTATGTACTCCAGACTGGTGATGTTTTTAGAACATTTTATGATACGGCTTTTGTTATTTATTGAATTTTATATATATATATATATATATATATATGAGTAGCAAGAAAATTGTGTTGTTTGTAATGGAAATGAATTTAACCTTTAACTTTGCCAAGGTATACTTAGCTTTTCTTTGAAATTCACAAGGACGTCTGTGCACTTTTGCCCCAAGCAATAAATCCTTTATTAAAATTTCTATAATTTCATGTTATAAATAAAGTAAAGCATTGCATTTCTTTTTTATGTTAAACAATTTGATAAAAATAAAATATACTCATCTAAACACTCTGAATAACAGAGTTTCAGATCTATTTCTTAAAACTTAGGAGTTTGTGAAAAATCAAACCAAAAAAAAAGCAGTAAGTCATATAATATATATATATATATATATATATATATATATATATATATATATATATATATATATATATATTCCTGTCTCACTGCTCACTGTTTAGCAAACATTTAGAAGTGTTTCTTCCTTACCTCTTCATACTGGAATCTTCGCTTACTGACAATCACATCTTCAATGGCCGTTCGATCTCCATAACGTTTTTCATGTTTTGTGTAATTTTTGTAGATTTCTGTACACTTTTCTTTGGGTAAACCATCCAAAGCAAACTTATAAATTGCCCGAGCACGCTCATGCTGAAAAGAAAAAGAAAGAAAACTACATTTTATTTCATCCTCCAAAAAATGTTAAAATCTTATCAAAGAAAATATAAAAAAAAAAAAATTCAATGAATTGTTTCAACATCCACCCTCAACACGACAAACATGAAATTTATCTAGTTATACGAGCGATTGGAAATAAATGCAATTTTTTATAAAGATCATTTTGTAATTATTTCAAAGATAATGATAAATTTTCTTGCAAAATTGCTATCACAAATTTTGGTTTTATGATCTGCAACATATAACATTGTAATTAATTATTCACCCATGTTCAACTGATTACTTATTCAAGAATTTCATTCGTAATTAGCATAGCATTGCAAAATGCAATAGTTGGAAAATGCATTGGTCAAACAACATGGGAATGCAATTTTGTTCATGTAACATATCCGGTTGATCTCCTTGTCCAAACCAATGTGACTCTTTTTCTCTCTCTCCAGATTTCCCCGTCCTCCATCAGTTGCCTCAGATCTTCAGGATCACAGTTGGTGTCATGTCCGATTTGCTGGATGATTTTTGTAAATGTTTTTATGCTTCCAATTCTTTATCTTCAAATATTTATTCATGGGGCTTACTTTAGTTGCTTTTGTTTTACGTCATATCAACCCCTTTTTGAATCATTTAATCTTGAATCTGATCATTTTGGGAAAGGTTTTGTGCCTTAAGGTCTTTATATCTTTAAATATTTATTCATGGTGTTTGTTTTGCTTGATTTGTAGTGGAAAATTGTTGCTTTCATTTTTGGCATTACAAAATATGATTCAGTTTTGCACAGGGAAAGGAAAAAACAATAATATCAATGCTTGGTGCATTTTAGGTCAGGAAGACGGTATTTTTAGACCGTCTAATTTAGTTGCATCAAATTTGTTTTTTTGTTTTTTACTTGTACTAAAGTAACTTAATCAAATTTGAATATTTATCTTTATTTTATAAAATTAAACAATTAAAATTAATCAAAACATTAATTGTAATTTATTTAAAAATAAAACAATTTGTTTTGGTTTAAATTTTTCAAAATTTGCTCCATTCAAAGAAAAATAAAGCAAGAACAGAAAATGTCCAAATTTCTTAAAATAAAAAAAGGGAGAAAAAATGCTTGACTTGCTTACCTCCCTTTGGCTTTCCTCAAACTTAGCAAATGCAATAAGAAGCGTTTCATCAATATTATCTTGACCAAAAAACTCCACTGCTCGTTCATACACTCGTCGTGCACTGTTAATGTAATTGTTCTTTTCTTCAAAACGAGCATATTTTATCCAATTCTTTACTTCCGGATGAATGTAAACAAGTAAGCAAAGTTAAGGCTAAATGAGCTGAATTTCTTGGAAAAAATAAAAATACATTTCGGGGGAATTTTTTTTCTATAATCCAACACAAATACAAAATCACATTTAGTTGTAAATAATATTATCAATTTTATAAACACTTGCAAATAAAAAATTTAAAAAGAAAATTCATAAAAATATGATGATACTCGAAAAACATCAATAAAATTATTTAACAAAAATTTTACTCTAAATAATCTAAGGAATAATTGATAAAATATTTAAATATCGAAAGAATAACTAACTGGATTTTTTAATTCAAAAATATGAAAAATGAAAAAACAAAATGTATGTACAGTTTTGTATCTATTGATAAATAAACTAATCACAATAACATGGATGCAAGTAAATTTCAATAATAAAACAATTTATGTATATCATATATTTATTAAATGATACGTGTTGTAGGTCATAAACTAACAAAGAAGTTCAAGGCTAACAGTATAAGAAAATTATATATATATATATATTTATATATATATGGTAAGAAACAAGTTGGTGTTATCTTATTCCAAATTATCTAAGATACGTCGTATAATTTGGTTTATTCAGATTACTATTCTCATCTTTGTTGTTATATTCTCAACATTTAAGCCAATTCTCCAGACGTGTATTTTTTTATCAAGTTTTTTATAAATGAAGATATTTTATTTGTTTTGAGTTGTTTTATTTATGACAACTGATAATTACAAGTTATGAAATTGATAAGTAGAAAAAATAAACTCCAAAATTGTTTTTAAAAACCTTTAAATTTATTTTTTTTAAAATAAATAATCAGAAAATTTTTTTAAACCAAACAAATAAAAAGGATATATCGTTCATAAACTGCTCTTGCTCTGTCCAATTCTTTGTATCGTAATTCAAAATTAATGTAGGAGTGCCAGGCCTGTTCTTCAGGTTGCCATTCCATCCATCGTTCAAACACTTGACGAGCTCCTGCAGTAAAATAATAATTATATAGCTTGAGAGTATTTCAATACGTTTGCATTTATTTTCATGTTCTTTAGGACCTCAAAGATTACAAAGTTTTCATACATTTCTATGAATTCAATACATAGTTTTTAATTTATGCAAGATCTATTAATGACAATTGGAACATGCGTTAGTTGAATGTCCATCGCACAGAAAATGTTAAGTTATGACTAAAAAGATTGAATAATTTGGTAAAGTTTTATGTTTGCGTATAAATGTCAAATAATATAAATGTCAAATAATAATATAAATGTCAAATAATAATATAACTGTCAAATAATAATATAAATGTCAAATAATAATATAGATGTCAAATAATAATATAAATGTCAAATAATAATATAGATGTCAAATAATAATATAAATGTCAAATAATAATATGTCCAATAATAATATAAATGTCAAATATTAATATAAATGTCAAATAATAATATAGATGTCAAATAATAATATAAATGTCCAATAATAATATAAATGTCAAATATTAATATAAATGTCAAATAATAATATAAATGTCAAATAATAATATAACTGTCAAATAATAATATACATGTCAAATAATAATACAGATGTCAAATAATAATATAAATGTCAAATAATAATATAAATGTCAAATAATAATATAAATGTCAAATAATAATATAAATGTCAAATAATAATATAAATGTCAAATAATAATATAGATGTCAAATAATAATATAAATGTCAAATAATAATATAAATGTCAAATAATAATATAAATGTCAAATAATAATATAGATGTCAAATAATAATATAAATGTCAAATAATAATATGTCCAATAATAATATAAATGTCAAATATTAATATAAATGTCAAATAATAATATAAATGTCAAATAATAATATAAATGTCAAATAATAATATAAATGTCAAATAATAATATGTCCAATAATAATATAAATGTCAAATATTAATATAAATGTCAAATAATAATATAAATGTCAAATAATAATATAAATGTCAAATAATAATATAAATGTCAAATAATAATATAAATGTCAAATAATAATATAAATGTCAAATAATAATATAAATGTCAAATAATAATATAAATGTCAAATAAGCAGCAGAAACATTTATGAACACAAATCGTTCTGCAAATTAAATAACATCAACTCAGCTACAATATTTTTGCCTTATTTGATTGTTTTGTTGTCAATATCACTACAAGATAGCCAATAGGACTTAAACATGGCAGAGTTGTCAGTTCGCAACGTCTGTATCAGCTGTTTACACACCCAACTATTCAGACCCGTAAACACTAATGTCAGCAACGTAGAAATGCGAAAAAGGTTCTAAAGAAGAATGAAGTATTAAAAAAGAATTCAAATTTTGTCTGAACAATAAAGGAGAGAAAAGGGGTAACAGACACAAAAAACGGCATATTAACTTTTACAGTCATTTAATGCTGGCAACTATTTTTCTAAAAAAAAAAAAAAAAATGTTTTACAACATTAGACAGAATTAAGGCATTCATACTATTCCCAAGTTTTATTATCTTTACCATATTCAGTACTCAACCAAAGCTGGGTAAATCTGATGTTATATATTATTACAGTTTCATTCAAAAGAGTACTCAATAGTGAATATACAGATCTGAGTTTAATGAGTTAATAAAATTAACATTAATATGAATGCATTTTTATCTTAAGCAATGCCAGATAGGAACTGTGTGTGTGTGTGTGTGTGTGTGTGTGTATATATATATACATACACACACACACATATATACTGTATCTTTTGGCAGATAAGACAGCCTTAAAGTAAAAAAAATCATCTTTAAAAACCAATGTTTTATAAGATACCGGGTGTTGCAATCTCTAGCCTAGGCCAAACAAACATACAATCTCTAGCCTAGTCCAAACAAACATACAATCTCTAGCCTAGGCCAAACAAACATGGTTTTGTGATTTAGCAGTCATCTTATACAACGATATATGATAAATTTATGAAAATTTGTTCCATTTTTGTATCTTGTTTTATCTGAGTCACCTTATATGCTGAAATACACAGAGTATATATATATATATATATATATATATATATATATATATATACACACACACTAGCAGGCCACATAACATTACCCAGTTATAAAATATGGTTAAATATATTTTAATTTATGCAAACTTTGTATATATTATTATAGAACCAATTCTCTATAGATTACTATATTGTACCTGATATATAGTAGTGATTTCAAAAATTAAAAAATAAATAAAAATATGACTTGAGTGCCATCAGCTAGAATTGAAACCAAAACATATAATCCTCCAGCGTTATTCATTACCATCAGAGCCAAAGCCATACACATATAAAAACTTTTAAAATATTGTTGTTAAAGGTATAAATGTATATTTTTGCATGTGTAGAAGTAACACATTTAGTTGACTGCTAACCAAAAACCAAATTGAATTTGTTTCACAAGTTCAAATCTCCTATATATAGTTTCAAGTCTGTAGACCAAAAATTGACAGACTAGTTTGGTTGAGACCATTCTGCATAAAACAGAGAGAGAGACAAAGTCATATATATATATATATCTATATATCTATAAAAGTGAACATGTGTGTATCTGTCTGTCTGTGGGTCTGTCTGTGTACATTTCCCAACGTAATAACTCTGTCAATTTAAAGTCTACAGACTCAAAATTTGATATACAGGGTACTGAGATTTGGGGAAATCTATGTGATCAGTTTTCGGCCAGTAATTTGGCTGTTAAGGGGTCAAAGTTCAACGATTTTACTTTTGAGAACTCTACCAAACTCCTCCGACAATTTTGAATTTTGAACACATAAACCCATATATAAAAAGATACAACAATTAAGGGTAGATAAATTAATAAATAAATATACTATAAAAATATACTAAAATAATTAAATATATATTAATATAATAATAATAATGAAAAAATTATATTCATAGAATTATTCAATAATAAATAATACTCAAGGATTATTAAGGGGTACACATACATATAAATAAATAAATTATAAGAAAACTACTACTTTCACAAAATATTACTATTACTGCCACCACTATTAATAATAGTAATAAAGTAATAATAATAAATCTAAATAATAATATTAATAATAATAATCATAAAAATAAAAACATATATAAATAATAATGATGAAAAAACTAAAAAACCTGGAGGGAGGGTAGAATTAGATCGATTGTATAATACATAAGTAAAATAAAAATAAGTTTAAGAGAGGGGTTCAATTTAACGTAGCCTGGTAAGAGAAATGGAGAGCTTACGAGGGCCAGGGGTTGTCCGAATATAAACTACTCCATATAGGGTTTTCCAAATTATCGGGGACATATATCACGGTTAGGTCAAGCATATTTGGACCCCCCCCCCCCGGCCCTCATAATCTTTCCATTTCTCTTAATGAGAAGATGCTGTTTAATATCAGGGATAGAACAAATACAAATGTGAATGCATTCTTCAGCTTATTGATTTGATCATGAAAACATCAGTTATCATATAAATTTGATTCTGTATCCACCGCAGTAAACCAAATCCTTAAAAGAAAAAGAAATAACTTGATATTTGTCTTTTGGACATGAGGCATTTCCTTTTAAGTTACAATTTTTTTCATCTTGTTTCTGTAGATTGGTTGTTATGTTGATAAGGAATTTTAAATATTGTCGATAATTTTAATGAAAACTGAACGTTTTAAGGTTAATAAAAAGATACACCAACCAGCAACATTCCCCAACATTTCTTCCATGTAAGTATACTTGTACCAAAACTGATTGGCCCGTGGCAATATGCAGATGGCTCTGTCCCAAATATTACGAGCGTGATTGATCTGTCGATTTCTGTCAAAAGAAAATCACATTTGAATTGGATTTTGTAAGAATTGACGAAACATCAAAAAAAATTTTTTCCCATTTCATTAGTAAATATTAAGTTACAAATATGCAAAACCAAAAATCTGGGAAAGCAGTTGGACACCCATAAAAAGTTTTAAACCATAAATGATGATAAAGATTCTCAAAATTTGCTCAAATAACAATTATTTTTGAAATGTTCTAATGAAGGGACTTAACTCCAGAATCTTGTTTTAGGTTTTCGAATTTTTTAGATGAGGATTAATAATTTACATTATTTGGATTATATGGACTACTATTCTCATTTTTGTTGCCATTTTCATAATATTTCGGCCAATGTAATCACTGACCTTCTTCAGGTGCATCTTTTTGAACTCAGAAACCTATTAGTGAAACTCTGAAATCTATACAGAATTTTAAACCAAACCGTTTATTTAATCCACAGACATAGATTCTCATATTCCATCAGCCATTATCAGCTGAAAATGATAAGCAATTTTTAGTCTAAATTAATATTGCCTTTAGTGGAGTTTGAATTTTTAAGTTCCAGGAGACTGTCAGTTAGAACTGATTTCACCAAATGCCTTTATCCATTGTGCCACAGGTTAGGGATTTCATACAGATTACAAAGTCTGACAAAGATTCCAGCGTCCAAAAAGATGTACTTGAAGAAGGTTGAAGGTTACATTGGCCAAAATGTGAAAATGACAAAAAAGATGAGAATAGTCGTCCGAATAATCCAAATTTATAATTTTAATCTTGCAAAACGTATTCTCAGTTTTCAACATGGTAATTGATGTTTCTGATTGATTTGAAGTATTTTGGGTACTTTCAACTTGTATCAACCTAAGCACGTATTTATATTGTGAACTTGCTCTGGACCTGAATTAAACTCACAACCTACAGATAATGAGAATTCTGGTGTTTAATACATTCCAATCCCCCCTCCACAACAATCTTTTCTTTTACCATTTCATTCTTCCTATATTATAATCTATCTTTAACAAAAGTCAATTTTGCTCTCTTCATTTTTACATTTAAAAGAAAATAAGTATTTACATTTGATAAAAAAGTAAATACTTCCAAACTATTTAAAATCAATCAGAAATATCATCTGTCAGACAGATGCATCAACAAACCTCATTATGTTTATTAAATCTATGTGGTTATCATAATAACTTATTAAACTTATAATAAACAAATCTTTTTAAGAACACCTAATTATTTTGAATTTATGAAGGAATGTGCTCACTTATCTTTTCTACAAGATTTCAACATATGGTAGATGACCGTTTTCTTTACTATTGATATTATGGATTATAAATATTCATATTTAATGCAAGGTTTTCAAAGCAGATACTTTGTATTTATGTCAGCATAGAAAATGAATGGGTGAATACAGATAAAAACAATTGTGCACATAGGAAAAAAATGGTTATGTAAAAATGCAACTGTTTTACTTTTGATTACAGTTGATTTTATAGAAATATTGATCAGACCAAACTCACTCAACCATGTTTGAAATGTCATTGATCGAAGACAAAATGAGGGTGAATTATCTATGCTGGTATGAATATGCACTATATGAAAGCAACATCATCACAAAAATGTGATTCAAGAGGTCTTTTGAAGAGGCCGAGAGAACATTTAAAATCAATGTGCTTGAATACTCTTCAGCATGAGCTCAGAATAGTTAGACTTTGTCTTGACCAAACTTTTGACCGTGTATGGTGGAAGGAGCAATCTCGTGTGTACTGTACTGTGCAGGATAAAGGCAGAAGAAATAAATGTTGTTGCTTTGACATAAGCCTTGTAATTGTCGAAGTTAAGAAAAAATGAAAAGAGACCCTGAAGCGATTGTAATAATGAGAAGAAAACAGGAGAAAAATATGTTTCAGTTTTCAATATTATGTTTTGAATGCTTTTGTTTGTCACAGAACTTGGCAAATATGAATAGCTTCTCATTTCTATTTAACACTTGAAAAGTATTTATTTCAAAAGTGTTTATTTCAAAAGTGTTTATTTCAAAAGTGTTTATTTCAAAAGTGTTTATTTCAAAAGTGTTTATTTCAAAAGTGTTTATTTCAAAAGTGTTTATTTCAAAAGTGTTTATTTCAAAAGTGTTTATTTCAAAAGTGTTTATTTCAAAAGTGCTTATTTCAAAAGTGCTTATTTCAAAAGTGTTTATTTCAAAAGTGTTTATTTCAAAAGTGTTTATTTCAAAAGTGTTTATTTCAAAAGTGTTTATTTCAAAAGTGTTTATTTCAAAAGTGTTTATTTCAAAAGTGTTTATTTCAAAAGTGTTTATTTCAAAAGTGTTTATTTTATTTCATGTTTTGAAATAAAACTAGGTAGATATTATTAAGATTAAAAACTTACTTCATTTCCATTTCAGCATATTTGAGCCAAACTGTAATATTTCGATGGTTGACATCCAATGTTCTCTCCCAAACAGATCGGGCTCTTTAGAAAAGAGAAGATAATGAAACAGTAAAATACATTTCAATATATATAATAAAACAAATAATAAAAATTCAACTCTCAAACCTTTATGTAACTAGCAGATATTTGCATGTATAATTCCCGAGATGTGTAATCAGCATTATTATAATAACTATTAGTTTAATGTTTCTCTACATTCTCGTATGTATTATACCGTATGTAAAGCTGTAATATCCAGACTTAAAATGAACGTGGTTATACACAGAAAATGCATTTCAAATTTCAAAACACATAAATGCTGTGAAATGTATGATGTTTGTCTGCAAATCTGCAGCTAATCTAAAAAGCCACCTACAAAGCCATGCACATGCAAAGGATGATAGTGGATAAATCTGAAGAAACTGCAATCATCAAGATGTGAATTATCATGTGTGCATAAGAACAGTGAAATGTGTTTAAGGCATCTAGAACAAGGAAAACTGATAACACACACACACACACACACACACTAACTGACTTCCTATACTACAGACTTGTCCTTTTAGACTCAGAGTGGCAAAGAGTGGAATGGGTTTTGTGCAAAACCTTTTCCTTACTTAAAAAAGCTTCATGCACAAGTGGTACTTGTACAGTTTAATCAAGACATTAAAAAACGAAAATATCGAAAAAAAAAAAAAGCTTATATTGTACGCATCCATTTTGAACTGAAGATCTCAAAAAAAAAATTTTACTTAATTTGATCAAGTATTTTTTTTTACAGCAGAAAAACGTGTTTTTATGACAGCACGTTGAAGGTAGACATCTTGGAACTTTTTGGAATTTTTGTTTGAATTTTTAGAACACGCCACGAGGAGATAACTCAGTTTAAAGCACTGACACTCCCTCCCCATCTTTAATCCTAGCTTTTCTTTCTAAAAATTGAACCTTTTGCTCGGTATCATAACAGTTTTTCGCTGTAAAAAAAACTTGATGAAATTAAGTGAATGTTTTTTGGGGGGAGAATTTCATTCCATAACGGATACGTACAATATAAACTTTTTTCAATATTTTCTTTTAATGTCTTAATTAAACTGTGCAAGTACCACACAGACATTGCTTAAAAAATTATTAGTACAGCAATTGCAATGCTCATCCATCATCATTATGGTTATAAGGAAATACTAGTTGAGAATATTTAATTTAAGAAATTCAAATTCCATTACTTTTGCTAGATTACAAATAATCTTAATATTGTTTTATTTGCCTTTTAGACATTTTTGCCAGCCAAAAAAATAATTATCTTCTTTTGGTTAAATATGAATTTTGTTCTAATTACATTTTTATGTAAAAGAAAATAAACATATTTTTTTATAATTATAGATACTTCTTTTATCATTCACCCCTTATTTGCATCATTCTCCCGCCCCACCCAACCATCTAAAATATTCATATACAAACAAAAAAAGTGCATGGTGACAAGTAAGCAACACCATTACAGTTTTTGTATTACACAGATAAATATAGTCTAATTCAGCATTTTCAAACATTTCTTTGATATCGTTTGTGTTATTATATAGTTGCTTTGTAGGAAGTAAAAAAATAAAAAATTTTTGTTGTTATATTTAAGATTCACAATTCAAACATTAATAATATTGAATTGATTTTTGTTTATTGAACACAGAGATTCTATGAATTTTGCTAAGAGAAACATCTGCATTAAATGAAAATTAAAATGACCAACCTCTGAATTTCCTTTTGTGTTTCTTCCCACTGAGCATATTTGATCCAGTTTGTCATGACCGTTCGGTTCTTACGGATATTGTCCTCAAATGCCTGCAAAAATGGAAATGGTTGACAGAAATCTGAATGAAAAACATATCATAAAATAATAAAAGAACATAGGACTTTAAATTGGAGGAAAATGGTTTGGTAAGTTTCATACAATTTAATATAATCAATAAGATTTGTAATTCTTTCCCAATTGTTTTGTCATCTGTTGTAATCTTAAGTTCTATTTGCTATGAGAACTCAGATGAATGTAGAAACATTTTATTGTCACAATTATAAAAATGATGAAACACTTGGTGTTTCTTTGTTAGAATGGCGAAATTCAAAAATCGAAATATTGAATTTCAAGTAAACCCAATGGTATCCATTTAATTGTCATGTTGCGGTAATGAACATATCCAAAAATTATGTAAAACGATAATTTAGAAAATTAATTATTAATGAAAATAGTTTTCAAAGATAATTTGCAAAAATTAACTTTTGCTAAAAAAGAAATCAAAGAGTTTGAATCATAACAAGGAAGGTAATTATTTTCTGAAAACTTAAAATCTTAGTCCAATTTAACAAAACTCAATTTTTTTTTTTTTAATTTGTTAATTCTGGATAAATAAAAAAAAATTTTTTACATGATGCTGAAAAATAAGATTGTGTGTTATGTGGTTGGTTTCCTTATGCAACGTTGCTTTACGATAATACTTCTTGTAGGTATACATACAACTTTTTAATTACAAGCGTGCTAAACCCATAGATTATTTTAATTAATCGTCTTCCAGTGTTTAATTATTAAGTATCCAAAGTGCACATACTTTTATCCATTTCTTGGCATATTGTGTTTCTGCTCATTTAGCTTAGCACTAAACAGCATCGCTCGAGATGGTGTTGAGGGTAATGAGAGGATGGTTCCTTCCTTAATTTAGCTAAGTTAAATATGTTAGCCTATTCTTCGAAGCTTTTTGGTGGGTGTAGTTATCAATTAATTAGAGGGGTGTCGGTTTTTAGTAAGTATAGTTATTAATTTGTGGTGCATTAGGACTACTTTGTATTCTTTCAACTCTTCCCTTGTTTCACTTATTAATTAAGATATTGGGAGTAAGAGATTATGATTTGTAGTATTACTGGTTATGATCGGATCGCTATTCGTTTTTTTACATCTTATTTAAAACGTAGCCTTCAAAGCCAATTCTACTTTTACATCTAATTTTTCACGATCCTTAAAACTAATAATCCTAAGTTTCTCTGTTAAACATAGGTAACAGGGTGAAGTTAACGAACTACATGTTTTTGCTTTCTTAAGCATTTTCCATTCGACTACAGTTGTTTTGTTCACCTCAATTAACTTCCAGTAGTATACTGAAAATGAGGTGTCCATAGCATATGCTTTATTATTCATGGATAGTGTATGACCATAGAATTTGTTTTTAAAGGTCATTAAGATGCTGCCTATGTAGAATTTCTCTATTTCTGGGTTTTTTACAGTGCATATTTTAGCCTGGATAAAAAAGCAAGGAATAAAATAAATAAATAAATATAACTTAACAATAAAATGGGCAGATAATGTAGTCGCCACCAGAAAAGAAAAAAAAAACATAAAAATTCAAGATAGGGAAGTTAACAGCGATGAAGACATAATATTACTTCAGATCAAAGCCAATTAGGACAATAAACAACCTTAAACGAAACTTATTAGACCAATAAACAACCACCAAGTTAAAATAATACCAATACCCCCTCACTGCTACAGCTTGACCACATGAACTCATATTTTCCCCTCTTCCCTAAGCCCCCCATTCCTACTCCATTCCTTCACCACACCTCCCTCCAAAAAAAGCCCTACTGCTCACATTCACAAAGTATACATCCCACTTTCTTCCAAAGTGGAAACCATACCTAAATATCCTATAAAAAAACGAATGTAATTTTGACTCCTTTCAATATCGCTTTTTTTTGGTCTGATGAGGTGGTCTCTTTGAATTGGAATTTCACTGAAACGTATGCACTTATGTAACCAATAATGCTTGTCTGGATTCAAATCCAGATAAATATGTAGCAAAAAAGATATATATGTAGCAAAAAAGAGACAGAAAAGTGGTATAAAAGTGTTTTGTTAATCATGTGTTTTAGAATTAATTAACAGAATCAAAAACCATAGCAACTGATATTTTATTATGTATTGAAATGGAAGTAAAATCAATTACCTTTCTTTTTTTAAGCCTGTAATCAGCTAGTTCCTCAGGATCAGAGATTTTCTGCTTTGGAGGCTGAAAATTATTTGATACAAAAACATTTAAACATTGTTTTATAGAAAAAGAACGATTAGAAAGATGTGAAAATCCAAAACCTAAAATCTAAAGAGAAACTTCTTTAATAACTAAATTATAAAAATATATACATCAACTTTAACCAGCCACACTTCTATGAGGGAACATTTTATAAAATACTTTTAAATTTATTTTTCATAAGCATTGATTTTATTTATTTTTTTTCACAATTTTAAATTAGAAAATGATTTTTGTGAATAGAAAATTCATAAGTTACAACCAAATTAGTGAGATTCAGGGAATACTTCATGTCATCATCTTCTCTTAGTTATATTTGCAGCTTATTTTGTATAAAATATTTTAATATCCTGGCAACATCTTAACATGGGAATATTTTAATATCCTGGCAACATCTTAACACGGGAACATGTTTGTATTTCAAAAAAATCTTATAAGAATGTATTCTATAACATGTGACATTTGCTTATTACAAAACTTTTTGCCAAATTACAGTATTCCACCAAAAAAGTACTTCACTGAAAAAATAATTTCAGATATATTTACAAAAGTAAAGCAAAAATTAAATCATCTCTTGATGAAATTAACAGAATTTCTTTGACTTTGGACAAATAATGTTCCCTTTCTGCATTTGAGAGGTTATTGGTCTTCAAATGAACTTTGAACAGTGCAGAGTTGTGTTTAGAGTTGTTCCATTTCCTGGTGCATACACAGGTGCAAGAATAATTGAATTGCACAATGTTCTAGATCATTATACAATTTTTAATAAAGTTTTCTAAGTCTTGCAACATTCAGAAGCAAATATAGTTGTTGCTGTCAGGTAATGTGATTTAAACTCACCATCATGCTTCATACATGCATTACAACTCTCAAAAAATGACTCCTTATTTTCCCCACAGGCATTGAAGACAATCATTACAACAGAAATATAGCATTTCACTTTAATCGTTAGCAATTAGCAAATAAACTGAAATACAGGATCAGCTTGATTTGGAAAAACAAACTCATTCAAAATGTAATTGTATGGTGGAATTCAACAGATTATATGCTGAACATAAATTAAGAACAACAAAAAGTTCTTGTAATGTGTGTGGTTGATAAGATTCCCATTTTAACAACTTAATAATGAGGATTTGTTCAAAAAATTATCCAGTTACTGAGTCCATTTGAAAAAAAAAAAAATCACCAAAGAAGCAAGTAAGAAAACTTAACCATATGAATAATAAATACCTACAATTTTAGCTTTAAGGTTATTTCCATCAAAAGCTGTCCAATCTGATATTTCTGACTTTAGTGAAATCCTTCTTACAATTGTTGAACAATTCAGTGAATCAATGGAAACAAGATTTTCATCCTATCTAAATGATAAAAAACTTGTCTATTTTTCTAGATCCAATATTCAAATTTAAATTTAAGAAAAAATGTCATGGAAAACACCATTAAGAATTGGATTCTACTTCTACTTTCTGCTGATATTAATGAAGCAGAACACTTCAAGTTCTATTGAGGGTCAAGAAGATCAAAGTGAAAGTAAAATTGTATCTCTTTCAAGCCTGTTTGATGAATTAGCTTCGAATAAGCCCAGAGTAATAAATCCAAACTTTGAACAGGTATCGGCAGAGTTAAACCTGGAGATTGCAGCTGCAAGTACAATAGAAATACAAGCAGCACAAAAAACTTGATTTTTATATAGCTTCACCACTACTCGCAAGAAGTAATGATCCATTTCAGTGATAGAAAAAAGGTACAGGAGACCTTACCACTATTCGAATTTCAATCAATTTCACATAAGAATTGTCAACAATGGTCAACAATTGAAAGAAAAACTCACCGGTGGCACCAATTCTAATTCTCGTTCTTTGGCCTCTCGAAGAAGTTGCTCAGCTGTGATCTGCACAGGGGCAGGCATTTTGTTCTTAACCTGAAATGGCAAAACAAAAACAATTAGTAGAATGGTTATAAAATGTAATGATAAAGAAAGGGGGGGGGAGGCTATTAACCTCTGAAACAAATCATTACTAGAAAATCTTTAGGTCATTTATTTAGTTAATGAGTTAAATAAGTCTATTTCACACAAAAAGTTGCTAAGTTTTTATACCATACTAGCAGGGAGACCTGACGTTGCCCGGGAGTGAATGATAATCAATTAATATTTCACATTCCTATATTTTTATTGCCATCGAAATCCATGAAATGGTTATCTTTCAGATGCAAGGTTCCTTGTTTACTTGCGATTGTAACGATGTAAGATTCCGTTGTACGGAAGACCAAATCGGCCATAATTTAAATATTTAAATTTATTTACTGAATTTAAATATTTAAATTGATATACTGTTTAAATGATAATATACGTCTACGATGTTTTTATTGGCGCTTTTCTTCGTATTTTTTAATAACATTTTTTTGCACCATTTACAAGTTTTTTTTTTTACAAATACTTTTTTTAATACCGTAATAGTAAAATTATTTTAGTAAAATTCTTTATTGGATACGTTTTTTTTATGAAGTTTAAGTAAAAAAAGTTCACTTTTTTTATTATTAAAAATACATTTCATGAAAACACTCATTATAAAATGTTCACGTTGTTTAATTAAAAGTTCTCAATTTTAATCTAATAGTTTTATAATTTTGTTATTTTGTTACAAATTTCTAATAAAGATTATTTTAATTTTAACGGTAATTTGGTTTTCATTATAAACTCCGTCATGTTAAAGGCTTGAAAATCACTTTAAATCAATTTTAATATTAAAAAAAAAAAGAGAAATCAACAGGAAAAAAATCTCGTGTGAAAACATTACGAGATACTTTTTCCGTATAATTAATAAATGTATCTTTATTTTACTATTACAGTATTAAAAAAATTATTTGTAAAAAGAACTTGTAAATGGTGCAAAAAAATGTTATTAAAAATACGAAGAAAAGCGCCAATAAAAACATCATAGACATTTTGGCCGATTTAGTCTTCCGTACAACGGAATCTTACATCGTTAAAACCGCAAGTAAACAATGAACCTTGCATCTGAAAGATAACCCATGAAATCGACCAAGAGGAAGCGTCACATGCCTCCATGCAGTAACTTGGTCAGAAATATATGTTATTCATCATTGCACTCTAGAGAACCTACTGTTTCTTTTATAAAATTATTTTATATAAACTTTTTTCCAGTTAACAAAAAAAAAAAATTAAGAAATTTATGTGTGGGGTTTGAACCTACAGACCACGTCATGCAAAAAAAAAAGAGAAGAAAACATAAATTTTCAAGTCTTCATTTACAGTTAATGAAAAAAAATTCAAACTTTTCATACAGAGTTTGAACCATGTCATGCACAAAAAAAAATACATGCTCTCAACTTACGCATAGTAGAAGTTTCACTGCCTGTTGTTCTATCATTTTTGCTAAGTGACGACATGGAAAAAATGTCTTTACCGATGATAGATAAAATAACGGTTTCGATTATCGGTCATTATCGGGGGTATTCTGAGACAAAACTTAACTAAGATCACTCCCAGACCTATACACTACTAAAGTTCTTAAATTTTAAAGAAAATCTGTTCAGCCATTTCAGAGTTTATAAGGAACGAACTCACACAAAGTTGCATTTATATATATATATATATATATATATATATATATATATATATTCAATATCTGAAGAAATGAAACTTCAATAATATTAAATTTGCCCCAAAATCTCCATTTATTTTCTAATCAATATTTTTTATTTAGCAGATACTTATCCAATTTAATTATCCCATTTTTTTTATTTTTTTTAAGATCACCACTTATCAAGGCCCAGACCCACTCAGGGATAAGGGTTATTGCGTGTACAGTAATCAATGGGATAGTATCGTAGTAATCATTAGTATTGGAGATTTGATAGCTTGTCTTACTTCAGGGGGTGGTTTGTCAGGAATTTGTTTATGTTGGACTTAAGACATCCAAGTTGTAGTCAGGTGGGAAACAGGCAAACGGAATAGAGTTCCACAGTCGTGCACTTCTGAGAAAGAAGCTCTGCTCATGGAATCTACGTTTCGATTTAGGCATAGATAAAGAGTGGGGAAAATTAATAACAGTAGTTTCAGCTAGACGGGTGTTTTTCATGAAAGGTTGGCGAGGGGCGACCAGAGATTGGAGCTCAGACGAGTACTTGCCATGGAAATAACAATAAAAAAAAGACAGGCTTGCAATGTCTCTTCTGTAAGAGAGAGGCTGCAGGGAAGAGAAAAGAGCATCTCCCACTAAGCCATGAAGTCTATTTTATATTCTGTCATGGCAGGATAGGCTGTTTTTAGCAGCTCCTGCCCAGATGTGGCAGCAGTACTCCATCCTTGGACGTACTTGGCTTTTATACAGAAAGAGAACTGCATCAGTAAGGAGATATCTTCTGGAGCGGTAGAAGGATCTCACCATTTTCCCAGCGTCCTTGGCAACAGACCAGATGTACGTGTTCCATTTTAGATCAGGAGTAAAGGTCAGACCCAGAAGCTTGTCAAAACATGGTGCCTCCTCAAGACGAGAGCCATCCATTTCAATTGATGCCAGATGGGGATCAGAGCATTGATGATGTAAAGATAGAACCTTGGTTTTGGATGCATTAAAAGTAACCAGCCATCTCTTTCCTCACTGTACTATGCGCTCAAGATCAGAGAAGAGAGAATCAGAGAGGACTTTGTCATTTACAGCCTTTGATGTGTTACCATAGATGGTCGTGTCATCAGCATAGATGTCAACGAATGATTTAAGTATGTGTTTTGGGAAATCATTGATGTAGATCAGGAAGAGAGTTGGGCCCAGGAAGGACCCCTGAGGGACTTCAGCATTAATACTCTGGGCCTCTAATTTCTACCCATTAACCACTACTCTTATGAGCCTATCGGAGAGAAATGATTTAATAATTGAGAAAACATTTCCAGTTATACCGTAGCTGGAAATTTTGTGAAGAAGGCCCTTATGCCATACCTTATTGAAAGCCTTTGATATGTCAAGAGCAATTATACTAGAAAGGAAGCCTTTGTTGAGAGATTCACTAATCCTATGAGATATGCTGTAGATCTAGCAGAATGGAAATCATATTGCATGTCACTAAGAAGGTTATTTCTGCTGAGGTGGTTGACTACTTCTCTATTTAATATGGATTCCAGCAGCTTACTCATGACACACAGGAGACATTGGTCTGTACTGAGAGGGAGATGACTTATCACTTGAATTCTTAAATATAGGGCATACTGATGAGGTTTTCCAGGGTGTGGAGAAGCACTTTTCCTTAAGGCAATTCTTAAACAGCTTTGTAAGTATGGACGCTAGTTCAGGTTGAAGTTTTTTGAGTACTATAGTACTGGAATTGGAATACCGTCAGGGCCAGTTGCTTTACTGGAATCAAGGTTCTTGATTTGCTTGGCAACATCACTCACAGATATTTGTATGTTGCATAGCGTGTTGTCTGTTATAGGAGGAAATACAGGGAGTTGATGGCCTTCGTCGCAAAGGGTAGAATTAGCTGCAAAGTTCTTGGCAAATAGTTTAGCCTTGTCTGATGCTGATAAGATAACCTCAGGTCGATTGATGATGGTTTGGATAGAACGCACGCTTCTGTTCAGGATCCTGTTTGCTATTTGCCAAAACTTGTGGGAACCAAGCCGCTGCTCAGCTACTTTGGATTCAACGGACTGAGCATATAGCCCTCTTGCATTTTTTATTACCCTTTTACAGTGGTTGCTGGCATTCCTGAAAGCAGCTTTAGTCTCAGTACATCTATTACGTTGGTAGCTATGGAAAAAGTTATTTCTGTGCACGATGACAGCAGCACATTCAGGGGAGAACCATGGCTGGCTGTTAGGTTTTTGTTGGAATTTTTTGGATGGTATGAATCGGTCTATGCCTACAATTAACCATTCCTTGAACATTTTTAATCATGTGACAGAAACGAACACTTGTTTTCTTCAGATATAGCCACTCTAACCAACCAAATCTGACCAAAGCATTGTACCAGCAGCTGCCAGAAATACAGTATAGAGTGCATCTCTTCACTCAGACATTCATTAGGAGCTTTCTCCCTGACCTTGATGCCAGATGTGATGCTGTGTTTTCCGACCTTTCTTTGCAGATCTTTGTTAGACATTAACGGTACCCATTAATTTTTCCACAACAACAATCTAGCAGATGCCGTAGCAGCCCTTTCACTTTCTCCAGCTCATCTACAATAACTGCCTGTCATCATTAACACTCCTTTCCCCATTGTACTACGTGCTCAACAGATCTATGCATTATCAACATTTACAGCTTGTTCCTATTCCTGCATTTGTCAATGTCCTCTGGCACCTTTTGTCTCTACTAACGTTCTCCCACAGCTCCCATTAATGCCCTCCTGCATCTAGCAACGTCCTCCCCTTTCCAACACTCGCCAACGTCTTCCTGTCGATCTAGCTCTTGGTCACGTTTATAGCCTCTAGTTTGTTTATTTGTTGTTTTGTTTTGTTTGCTTTGTTTTGTTTTGTTTTCTCGATGAAATAAAATGATCTCCATCTTTCAAGCTGTTGATTTGTGTTTTTTTTGTTTTTTTTACACAGGCATCACCACATTATCAAGGCCAAAAGGCCACTCAAGGATAAGGGTTAAAGAGTGTACAGTAGAAATTGGACAATATAGTAATCATTAGTAATGAAAATTCGGTAAATTTGATAACTTATATGGAACGGCTCATCAAGAACTTATTTATGTTAGACTTGAACACAACCATATTGTAGTCAACCGGAAAGCAGGAAAAAGGAAGACAATTCCACAGGCGTGCAGTTCTAAGAAAGAAGCTTTGTTTATGGAATCTACGTTTAGGTTTAGGCACAGATAAAGAGTGGGGGGAATTATTGATAGTGTTCTCAGCTAGACAAGTGTTTCTTGTGAAAATTAGGCGAGGGGGGACCATAGACTGAAGCTCAGTCGAACACTTTCCATGAAAATAACGATACATCAGAGACAAACTCGCAACATTTCTTCTGTGAGATAGAAGTTGCAGGGAAGAGAAAAGGACATCTCCTATGAGGCTACGAAGTCTATTTTGAACTCTATCAAGGCAGGACAAGTCCTTTCTAGCAGCTCCTGACCAGATGTGGCAACAGTATTCCATCCTTGGACGTACCTGGCTCTTATATAAATAGATGCATCACCAGTGAGATATCTACCGGATCGATAGAAAGATCCCACCATTTTTCCAGCGCCCTTGGCAACAGATTTGATGTACGTGTTCCATTTAAGATCAGGAGTAATGGTCAAGCCCAGAAGCTTGTCAAAACTTGAGGCCTCCTGAAGACGAGAGCCATTCATTTCAATTGATGCCAGATGTGGATCAGAATGTTGATGATGTAAAGAGAGAAGCTTGGTTTTAGATGCATTAAAAGTAACCAGCCACTCCTTTCCCCATTGTACTACGTGCTCAAAATCAGAGGAGAGAGAATCAGAGAGAACTTGGTCGTTTACTGTCTTAGATGTGCTACAATAAATGGTAGTGTCGTCAGCATAAATATCTACAAATGATGCAAGGATGTGATTTGGAAGATCATTAATGTAGATCAGGAAAAGAGTTGGGCCCAGGATGGACCCCTGAGGGACACCAGCATTAATACTGTGAGCTTCTGATTTTTGCCCCTCAACTACTACTCTTATGAACCTATTAGAAAGAAATGATTTAATAATTGAGAAGACATTTCCAGCTATACCATAGCTAGAGATCTTGTGAAGTAAACCTTTATGCCATACCCTTCAAAGGCCTTTGATATGTCAAGAGCAATTGCCCTAGAAAGGTTGCCTCCGTCGAGAGATTTGCTAATCCTATGAGATATAACTGTAAGCACATCTGCTGTAGATCTAGCAGAACGGAAACCATATTGAGTGTCACTAAGAAGGTTATTTTTGTTGAGATGGTTGATTACTTCTGTATTTAACACAGATTCCAGCAACTTACTCATGACGCACAGGAGACTTATTGGCCTGTACTGAGAGGGGGATGAGCGATCACCTGAATTCTTAAATACAGGGCATACTGATGAAATTTTCTAGGGAGATGGGAAACTATTCTCCTTAAGACAACGTTTAAACAGTTTTGTAAGTATGGGCGCTAGTTCAGGTTGAAGTTTTTTGAGTACTATAATTGGAATACCGTCAGGGCCAGTTGCTTTACTGGAATCAAGGTTTTTGATTAGCTTAACAACATCACGTACAGATATACGTATATCACATAGCGTGTTTTCTGATACAAGCTGCAAAGTTCTTGGCAAAGAGTTTGGCTTTGTCTGATACTGACGAGATTACCTCAGGTCCATTGATGATAGTTGGGATAGAGCAGACGCTTCTGTTCAGGATTCTGTTTGCTATTTGCCAAAACTGGTGGGAATCATGCCACTGCTCAGCTACTTTGGACTTAACGGATTGAGCATACAACTCTCTTGCGTTCTTTATTACTTACAATGGTTACTGGCAGTCCTGAAAGCGGCTTTAGTTTCCATACATCTATTACGTTGGAAGCAGTGGAAAAAGTGATTTCTGTGCGCAATGGCAGCAGCACATTCTGGAGAGAACCATGGCTGGCTGTTAGGTTTTTGCTGGAACTTTTTTGAGGGTATGAAACGGTCTATACCTACAATTAACCATTCCGTCAGGTCTGATACTATAGAGGACACATCCTTTTAAAACATGGAATGCAGAGGTAGATCCGATATAAATGTACGGAAGCTATCCCAGTCAGCCTTAGTGTATTGATATACTGTACGATGGAGAGGTACGTCTGGGGACTTATTACATTTCATTTTTATCTTTATTGATACAACAGAGTGGTCGGAAGATCCAAGAGGAGACAGAACAGAAACTGAACATAGTTCAGGGCAAGTTGTGAGAAAAAGGTTTAGTAGGCTCGCATACTGGCCATCATTGTCAGGCACACGGGTGGGTTCATGAACAATCTGAGTGAGGTCATAGGCAATGGAGAAATCATGACAGAACCTCCCCTCATCATCGGTCTTGTTTGAGTGGGTCAACCATTCAACGTTGTGAACATTGAAGTCTCCACATACGTGAATGTTATCTGAAGAATAAGCAGATAGGACTTGGTCAATTTTCTCAGATATGCTTTTAAAGATAGTAACTCCGCTGTTGTGGGGGCGATAGAGAGTAAATATAAATGCAGTAGTGTGAGCTAAAGCAACCCAGAAGCACATATAGGGTAAGTTAGGATCTTCCCTGGAGATGTCCATACCACATGGAAAGCCATCTTTAATATACACACATATTCCATGCCCATGGCGATCTTGGGGGTCAGATTTAGAAGTTAAGTTAGTGTATCCTTTAATTGCGAACTCTTCTAGGGAAATAGCCTGTCCAATGCCAGTTTCACTTAAAAAGAAAAGGTCTGGTTTAGTCTCCTGTAATTGGGTTTCAACCTTTGGAAGGTTAGAACGTAGACCCCTGATGTTGGAGAAGGAGACATGGTAGTAAGGGTCTACGTTGGAAGTTGGAGAACCGGGTTTAATCGTGTATTTTTTCTTGAAACTTGTCATGATGAAATTTTGCAATTTGTGGACTAGGTCGTCAGATTTACTTAGAGCAGGACAGAGAGGGGAAACTAAGAGACAAAAAGAAACGAAGAATTTTTTTTTTTTTTGTAGCTCATGATAAGGTAAAGCCGTAATAATTACCCACTAATATGGCATCGAGAGGCCCCATCAGAAGCTACTGCATGGTCCAGAATACATTCACCAAATGGTAATACAGCAGCCCCAGTACTTTGCACCTGCTGATAGGACAGCCTCCTTAGTGGTTAATCCAAGATTCGGGTCCCTGACTATCAGGCGGATAACGTCAGCCCAGATAAAACGTTTACCTTCAGCACCCGTACTAGTGACATGGCTACAAGGATAGACATAGAAACAGAAAATTTCCGCCATCTCTGCCAACTGTTCGCACAAAATACTGCGTTGTTTTTCATTTCTTCTTACTATTGCTGTATTTTTGTTTGTGTTTCTTTTTTTCAATGTAAGACCGATTTGTGATCGACCCCTGCAACACAATTTATTGGATTTTACTGAGTCAACACTAGTAGCCATGGAATCTGATTTATAAACAAAACTCTAAAAAGAATAAAAATTTCCTATTCTTCAAATAAAATAAAAAATAGAAAAAGAATTTTTTAAGAGTTATCGCCCTTGTCAATACTTGTTTATAAAAATGGCGACTATTTTTTACATGATGGATTTTTATTTCGGCGTTGGGTTTGTATTACTGTACACATAGATTCGAAAAAGTTACTGTTAAAAACTCGCTCAATATATGTTACCGTGACATATATTCGGCGGGTTTTTAATAGTATTTTTTCTAGTTTTTTATTTATAACACCTTTTCCCAAACTTACCGTGTTAAAGAGGGGGTGAGGCGCCATCTTGAATTTTACAATACATCGGTAAACACTGTATGTTTTTCGAGCTGAATAAACATGTTACATTGAATAAAAACACGAAAAATATACTCAGTTTGGTAGAAAAGTAACTTATCTTGCCTTTGATAACATTTATTTGTTATATATTTGTTTTTTGACAACTTTTTCGAATCTATGTGTTCAGTAATACAAACCCGCCATTTTATTGGCAATGTTATTGTTAGCTAAAATGAAAATAATGATGAGGTATTTTTATGCACATTTTCACGAACAACGATTTAATTTTCTTTTCGATGAAACAAATTACGTTTAATAAAGTGACAAAAACATTTCAGCACGAGGAACAGTTTTTATGAGTGGAGTATTTTGATGTTAAAACGAAATCTCTTTTTAATTAAATTTCAAAAACACGTGGAAAAAAAAATCAAAATAATGACCATATATTTTGGGAAAAATACGGCAGTCTAAACTAATTCATCAGAATTATTTTATTCGTCCATTAAACAAAAAGTTGTATCGACGGATCTGAACGAGAATCCCCCCCTCATTTTTATAGTATAGTTTTCGAGGTTGAGGGGGGGGGGATTACTCCGAAAGCCGTTCTTAACATGGGGGTGTTTATACCTAGCTGGGTCGCTCGGTTAGGTTGTAAAAAATACCAACTGCAGAATGCCGGTTAAAATTATAAGGGGGTAATTGATTCTCGTTCAGGTCCGCCGTTGCAGTATCAGTTCGAAAATTAAATTTTATTAAAATTTAAAAAAAAAAAAAAAACTTTAAAAATTAATTGTATTAATAAATCAATTGAACTCTTCTGAATTTTAAAGACATAAACAGTCGCTACCTACACTCATGTTAGCATAAGAGGGGGGTGCTTTATACATAAAATAATGACGATGAGATTGACCAAATTTTAAAAATTACTTACCTTTGCCACTTTCGGCATTTTGGTTTTTCCTCCAGGTGTAACTTCAGCCATGATTCTGATAAATTATTAAGCAAAAATAATCCGAGCGACAAGTTACCGTTTATTGTATACGACACGAGATCTGTCTGGAATAACACAAACAGTTGACGATAGTTAGTTAAACTACGGATGCGCAAAAGTGTTGAAAATGGTTTCAAATTTTAGGGGTTTTATTTCATTAGAATGGCACACACCACTAACAAATAAGAAAGTTTTCTTAAAGAATAGCGTTCATCTTACAACTGAAACTTTATTTTTTATTTTTTATCTTTTAAGATAAATTATATTAATATATTATATTCATGTATTTTTATTCATTTTTATGAGCTAATTAAATATCAAAATACGATGTAGGTAGAGAATAGTTAACAAAGCCTCCTCCTCCTCCTCCTCTCATGCTAAGAATAAGTTTCTAAATAATAACGTTATTATTTAGAAACCTTTCATAACACGAGGGAGACAGGACTAGGGGACCTTCTATACCTTCGCCAAATATATATATATATGTGTGTGTGTGTGTGTTAGTGATGGGACGATTCCAATATTTTTCCCGATTCCGATACAATTACCGATTCTGTGCTAAATTCCCGATTCTGATTCTTTATAAATCTCTAATTATTTAACTATAAGATTGCTATCCCCCCCCCCCGAATTTTTGTAAAATATGCAAATATTTTCCTAACCGTCAAAATACACTTGTGGAGGATAATCTATCGAATTTAGCTTTACTGGTATTTTGAAATCAATAAATATTTATTATTTTACCATCATTACCAGGAATGGAAAATTTTGGTTTAAACAAAACCAAATAAAAAAGATAATTAAAAGAATCGTTTTAGCATTGAAAAATAAGCATCAATTTTTCTGATTCCGATACCGATTCCAGTACCCCCAAATCTTCCGATTTTTCCGATTCCGATTAATCGTCCCAACACTAATATATATATATATATATATATATATATATATATATATATATATATATATATATATATATATGTGTGTGTGTGTGTGTGTGTGTGTATTGGGATGATTAATCAGACTCGGAATCAGGAATAAAAAAATCAGAACTTTTCAGGGTATGGGGAACGGTATCGGAATCGGAAAAATTTGTATCTATTTTTCTGATGCCAAAATGTTTTTTTATTGTTTTTATGTGTTTGTTTGTTTCAAACTTAATTTTTCACGGCTCGTATTAATGATCAAATGAAAAATATTTATTGATTTTAAACTACCAGTAAAGCTTAAATAATATAGACTATCCCAACAAGTGTGTTTTTACATTTGCGAAAATATATTATATGAGTTTTTGCTGTAATCTGTCCATAAAAAAAACGACTGTATATTTAGAAATTTAAGAAGAATCGAAATAGTACCAGAATTGGAAATCTAGAACAGAAGCAGTAATTATATCGAAAGTAGGAAAAATATTGGAATCGTCCCATTATTTATATATATATATATATATATATATATATATATATATATATATATATATATATATATATATATATATAAATTTAGTGGTTAAATTTAAATTCAGAAAATCAAAATATAGACACATATATTCGAGTTAAGAATTCATTGTTTGACAAAAGGAATATATAGAAGGGGTTATATTAATTTCCGTAATCCATGGATTTTCAATAAAGGCTCATATCATCAGAGGAAATGAAATGCAGTTAGCAAAATGTTCAGCTGTGAAAAGGCACTTATTTTGCTTTTCAGCACAAATATTGCAAATAGTTTTTTGGTATATGGTATATGAAAATAACTATTGGAAGAGGGAATTTCATACAACCTGGGCAGTCCATTATCGGAAGGAGTATAATGTCCTCCGGGGTTTTATTTCCAAATAGGCAGAATATTAGTCCAGGGAAGAAGGCAGTAATCCCATATAACAAAATGCGTCGTTGCTCCTTATTGATATTCCGAAAGGTATACAGGGTGGCCGTATTTGTTGGTGTATTGAACAAAATCGCATTCAATACACCAACAAATACGGCCGGCCCATATACCCTGGACCAATATTCTGCCTACTTGGAAATTACCCCGGAGGACATTATACTCCTTCCGATAATGGGCTGCCCAGGTTGTATGAAATTCCCTCTTCCAATAGTTATTTTTATATACCTATCATTCACCACCAAAAAATTATTTTCATATACCTTGTGCTGAAAAGCAAAATAAGTGCCTTTTCACAGCTGAACATTTTGTTAACCGCATTTCATTTCCTCTGATGATATGAGCCTTTATTGAAAATCCATTGATTAAGGAAATTAATATAACCTCTTCTATATATTCCTTTTGTTAAACAATAAATTCTTAACTCGAATATATGTGCCTATATTTTGATTTTCAGAATTTAAATTTAAACAACTAAATTTATATATTGCTCTATTCTTAAATAGTGAGCTTTTCTTTTTTGGCTAGGATCACCCTGAAACTGTTACCTCTAGTAATATCTATCAGGATTTTCATCGGATTTTAGTCTGTGTCTTATATATATATATATATATATATATATATATATATATATATATATATATATATATATATATATACATACATATATAAGAGCAAACAGTTAATAAAACATGTTAAAAAACACTTTGAAAAAGAGTTAAAAACATATTTAATCTGAAAAGGAAACACTTGATAAGTGGATAGTCATTAATCCGTGGAGTTTCGAAGAAATTTTTTTTTTTTTTTTTTACAAAGGCATCACCACATTATCAAGGCCCAGAGGCCACTCAAGGATAAGGATTAAAGAGTGTACAGTAGAAATTGGTCAATATAGTAATCATTAGTAATGAAAATTTGGTAAATTTAATACTTTCCTCTCATCAGAGGGTAGAAATTAGAAAAATGCAGGATCGGATTTTGCTTACAAAAGTATTTGATGAAGCTACAAGTAAGTCAAAGATCTTACTTGATAACAAAAAGTGAAGCAGAGGGAATATGGTGAAGGAAAAGGTGATTACACGTGAATGGATAGTCTGGTGAAAGGTAACTAATCCAATGACGGTAAAATCCAAAAATATAACTCCAAGAAAGTTAATTGAGTTTCCATTTGCACAAGTAAAATCCAAGGAAATCACGTAATTGGAAGATGGTTCAAAATAATCCAAAAGGCCGAAATCCATGGAATAATTCACAAATATGCACAAGGAAAAGGGGGGGGGGAATTCCAATAATATTAATAAAAGAAAAATAAGATATGCTTTTCATACGACTGCCGAGACACACTATAAATATTTTGGTGATGGGCTGAAACAATTGTGTGCTCTGAATGGAAAACAAAAATGATTTTTTTATGAATTTGTAAAAGTTTATTTGCTGCATTCAACATATGATATATGATAAAATTGTTTGCGTACCACACATCTTTAGAACCTTTTTCTTTAGACAAATCCTATTTACTTGCTTTTTAATGAGAAATCCATCTTCCAAAAGAGTGTTGCAGGTGGCCGAGAGGCATGAAGGTTCCAACCGACCATACAACTAATAAAGTAAACACAAGGCAAAGAGGTAATGGCAATAGCAAAGAAGGGTAGGTTTAAGACAATATACATCATGTTTTATTATTTATACTAAAAAAAAGGTAAAATGTAAGGCAATGGATTCAAGATAAGCCAGAGCGAGAACAAAATGCCTATAGAAATGAGACAACGAAATGGAGTTTCATTCTATATTAATAAACAACTTTATTTGTCATTTTCGTTAGTAACATGTGCAAGAGAGAAACGGGTTAGTAGGTTGAAGTGCTCTTGAGTAAAGATAGAATTAATATATTGCTGGCTGGTTGGGGAGCTAACAGCTCAGTCTACACGTGTTTATAGATAGTAGTTGCCGGAAAAAAGGAAGCCGATTACCGGAAAAAGAAAAGGCAAAATCTTCAGTGTGTTGACGTGTTGTCGTGGGTGAGTATGAGTTGTATCGACGAGAGTATTCCTGTAGAATGATAAAGCTCATATGGGTACCGCACGTGGAAATAAATGGTAGTTGGTAGTTAAAAGAAAGCCATTGTTAGCTTGTAGTATTCATGTTTTGCCTGAGGCTTCAGCCCCATGCAAAGTCTGCTCCCAGCCAGGATCAGAATCAAAGAGAGTTGAGAGTTTCAGATTTTGCATTTTATATACCCGGTCACGTGATTGAGAGCTGGCTTGTGATTGGACAAGCCAGGAGGAAATAGGTTTCAAATCTCGAATCGTGAGAATTAGCTCCTGCCTGCGTTTGTAGTGAGTGTCAGCTGCTACACGTATCATGAGGTTGAGATTCTAGAATCTTTGAGGTATGATGACATGACTAAGATTGATCAGAATCATATAGATGAGATCTATGCTAGAACTGGTAACCAGACGTCAGTGAGCATTGGAGCAGGTAGCTGGACATTAATGGGATGCTAGTTGCTTGAAGCGTTAGAGCTCCAGGAGTGAGCTGGAGAGAGCTAGAGGTGCTAGAGTCGCTGCAAGAGTAAGCTGGAGTTGCTGGATGCTGCAGGAGTAGGCTGGAATCACTACAGGAGTAAGCGCTGGAAGCTGCAGGAGTGTGTTGGAATTGCTGCAGGGATAAGCTGGAGTTGCTTGCAGCTAAAGTGAGCTGGCATTGTTGGAAGCTGCAGGAGTGAGCTGGAAGCCACAGGAATAAGCTAGAAAGCCACTGGAGTCGCCACAGAGTAAGATGGAGTCGCTGGAAGCTACAAGAGTGAACTGGAGAGCGGTTGGAGTGAGCTGGAGTCACTGCAGGTTCAGGAACTGAAGTGGCAGGCTGTGAGGGGGAGTCCCAGGATGCTGGTAGCAGTAGAGAGTGGCGCATGCATCATATTTTGATAGTTTGTGAATCGCATAATTAGTTTGTTGTGTAGCTCTGAAAAAGGCTGTTTAGGTACTGCTGCTGCTGCCTCTGGTCCATCAAGGCGGGATTTAGGAGGCTCCTAGTTCCTAGGTTGTGTTTGAAAATTTTACTGTGAAAGCTGCTAGCTTTATGGAGAGTCGTTCGTGCTACAGGCTCCATGGCCTGTGATGGTGTTACTATACAATGGATGACTATAATTAATTTTACACCATATTACTTATAGTTAAAAATGTTTACAGTGTTTATTAACTGTATTTATTTTAATCTAGGTTCAAAATAATAGTTCTTTGTTTTTGTTTAGTTTGTGAAAGATGAAGTTTTTATGTTTTTTCTTTATTGTTTGAAAATGGTCGTTGCTATTTTTTACACATATGGTTGTAGCATATTTCCAGGAGTTGCAAGTTTCAGCCGATGGCGTGTTTTTGTTTACAAACATGGGAGTGTTTAGCTGGTACACGTCAACAAGAAGTTGCCTCAATCTAGCGGGACTTCACTAACAAAGGAGAGAAAAGATGAAATTTTAGTTTGGGTTTTATTGATTGGTTTTAAAAAAAACATCAGGATAAAAAAGGTGATAGAGTGGGCTGTGTCTGGTTGTACCTAAAACTAAAATTGAATATTTAATAAGGAAGTTGTCATAATCTTCCAAGAATAACACCAAAATCTCTGCTACTAAATATGCATTGACTTTATTTACAGGAATATGTGAATATAAAGAGAGTTAATTGGCAGGTTGGCTTTTGTCAATAACGGAATGCTATATTCTGAAGTTCTAATTCGGCAGGCCACTTCTTGCGAAACGGCAGGAACAAAATAACATGTTGTATCATGAGGCAATCAACTGTGTAACCAGATTATGTTTTGATGCATAACTTTATTATCATGAATTGATCTGTTGCATCTGCACAGTTGTGTTGTAACACTTATGCAGTTCTATACATGTAGTCATCAACACATATGCGTGGAACAAAAACACAACTGAATATGATAAAAGATATTGTGTGCACATGTGAACAAAATAAATCGGTCATGCCATTGATACAAAGTGTAATATCAGAACAGATACTACACTTTGTTCCTAGCCAAAGATTAAAGGAACTTGAGTTATCAGGTTATTCAAAAGCAACAATAGCAAAATGCTGTTATGTGATCTCCAATCAGCAGCTTCTTTTAGCCAATTAAACAATTCCAATTTTACAACTTTATACAACATTTTGTCTTTTCTTCAACAGATAACTCATGTTTGCACTGAGTGATTGGTTCACTAACCAATCAAAAACCTTAGTATAGGAACACAAAAATTGTGGAACTACTTCTTACAGCACCCACATGTTTTGTTTTCCTACTCATCCCAGTCAAGACATATTTTGTTGGTTTCTCCAAATCACCAACAATAAACGACGATGATAAATAAGTCACATGGTTCTCTTTAGAAAGATTGATCATTCACTGTTTTAATTCCTTTTCAACACAATGCAAATAAAAGGTATTTTTATGTAAAACTTCAATCTTCATCTATATAGTTCAACTTTAGATCAGATGAACTTTCTATTACAGCCTAATATAATTATAATAGTGAACAGATACTCTACAATTATATATCTGTCATGATGTCCTAAAGAATCACTTTATCAGTTTGTAGCTTAAACTAGAATTTCAAATATTCTTCTTTTCATTCAAGTGCAGACTCAAAACTAAATATTTAAGACCAAACTTTACAAAATTTGTAAGCAGATAAGTAATATGGTTTAATTAATACTAAGACGAGGAAAACACGCACATACACAGACACATTTGTAGTAACATAATTTAATTAATTAATATATATATATATATATATATATATATATATATATATATATATATATATATATATATATATATATATATACTAGCGTCCGGTATTGCTAGGTATTAAACATAATGTTAAATTTCTTTTAAAAAATGAAATTTAAAATTAATTTAATTTAAAATTTAAAATTAAAAAAAAAAAAAACTGAGACATATGCATGCGAGCATTATATTTTCCCAAACTTGTAAGTAAAAAAAAATCCTTGAGTTGAGATCGAAACCAAAACCTAAAGATAGTGACATACGGGCATGCAATGGTCAACCATTAGACCAGCGTGACATGAACTTCAAAAAGTGTTTTCAAACTAATTATTCTTAATATAAGTAATCTGTAGTGTGAACTATTCACACATGTGCATTTGTGAAAGAGCAAACATAAAAATCTGATGACTCCCACATACTAATTTTTCAAATTAAACCATTAGCAGCCGTTTTTTGTTTTGTTTTTTTGGATGAAACAGATTTAAAAGTTTCCATGTCTGAATATCCTATATACAAAATCTCAAGTATATAGATCAAAAATTTGTTGAGTATATAGGTTGCGAAGTGTCCTCATAGACACATATTCTCACTTTTATAGATATGTAGATATATTTATGTTTGAAGAACTTGAGGTATAGAACTCAGTACAATTGCGCACAATAACTTTCCTTTAATATGTTTTGGTAAGTAAGGAAAAATGTCTCCACTCTAACTATTTTTTAGATGGAATAAGTATTAAAAAAAAACTGAGACAAAATAAAATACATTCATGCCAATAACAGAGTTGAAAGGCAAAATCAAACAGTAGGCTTGTCTGAATCAAGTATCTGGCATTAATTGAAATGAATGGCTCTCGTCTTGGGGAGGCTTCGTGTTTTGACAAACTTCTGGGCTTGACCTTTACTCCTGATCTGAAATGGAATGGATACATCAAATCCTTTGCCAAGGTCGCTGGAAAAATGGTGGGATCCTTCTATCGATCTAGTAGATATCTCACTGCTGATGCAATTCTCTATCTATATAAGAGCCAAGTACGTCTAATCTGGGCAGGAGCTGCTAGAAAGGACTTATTCTGCCTTGATAGAGTCCAAAATAGACTTTGTAGCCTAGTAGGGGATGCCATTTTCTCTTCCCTGCAACCTCTTTCTCACAGAAGAGATGTTGCGAGCTTGTCTCTGTTTTATCGTTATTTTCATGGCAAGTGCTCGTCTGAGCTCCAATATATGGTCTCCTTTCTCCAAACTTTCACGCGAAACATGTCTAGCTGAAAACACTATCAATCAATAATTACCCCCACTCTTTAAACTAAACATAGATTCCATGAACAAAGTTTCTTTCTTAGAACTGCACGCCTGTGGAACTGTCTTCCATTTGCTTGCTTTCCAGCTGACTACAATATGGTTGTCTTCAAGTCCAATGTAAAGAAGTTCTTGATGAGCCGTTCCACTTAAGTTAACAAATTTACCGAATTTTGATTTTATTGTCCAATTGGCTACTGTACACTCCCACATACTAATTTTTCAAATTAAACCATTAGCAGCCGTTTTTTTTTTTTGTTTTGGATGAAACAGATTAAAATTGTCCAATTGGCTACTGTACACTCTTTAACCCTTATCCTTGAGTGGCCTCTTTACCTTGATAAGAGGTGATGCCTATGTAAAAATAAAAGTATAGATATTTCAGATGGATTGCTATTTCAGTCTAACTATGAAAATCGGACAAGATACATATATGTTAGATTAGAAAACTAAAAAAAAGACACGTATATGTTATGACTAGAAAACTTTATGATGAAACTAGCGGGGGTACCCGGCGTTGCCCGGGTGTTTGGAGGTGTGTGTTTGTGGGAGGGGGGTAGATCAAAACAACCCTGTTAAAAAGAAAAAATCGTTGGCCAGGTGTTTGGAGGTGTAAAAGAAAAAAAAAAGTTTTAGTAGAAAGGTAGGCTTGAACCCTGAACCTTTGACGCAGAGGTGGAAAGGAAATGGAAAAAAAACCTGCGACCTAACCATCTCGACCACGAGAACAAACGAATTGATAAGTGTGTTAAGTTGACGTTTATAAAGTAAAATTAGCAGGTGCGAGAAAGTCACCTGATGTTTGCCCTAGTTTTGCGCTGGAAACCAGTTTCTGTTTTCCCCGCTACGAAATAGCTTGTAAAAGTCGGGTAAATTAAAGATAGCTGTGACCTGAGTTCCTTAGTCGTAGATATTATTATTTAGACAGCATATAAAAGGTTTTAAGAAGGAGCAAGCCAACCGAGAATGACGGCCAAAAAAGCCTTTTGTAGACATAAAGAAAAAGCGAACACATACATACATACATACATACATACATACATATATACATACATTTTCGCTTTTATATATATAGATATCGTGATGTAAATTATCAGTGGATGAGGATATCAATTCTAAGTTGAAAATCTCCAAAAGCTATGCTTACTTTTATTCTTCAATGAGTGTTTTCGTTTTTGGACCAAATCCAACAAACTTTCCACCATAAACTTCCTGTATGTTGTATGAATTGAGATGATCATTAAACCACAAATCATAACAAGCAGCCACATATGTCAGAACAGATGAAGAAATATATCGTTTCATTGTGGAATATTTCACAGAAAATTGCTTTTGCAAAAGTGTAAGAAAATCTCACTTTCTGTTGAGTATGAAATGGATTAAGTTTCTTTGTGCAGATTTAGATTTTTCTAACGACTATATTGTTATGTGCGCTGAACTATGAGAAAGTATGAGAGCTGAGTGGGTTCAACTCAACTGACTACATACATTGCAACCCTGGCAAATTGGGACACTGCCAGCTGAACAGAGTGTATGTTGTGGCAAAGGCAAACAGACTCCCAACCACGTAATGATTAACTGCCCAATTATGGGACTACTCTATAGTCTGAATGACGTGGGAAATTCTGAATTACTAAGTTATTTGAAGAAAAAAAAATTTTTTCACTTATTTATTTCATTATATATATATATATATATATATATATATATATATATATATATATATATCATTTCCTTATTTCCACAGCCAGACAACATCGCAGCTCACAAGAGCCATGATAGCCAACAAACCGGGATATATGGATATATATATATATATATATATATATATATATATATATATATATATATATATATATATATAAATAAATAAAAAAATAAAAATTACAATAAGTTTACCAAGGTAATCAAAATGGTAAACTTAAAATATATTATAAATATTAAAGAGTTAATATTTACAAGTAAAGTAATCTCAACCAGATGTAAAAGCTCAATAAAACCGAAAAGGAAATAGAGCTTATAATATGAACAAATGATTAATAAAACATGTTAAAAGACATCTTGAAAAAGAGTTAAAAACATATTTAATTTTAAAAAAGGAAGCACAAGATAAGTGGATAGTCCTTAATCCGCGGAGTTTTGAAGAAATACTCTCCTTCTCATCAGAGGGCAGAAATTAGCAAAATGCGGGATCGGATTTTGCATATAAAAGTATTTAATGAAACTACAAGTAAGTCATAGATCTTACTTGGTTAAAAAGAGGGTGAGGTAAAAGAAAAATGATAAAAAGATTTCACATGAATGGATAGTCTGCATTTTGCTAATTCCTGCCCTCCGATGAGAAGGAGAGTATTTCTTTGAAACTCCATGGATTAAGGACTATCCACTTATCTTGTGCTTCCTTTTTTAAAATTAAATATGTTTTTAACTCTTTTTCAAGATGTTTTTTAACATGTTTTATTAATCATTTGTTCATATATATATATATATATATATATATATATATATATATATATATATATATATATATATATAAGAACAAGTAGCTAATAAAACATGTTAAAAAACATTTTTAAAAAGAGTTAAAAACATATTCAATTTTAAAAAGGAAGCACAAAATAAGTGGATAATCCTTAATCCATGGAGTTTCGAAGAAATACTTTCCTTCTTATCAGAGGGTAGGATTTAGCAAAATGCGGTATTGGATTTTGCTTGCAAAAGTATATATATATATATATATATATATATATATAACTACTTCATTTACTCACATAAATTTAACATATGAAAGTATAGATTTATGTGTAAACTTTAAGTATTTACTTCAAAAGTGCTCAATACATAGGTAGAGCTAGTTAGTAATTTATAAAATATATATGGCGATTAAGCTATACTGAATATTCGGCGTTTCATCCACTCTAGGATTCGTCAGGCTTATGCGCGAATTCTGTGCTTGTTTATCGTTTTTATATGGTCCTCTTCTGTTGAGGATTTTAGTTAGCCAATCAGCTTTCTAGTATCCACCGCGCCTCTTCCTATCAGCCAATGGGCATGCATTTTATCGAACAAAGGATCTGTTTTAAAACTAGTTTAGTGGTTTAAGGCAGACATTTTCTTTTTTTTTATATATATATAAATATACATATGTGTACACACATATATGTACATATATATACATATATATATACATACATATATGTGTGATCGTTTATGTATATTCATGTGTATTTAATTTATTTATTTGTTTATTTTCTATTGTTTTTGTTAGTTTTAAAACTACTTTGTATCGCTATCCTAGAGTAAATTTTATTTTGTGAACACAGTTATTTGCTATTTCTCTTCTACAGTTTAATAGATTTTGGGGTTCTTTAAAGTACAGGATAGCAAATTTTTCATGAAGGCATGATTTATATGGGTCGTCTAAATGCCTACATGTGGTAGCTTGTCTTATTATTTTCCATTTGACTACCGGCAAATGTCCGCTTTCTTTGAGTTCCCAGTATTTATTTGCTAGTGCTGTTTTTATACGGTGTTTTTTATTGTTGAATGTACTTTTGTGGTCATAGTATCGGGTTTTGAAATCTAAGGAAGTTATGCCTACATAATATTTCTTGTTATTCAGGTTTTCTTTCGCAAATATTGTTGCCTGATTAACTACGCTTTTTGTTAGACATTTATTTTGAATTGGGCAAAGTGTGCGGTGTCTACAGTTGCATTTATCTTGTTCATTATTATTATTTTTATTTATGGTATGGTTGTTCTTGTCCGGGGTTGGTTTGTTATTATTATTATTATTATTATTATTATTATTATTATTGTTATTTCTGCTAGTATTAGTTTTATTTTTGTCATGGTGTCTACTTTTTTTATGTTTATTTTGTTGTTGTTAACATTGTTTTTATTTAGTATTTTGTTATTATGTGCTTTAATTATCATCTCTAAATTTTCGCAACAACTGTAGGATAACTTTAAGGTATTTTTATTGAAGATTTTGTGTAAGGGGTTGGTTGCCATATAAAAACGATAAACAACCACAGAATTCGTGCATAAGCCTGACGAATCCTAGAGTGGATGAAACACTGAATATTCAGTGTAGCTTAATTGCCATATATATTTTATAAATTACTACTATATATATATATATATATGCATGTATGTATATATATATATATATATATATATATATATATATATATATATAATAGCATTCAAGTATATTGATCACAATGCTCAGTACATGTGTAGAGCTTATATATAAACTATTATTATCATTAATTACCCCCCTTTTTCATCTGTGCCTAAACCTAAATGTAGATTCTATGAGCCAAGCTTCGTTCTTAGAACTGCATGCCTATGGAATTGTCTTCTGTTTTCCTGCTTTCCAGCTGACTACAATATGGTTGTCTTCAAGTCTAACGTAAACAAGTTTTTGATGAGCCGTTCCATATAAGTTAACAAACTTACCGAATTTCCATTACTAACGATTACTATATTGTCCAATTTGTACTGTACATTCTTTAACCCTTATCCTCGAGTGGCCTCTTGGCCTTGATAAGTGGTGATACCTATGTAAAAAAATTTTTTAAAAAAACTCTACACATGATCGAGCACTTTTGAAAAAATATTGTTTTTTTATCGATATACCTGAACTTAATTATTACAAGGAGCATTCCAAAAGTAATGCCTCCTATTTTTTATTCCGCCCAAACGGATCAGAGCGGATTGCAAGGTGCATTGTTATGATGACTAAACAAGATGGAACTTCCGAATATAGCATTCCGGTATTTACAAAAGCCAGCCTTCCAATTAACTCTCTTTATTCCTGTAAATAAAGTTAATGCATACTTAGTAGCAGAGATTTTGGTGTTATTCTTGGAAAATGATGACAACTGTCTTATAAAGTATTCAATTTTAATTTTAGGTACAACCAGACACGGTCCACTCTATCAAAGTACCTTTTTCATCCTGATGTTCTTTTCAAACAAACCTAAACTAAAATTTCATCTTTCCTCTCCTTTGTTAGTGAAGTCTTCCTAGATTGAGACAACTTTTTTCCAGAGTGTCCCCTTGTTGTGGTGTGCCAGCTAACCATTCCCATGTTTGTAAACAAAAACACGCCATCGGCTGAAACTCGACACTACCAGAAATATCTATGTGCATGTTTTCAGGAAGAAAATGATAACATTGAAGACAAACTGGACTTAGTCGAATCCTCCATAAAATTCACACATTAAACAGAAAACAATCACTCATTACCTTTTCTAGACATACTTACTATAAAATCCAATAATAAACTATCATTCAAAGTTTACTGCAAAACCACACACAAAAATGATTTCTACTCATACCATAGTAACAAAATAAAAACAGGTATGATAATTGGTTTCTTCCTACGTGTATTCAGAATTTGAAGTCTAGAATATCAGGACGAAGAATTCAAATATCTCACAAACACTTTGAAAACCTTGCAACATCCCACATATTTCATATCAAATGCTAAGCAAAAAGCCACACAAATATTTTTCAGGATAAATAAACAAAAATCATATACACCTGTTCGAACATGTTTTTCCTCACATACACACACCCACGTGTATGCACGCACATACGCACACATACACACGTACATATATTCACGTTCACGTACATACATTCACATTCACATACACACACGCTAATGTACACACATGTACGCACACATGGGCAACGTCACTTCCTTATAAATGAAATCCAGACATGCGCAGTCAGAACACTGACTCCGATATAAAAGTCAACAACAACGTTCAACTTCCTCTTTCTTCCCTTTTGACTTGGTTCGTCAACCAGATAAGTTCGTGTCCACAGCTTGTGGCCTGAAGACACTTCCACATGGACGACTGCTACCATGCAGGCACGGCTTTACTGTGGTCAACCTCCTCTCTCTTTCTTTCTTTACATACTGGACTGCTCTTTCTCTTTTCCCTACTTTATTCCTCTTTTTTCCACGCACGTAGTCGTCAACACCTGAACTGAACACGTGTTCCACCTAAACCATTTATTTTCAACAGAAAATAAACGATATGTTTATTTTATTCAGCAATTGAGTTTTGTTTCCTTCCTTCCATTCATTTTATTATTTTCTTTTCGTAGCGAGTTTGGATTATTATATCCTGGTCCGCAACACACCAAACATTTCTCTCATAAACCGACAGGGACTTTTACCTACGCACACCAATAATACAATAATTTGCAACACACTAAACAAACTAGGAATTCCAATCATACAAACCACATCACAAATTATAAGAAAAATATTGAAAACAACAAAATATCTCCAAAACAAACCAGTTTCCAATGCAATGCAAGGATCTGGGGTTAGAGTACTTGGAAAAATCAATTGGCAGAGTTGTTAGATTGTAAAAAGTGATATTCTCCTGAAGGTTGAAGGTTCAATGTTGATAGAACAATAAGTGAAGTAAATAAAGGGTTCTTTCCAAAATTCCGTCCAAATTCCAGAGTTTGACAGATACATTCCTGAGTTCGATAAGATACACCTGAAGAAAGTAGTAGGTTACATCAATTGAAACATCGTGAAAATGACACTCAAGATGAGAACAGTAGTCCGAAGAATCCAAATAATATAGACGAAACACATCGTCTTTAACCGATCATCTGTTTGTCATCCTTCTTTGCTATTGCCGTTACCTCTTTGCCTAGTGTTTACTTTATTAGTTGTATCGTCGATTGGCATCTTCATTCTACCATCTTGGCCCTTCGTAACAAGTATATGCCGAATTAGCTTGTCTTATATTCTTGTGTTCCTATGTTAATGAAACTGTTCAAATTAATATCAATTGTAGAGAAGATGTTTGTGACTCTTTTTTTTTCTCATCAAGCAATGCTAATTAGATGAACACAGACACAGAGACGTTACTATAAAAATGGCTCCGACAAGCCCCAACAATGGGGCCCAACACTACATTCTTTTCTAAAAAAATATCCATTTAGTCTTTATCAGAATTGTTTGGTTATTTTTTATATTATGATAAACACCCAAAGGGATCATTCTAAATCCAGCCTTAAATTGTTTAATCTCTAATTCATTATTATATATTATTTTTAACAAAACTTTCCCAAAGTGATTAAGAGCATTGTTGTCACTTTGTGCTACCATAGATTAAGGTAATTGAATCGTCAGCAGAAACGGATAACTTCCGGCGGCGCGACTTCCGGCTGGACGCCATGGCAGACGCATTCTTAAGGAATTAAGTTTAAAACCAACTTCGCTATTGTTTTCAGCTTCCCGCTATTCGAAGTCATGAGTGACGTACAAATAGAAAAACTATTTAACTTGCATAGGTAGGTTAATTGACCACTAACTATTTTGCAGTTATTTACTTTTGTTTTTCGGTGTAAATATATCAACTTACTTTGAATGCTGTCAAAAAAAAAAAAAATCATCACATAAAAAAAGTCATCTTTTCTTACGAAAATTCTGAAGCGTAAATAATTGTTATTGTTTCATCATTAAAACAAAACGAAAAATAATCCCTTCTTGCGGTGATTATTTGACAGTTTTTGGTAGTAATCTTTAAGATGGTCGTTTTATTTATATTTTCTCTGACAATTCCTTGACGTTTATTGAATTTTTGGCTGATGACAATCTTGTCTTCAATTTTCCTTATTTATTTAAAACCTTTCTTTTCTCTGTCGTTCTATTTAATTGTGAATACATTTAAAAAAAATTACATTAAAATATTGAATCTTTTTTTTTTTTTTTTTTTTGCATTTAATTAGTAACTGAACTGATTCCTGGTCAGTGTTAACGTTTCTTGGAAAACAACATTGTTTTTTCTAATAAAGTTGGTGCTTTTACAGATTGGCCCCCATGGCGGACGATATTAACTGGGTTAACTCCGGTAACGAGTTACAAAAAAAAAAAAAAAAAAAAAAAGTTCAAAAACTTTAATGCCTTATCTTCATTTTTTTTTTTTTTTATATTTGCTAGTAATTGTCTGTATATTTGCTATACAAAAAAAAAATTAAAAAGAAAGAAATCGGTATTTTTTTTTTTTTTTTTTTTTTTTTTTACGATCTGCCCCAGCATATTATAAACATCGACAACTTCCCCGTGTTACGAACGGCTTTCGAGGTTGGTGTTTATTCCGAAAGCCGTTCTTAACATGGAGAAGTTGGGGTGTTTATAATACGCTGTCTGTGGGGCAGTTGGGCTGGGGCTGGGGCACGTCGTAAAAATTGACCAAAAAAATCTGTCAAATATGCTATAACGCTTTTAAATCTGTTTCATTAGTGTTTTGTTTAAGTTTAGAAATTCAAGGAATAGTTCAAAACATTAAGAAATATATCTGCGACCGATTTTTTTTTATAAACTAGAAATAGAAACGATAAACTACAAAAAAAAAACATTATGTGCAAGAAATGTACATAAATTAAATCTAAAATATGATGCAAACAACGAAACGAAAAATAGTAAAAAAAAAAAAAAAAAATACATAAATATTTCCATAGGTAAGCTACCTGGATTTTTTTATTTTATTCATTTATTTATTTTTTTTTTTTTTACTTCTGCAATATTCGGGCGAGCGCCATTGTCAGGGGGGCGATAACTCCAATTTCTTCTTAGTCAAGTAAATAACAAACAAGATTTTTTTTTTTTTTTTTTTTGCTGAACACAAAAAATATTTGAAAACCAAAACATTTATTGTATTAAAATGTATCAATATAATTGTAAAAACATTTGTTACCGTCAGGAGGACGTAAGAAAATATAAAACAATTTTGTAATTACACCAACATTGGATTTTTAGAAAATTTTGTTTGTTTTCCTAACAAATACTTTTGGTGCTAATGCATTGCAGTGCATTCATTTGCATTGCATTACTGATCCGCGCTATTTTTAAAAATCGTATTTCCAAGTTTAATTAAAGTTTTGTGTTTTTTTTTTTTATTCAATTTTAAGGTTAAAGTACAGAATACAAAATACCCTCCCCTCCCCATGTTAAGAATGGCTTTTTAAATAATGTTATTACGTTAGTACGGATCAATAAGTGCATGAGTATCATAATTTTAATAACTTTTTCCAAATTAAAGCCACTTTGAAGGGTCAACAACAAATTAATGAAACACTTTTTCCGAATTCAACATCGGATTTTTTTTTTTTTCCGAAACATTTTTTGAATTGAAGTATAATTATGGCACCTGCTGATTTAAAAAGTTTGTAAGAAAATATAATTTTAATAAAACAATTTTGTAATTAAAGTAACATTGGATTTTTATAAAATATATTTTCTGAACAAATCTCTGTGTTATGAGTAAGTTACTGGAATCAATATTAAATAGAGAAATAGTCAACCACCTCAGCAGGAATAACCTTCTTAGTGACACACAATATGGTTTCCGCTCTGCAAGATCTACCGCAGATGTGCTGACGGTTATATCCCACAGGATTAGTGAATCTCTTGACAAAGGCTTCCTTTCTAGGGCAATTGCTCTTGACATATCAAAGGCCTTTGACAAAGTATGGCATAAGGGTCTACTTCACAAGATTTCCAGCTACGGTATAACTGGAAATGTTTTCTCAATCATTAAATCATTTCTCTCTGATAGGCCCATAAGAGTAGTGGTAGATGGACAAAAATCGGAGGCCTACAATATAAATGCTGGAGTCCCTCAGGGGTCAATCCTGGGCCCAACTCTCTTCCTGATCTACATCAATGACCTCCCTAAACACATACTTAAATCATTCGTTGACATCTATGCTGATGACACAACCATCTACGGCAACACATCAAAGGCTGTAAATGACAAAGTTCTCTCGGATTCTCTCTCCTCTGATCTCGAGCGCGTGGTTCAGTGGGGGAAGATGTGGCTAGTTACCTTTAATGCATCCAAAACCAAACTCCTATCCTTACATCATCAACGCTCTGATCCCCAGCTGGCATCAATTGTGATGGATGGCTCTCGTCTGGGTGAGGCCCCGTGTTTTGACAAGCTTCTGGGTTTGACCTTTACTCCTGATCTGAAATGGAACACGTACATCAAGTCTGTTGCCAAGGTCGCAGGAAAGATGGTGGGATCCTTCTACCGCTCCAGAAGATATCTCACTTCTGATGCAATTCTCTATCTATATAAAAGCCAAGTACGTCCAAGGATGGAATACTGTTGCCATATCTGGGCAGGAGCTGCCAAAAACAGCCTATCATGCCTTGACAGAGTACAAAATAGACTTCGTGGTTTAGTGGGGGATGCCCTTTTCTCTACCCTGCAACCCCTCTCCCACAGAAGAGACGTTGCGAGCCTATCCTTGTTTTATCGTTATTTTCATGGCAGGTGCTCGTCTGAACTCCAATCCCTGGTCCCCCCTCGCCAATCTTTCACGAAAAACACCCGTCTAGCTGAATCCACTGTGAAAAATTTCCCCCACTCTATATCTGTGCCTAAATCAAAACGCGGATTTCATGAGCAAAGCTTCTTTCTTAGAACTGCACGCCTGTGGAACTCTGTTTCGTCTGCCTGCTTCCCTCTGGACTACAACTTGGATGTCTTCAAGTCTAATGTTAACAATTTCCTAATGAACCGCCCCCCTAATTAAACACTTCATAAAATCTCCTCACTAACGTGATGTACTTGCAATAACCCTTATCCCTGAGTGGCTTCCGGGCCTTGATAAGTGGTGATCACTGTGTAAAAAAAAAAAAAAAAAAAAAAATTCCCAAAAAGTATGAATTATCGTTCCCTGTTCTTTGACCGAAAAGCGCCACCTGGTGAGTGAAACAGGAAACACGGCGAAAACATGGCGCTCGCCCGAATACTGCAAAAGTGCCTTTTTTTTGTGTGTGTGTTTTAGCCTATTTTAATGTTTATTTACTTTGAAACGCATGGTGGCATTTATTTGGATGGTTTTCTACCAGTATTTTGTTTAATTTTCGATTTTTAAATGATTATTGAGACTCCTGGGATGACCGTTTTATGTGGGCCATTTTTTTTCTTTTCTTGTAATGTAAGACTCGGCACTACTTGTCTCAAACTAAAAAAACACTTTAAAATAAGTTAAAAACAAACAACTTATATCCTAAAGTAGAGTTACTTGTTTTGCTTATAGTAACATTCATTTGTTATACATGTTTTTTTTTGGGGGGGGGGTTGTCTATACTGCAAAATTCCCAGCCAGACTTGACTATAAAGTCAAGTTCGGCTTTCCCAAAATTGGCATTCTGGATTGGGTCATCAATTAAAATTTGCCCAGTTTGAACTGATTTCTTTCAGTAATCGTTGATAAAAAAGATGAAATGTATTCCAATACATTTCATCTGATGTCCTTATCAAAGATTACTTGTCTTACAGCTGTTGTAATGGATTTTACTGAGCCAGTATCGCCCACCTTTTTTTTTTCTTTTAATGTCATTCTTTATACTTGTATATATTCTTAATTAAAATGTGCGTCTAATATTTGAAAATATGCATTCACTGCCACAAGTCGAAAACATCTTATGGTAAAAAAACAATTGCAAATGCCTTGTTAAAACCTCTATAAATAAACCCAAACAACCTGTATCTTGAATACGGAAACGTGAGACGAAGAGGCTTTTTCCTTTTGCAATGATGTCATCTACCAACCGGCATTTGAGAGAGAATGAACTTGTCGTTGTTGGCCAACTATGAACTTGTTGTTGGCCAACTATGAACTTGTTGTTGTTGGCCAACTATGAATTTCTTTTTGGTGCTTGTCTGTTACAGCACTATTTTTTTTAAAATAGTATTTAAGTTAAATTTTTACGATATTTTTGTTTATTAAATTAAGTAAAAGTAAAAAAAGTTACAAAACGTTTTCTCTTCCCCATGTTAAGAACGATTTTCTAAACAATACAATGTTATTTCATCGCAGTATCATAGATGCACAGGTGCTCGGTAAAAATGGCATAAGTGAATAAGTAAAACTGGCTCCCATTTCCCTAGTTTAGAATAGGGCAAAGCCTCTTTAAAGTTTGGAGAAAAATCAGTTTGATTAGGTTCAAATTCTATAGAAGCACTGAAAAATGTTTTCTTTAATATTTCATATTTATCTCCATATATAATAAAATGACTGCATAAATTCCCCTCTGGATCAAAGTATTGTAGGTTTGCAACAACAGATGCCACATACAAATTCAATGCATCTAGGCTAATAGCCACTATCTTACATCCTAGGAGCAACACCAACACAACATCGTTAGAGGAAAACATACCTACTTTTCGCTCTAAATATTTAGTCCTATCACTGGGAGGAAGTCAACATGTTCCACAGATTCTACGCTTACATTGCCCATAACTGGCTCATACAAACACAGATATACCATTAATTTTCCCGTTGTAGAATAAAAAAATAGTCTCCCTCGGAAAGTCCACTGCCTCTGATTGGTTGCCCGTTCCAATATATAACAACGAACAAATGTTCCGCCCTTCTCTGCTTAGACTAAAACCTACACAAACATACATATAGTATGTAGTAGTAAATGTATCTTCTACGTTCTTCTTTGTGTTTGTCAAAACAAACAACGTACCATAATAAATTCATAAATTTTACTGTTTTTAGTTACTTTTTTTATCAGCAAATTATTTTTGTTTTTTACAATCAACTCAATACTATAGAACCCTGGGATTCGGCATTAAAAATTAGTAACAAAATTCAGTATAGTATATAATACATTTATATAATCAAATATCATTATAAATAACACCCTAAGGTGGGGCAAATACCATAACCAGGGGTTGGAAAAACATCGTATTCCACATCATAACCTGAAAAACCGTATTTTTGTTAGATGAGTTAGATGGGCAACCGTAGTCCGGGGTTTTAATCACATTACCGTTTTTATTTAATAATACTTTATAAGGACTTCCAACACATGCCAAAGATTTAATTTAATGTAACAAGATGTAAGTGTAATCTATTTTATTATGATCATAACTTTTGTGCCATTTAAAAGAAGCTTAAAATAAACCAGTAATATTTTTTTACATTTTTATTATCAAAAAAATGAAAATGTGATATCACATTGTAAACTCCTTAAAAAAATATTCCTCTATAGTGATCATTTCGAAAGCATAAATATTAGTGTTTTATTTTTTATTTTTTTACATAAGGGTCACCATATATCAACATTCAAAGGATACTTAAGGATGAAGGTCATGTGTGTATTGTAGTCATGGAGACAATAGCATAGTAATCATTTGTAGTGGAAATTTGGTATAATTAGATTATTTACAAGGATGGTTTAATAAGAACTTGTTTACATTGGACTTGAAGATGACATTGTTGTAGTCAGCTGGACAGCAGACCAGTAGAACAGTGTTTCACAGGTGAGCAGTTCAAGGAAAGAAGCTTTGCTCACGGAATCCACGTTTAGGTTTAGGCACCGATAGTGGGGGAATTTTGATAGTTATTTTGGTTAGATGAGTTTTTTGTGAAAGATTGATGAGTGGGAGGGAGCATAGGTTGGAGCTCTGGAGAGAAGAGAAAAGGGCATTACCTACTAGATTACGAAGTTGGCATTGAACTCTGTCAAGGCAGGATAAGGTACTCTACGCAACTCCTGCCCAGATGTGGCAACAGTACTCCATATTTAGATGTACTTAGCTCTTATACAGGTAGAGAATTGCATCAGCAGTGAGATATCTACTGGAACGATAGAATGCTCCAACCATTTTTCCAGCAACCTGGCCAACAGATTTAATGTATGTGCTCCATTTCAGATCAGAAGTGACGGTCAGACCTAGAAGCTTATCTAAAACTGGAGCGTCTTCAAGGCAAGAGCCGTTCATTTCAATAGAGACCAGATGTGGATCAGAGCATTGATGAGGGAAAGACAGAAGCTTGGGTGTAGATGCATTAAAATTACCCCCCCCCCCCCCATTGCACCATTTGCCCAAGATCAAAGAATAGAGAATCAGAGAGATCTTGGTCATTTCCAGCCTATCAAAAGCCTTTGATATGTTGAGCAATTGTCCTAAAAACGAAGCCTCCATCAAGAGATTCACTAATCAGGATTAGTGAATCTCTTGATGGGGGCTTCGTTTTATAAGATATTAGCACATCAGCTGTAGATCTAGCAGAACAGAAACTATTGTATGTCACTGAGTAGGTTCTTTTTGCTGAGGTGGTTGACCACTTCTCTGTTTAATACAGATTCCAATAACATACTCATGATGCACAGGAGACTGATTGGTCTGTACTGAGAGGGATATGATGGAGCGTCTGAATTTTTAAATATGGGGCAGACTGATAAAGTTTTCCAGGTTGTTGGGAAGCATTTCTCCTTAAGACAACGTTTGAACAGTTTTGTAAATCTGGGAGCTAGTTCTGGTTGAAGCTTTTTGAGCACTGATTCGAATGCTGTTGGGGCCAGTTGCTTTATTGGAATGAAGGTTTTTGATAAGTTTGGCAACATCATGCACAGATTTATGTCGCATAGGAAGTTTCCAGTCACAGTATGAAATATGAGAGTTAAGGGTTTTGATTGAAAAGGGTGCAATTTGCTGCAAACTTCATAGCAAAGAGTTTGGCTTTGTCAAATGCTGATGAAATTACCTCACGTCCATTGATGATGGTTGGGATAGAGGATATGCCTTTGTTCAGTACCCTGTTTGTTATTCATCAAAACTTGTAGGAACCAAGCCGTTGCTCAAGTACTTTAGACTTCACAAACTGAGCATATTATTTCCCTGTGAGATTTTTGATAAGTTTGACAACATGCACAGTTATTTGTATGTTGCATAGTGTATTTTCACACACAGGAGTAAATACTGGGATTAGGCACCCCTGATCACATAGGGTAGAATTTGCTGCAAAGAGTTTGGCTTTGTCTGATGCTGATGAAATTACTTCAGGTCTATTGATGATGGTTAGGATATGCTTTGGTACAGGACCGTGTTTGTTATTTGCCAAAACTTATGAAAACCAAGCTGCTACTCAGCTACTTTGGACTTGACGGCTTGAGCATACAGCTCTCTTGCATTCTTTATTACTCGTTTACAGTGGTTGTTAGCAGTCCTAAATGCAGCTTCAGTCTCAGTACATCTATTTTGCAGTAGAAATGGTGGTTTCTGTGCGCCATGGCAGCGATACATTTTGGAGAGTACCACAGTCGACTTTTGGGTTTTTGCTGGAATTTCTCGGAAGGTATGAAGTGGTCTATACTGACAATTAACCAGTCAGGTCTGATGCTATAGAGGACACATTCATTTTAAATATGAAGTGCAGAGGAATGTCTGATATAAATTTACGGAAGGGTATTCCAACTAGGCATAGAGGTATGCTGGAGGATTTGTTACATTTTGTTTTTATTTTAACTGAGACAACAGAGTGGGTGGAAGATCCCAGTGGGGACAGAACTGAGGATGAGAAAGCTCTGAGAAAGTTGTAAAAAAAAAAAAGATTAAGGACACTTGCATACTGACTGTCAGTGTCAGGCACACAGGTTGTTTGTCGACAATCTGAGTTAGGTCATGGGTGATGGAGAAATCATGACAGAACCTCCCTCATCATCCGTTTTATTTTAGTGGGTTAGCCATTCAACATTGTGAACATTGAAGTTATCACAGACATGAATGTTAACCAAAGGATTAGCAGACAGGATGTGGTCAATTTTCTCAGATGCTCTTAAAAATAGTAACTGTTGTTGGGTGTAGCTGGTTTCCAAAATCGATTACATCCATTGCAATCCTGCTTTAGTTTTCTGTGATATCAAGCCTGCTAGACTTCCAAGGTACTAGGACTGGATCAATTGACTGGCATTATCTGCAATCTCTAACCACTGTTCACAGCTTGGCTTTAGTTATTCCTGGGTTGGTCAACTTCACAAAGTAATGTTTTCTTCACACCAAGGTGCCCATTGGATCAGTCAATGGCTTGTATCTGAGAAACATTCCATTCCTTAACCACATTGTTCTGTCAATATATGGATTTCATGCAGCCATTGCTGCAGTATCCTTGTAAGCTGACTAACTCGGTTATTATGAGATTTGGCAAGCTTCACATCAATCTGCAGCTCATATTCAGAGACCAATTCTCAGTGTTCCCACTCATCTGTCCAGACAAGGTATCAGTTACTCAGTGATGCACACGAAGTCTATAAGTGAATAGTTTTTGCCTTTCATTAGGTTTATACCTCGCAGAACAGCATTGAGCTCGGTCAAGTTTTTTTGTTTTTTTTCTTCCTATACCGATTGGAACCAGCTTGCATTTTCTATCATGGAACCATTGGCTAATAAACTTGCATCTGCCCATACAGTTATATCCATTGATACACCAGCCACCATTCACTGAATTGTCCTGGGCTATTCTCGACAATATCTGCAATAGTAGAGGGTCCAGCACTTCATCATCCCATCTAATCATCACTGTGTTTGCCCTTCATTTCACAAATGCTGTGGCCAAATGTGGCAACTACATACCAAGAAATGACCAGTCAGCTTCCCACACACTGAGAAGACAATTGGGTGGAAAAGGGGATTACTGACAGTTCACTTCCACAATACCAAAGTTTTCCTTGCTCCTCTTAGATCGTAATCCCAACACGTTTCTGTTTCTCGCCATTTTGGGATCTTACTGCCCAGACTGAACTGCTCCAAATAGTTTTTAACGACAGAACACACACTCTCATTCATAAAAATATTGTCAATATAAGAAGACATAGCTGCGTCAATGTTCACATCCTGGCTTAAAACAGTAGTAACTTTTTTTTTTTTTTTTTTTTACAAGGTAGCCACTACTTATCAAGGCCCGGAAGCCACTCAGGGATAAGGATTATTGCATGTACAGTACGTTAGTATTGGAGATTTGATAAAGTGTGTTACTTAAGGGGGCGATTCATCAGGAATTTGTTTATGTTGGACTTGAAGACATCCAGATTGTAGTCAGGTGGGAAACAGACGGAACAGAGTTCCATAGGCGTGCAGTTCTAAGAAAGAAACTTTGTTGATGGAATCTACGTTTTGATTTTGGCACAGATAAAGAGTGGGGAAAATTTTTGACAGTGGTTTCAGCTAGACGAGTGTTTATTGTAAAAGATTGACGGGGGGGGGGCACCAGAGATTGGAGCTCAGACGAACACTTGCCATGGAAGTAATGATAAAACAGACAGGCTCGCAATGTCTCTCCTGTGGGAGAGAGGTTGCAGGGAAGAGAAAAGGGCATCTCCCACTAAGCCACGAAGCCTATTTTGTACTCTGTCAAGGCAGGATAGGTGTTTTTAACAGCTCCTGCCCAGATGTGACAGCAGTACTCCATCCTTGGACGTACTTGGATTTTATATAGGTAGAGAATTGCATCAGCAGTGAGATATCTTTTGGAGCGATAGAAGGATACTACCATTTTTCCAGCGACCTTGGCAACTGACTTGATGTACATGTTCCATTTCAGGTCAGGAGTAAAGGTCAAGCCTAGAAGCTAATCAAAACATGGAGCTTCCCCTAGACAAGAGCCATCCATTTCAATTGATGCCAGATGGAGATCAGAGCTTTGATGATGTAAAGATAGGAGCTCGGTTTTAGATGCATTAAAAGTAACCATCCACCTCTTCCCCCACTGTACCACACGCTCAAGATCAGAGGAGAGAGAATCAGAGAGAACTTTGTCATTTACGGCCTTTGATGTGTTGCCATAGATGATCGTGTCATCAGCATAGATGTCAACGAATGATTTAAGTATGTGTTTTGAGAGATCATTGATGTAGATCAGGAAGAGAGTTGGGCCCAGGATGGACCCCTGAGGGACTTCAGCATTAATACTGAAGGCCTCTGATTTCTACCCATCAACCACTACTCTTATGAGCCTATCAGAGAGAAATGATTTAATGATTGAGAAAACATTTCCAGTTATACCGTAGCTGGAAATCTTGTGAAGTAGACCCTTATGCCATACCTTATCGAAGGCCTTGTATATGTAAAGAGCAATTGCACTAGAAAGGAAGCCTTTGTTGAAAGATTCACTAATCTTATGAGATATAACCGTTAGCACATCTGCTATAGATCTAGCAGAACGGAAACCATATTGCATGTCACTAAGAAGGTTATTCTTGCTGAGGTGATTGACTACTTATTTATTTAATATGGATTCTATCAACTTACTCATGACACACAGGAGACTTATTGGTCTGTACTGAGAGGAAGATGACTTATCTGAATTCTTAAATACAGGGCATACTGTTGAGGTTTTCCAGGGTGTTGGGAAGCATTTCTCCTTAAGGCAACGCTTAAACAGTTTTGTAAGTATGGGGGCAAGAACTGGTTGAAGCTTTTTCAGCATTATAATTGGAATGCCGTCAGGGCCAGTTGCTTTACTGAAATCAAGGGTCTTGATTAGCTTGGCAACCTCACGCACAGATATTTGTATGTTGCATAGCATGTTGTCTGTTATAGGAGGAAATACATGGAATTGATGGCCTTCGTCGCATAGGGTAGAATTAGCTGCAAAGTTCTTGTATCATTAAAAGGGGCAACATTAAACCCAAATCCTAGGCGGGTGAGATATCTTTGTCCTTTAATCTCTATTTGAAATAACCACTGATTATGTACAATCTTTTGAAAACTGATATAAAATACATGATTTTTCCTTGTGATTGGGAAATGGGAAATATGAAAGTGATTTTGAAGCCTTTAAATTGCAGATGGAAAGTAATTACTGTCTTGAATTATAGAAAGAACAGCTTGTTAAATGAGAAAGATGTTTTCATTTTCTAAATTGGTTCAATTATATTATGGGGACCATTGAATATTTTTCAATGAAGTGACCAAGATTTATAAATACTGGTTACATGTCCTTAAAAATGCTATCTGGTCCCAAAGTGAGTGATCATTTTGCATTAACCATACATGTAAAAGTGGTACTAATTTTAAAGTCCAAATTAAAAAAAAAAAAATTATTTTTACTTTTTAGACTGCTTATATGTATTTGCCTGAAAATAATCTTGTTTTTATTCAGAGAATGAGCTGCAATAAAATAATTTAAGTTTTATTTTTAGTATTTATGGACATTGTTGACATTAGTCTGTTAAGGTATTTAGGTTTAAAAAAAATACTTGAACAAAGTATCAATTTATTTTTAATGTAAAATAAAAAAAGCTCACACAAATGGTCACCTTTTCTTGATTTCTTGACTGGTCTTTAGTTATAAAAATGATGCAAATCCAGCAAAGACAATCTTCATCGAATGGCATATACCTGATGAAACCATTCTTATTGCTTTGAGATAAAAAAAAAAATGAGGGTAAAGTGACTGGAAAACCTAGATATTTAGGAATTAGTGGAAAAAGTTTGATTGTTCAAATCTAAAGACACCAGATCAGATCTGGATATTTTTTTATTGTAAAGAAAGTAAATTTAAAAAGTATACACTTTTTATGTCAGTATTTAATGGCTGATGCTTTAAAGTTCAGACTTATCTCTCTGAAAGTTGCTGGGTTTTTATAAAATAATTGGATATATGCATTGCTATACATTTTCAACTGAAAGTTGTTCATACAAATTAAAGTTTTTAACATGAAACCAACTTTTTAACTTAATAAGAAAGGCTATTGTTTAAAAAGACAATAGTATCTAATTTTGAAATGCAAGTGCTTTATTTTCTTAAAGAAAACTGCAGTTTATGGTTAATTGACAATATGAACATTATAAAGCAATATCACATTTAGTAAACTATTCTCAATCCTATATTTCTCTGCTTTTGTTCTTTTTTATTTTTTTAAACAAAAATGAAATTGGTTAAACAGTGGTCTTTATGTGGGACAGGATGGGATTGTTAGATCCGTATTCACTGCATTAAAGACTTGCTGTATTTTTACATTTACTTGGTCTTGCCTGGAAAGCAGGTTTAGTTACAATAATTAAAAATATAATCATGCTTGTTTTCTTTTTAAACTTGAAATTATTTTTGATTTCAATAAATATTCATAAATAGTAAATAAAAAAAAAAATGACTCAATATGTATGTATGTATCAGTTATGTATAGGCAAGAAATGTATGAGATTTGATTTTATTCTTACAAACTTTGAAGAATGTATACACAAGGTGAAGGCCACGTTTTTCTTTTTTAATCTGTCAAATCTAATGGAGATTTTCTGATGTGTCAATTTTGAGCAAATTTATGAAAAATTAGCGTTTATAATGTATAATCTATATTGGTACTATTTCTTGCATGTATTTCTCCTATATAATGTACACATTTTTGTAAATTCTTTTTTTACTGTTAAATATTGAAATAAAAAAATACAATGGTGTAAAATGAAACATTAATTATAAAATTAATCCACCAGAATGCATTCCGATTTCTTAAAGAAGTTGGACACTTAAATGTTTTAATAATTGAAAAAAATTGTGTATTTAAACTGTCAAATAGAAAATTGTCTTTAAAATTCTTAGCAGATACTCATGTGTTAAGATCAAAAGTTATGGAAGCTATTTACAGCCAATAATTTTAAAGATTAAAGCAATATTACCTTAACAAAATTAGTTCATAACAATTTGTTCAATCCATTAATTAATAATTATAACTTTTAAAAGCTTATTAAAAATATATAAAACATAAAATTAATGTTAAATAGATAAATTCAAATAAGACTCCTGGGCAATACCAGGTAGTTTCTAATTTTCAAACTCATCCAACTACTAAATGACTGTAAATTAAGATTGATGTAAACATACCAAAAATCGCATGGTTTTAGAACAACTTGCTAACATTCCTTAAGCTGAAAGCTGGACAACAGAATTTTGACAGACTTAACAGCTGTGATGAAAAGTGATGCTAAGCTTTGAAAGAACTTTTATAAATATTGACTTTCTTTGCAATTGTGCCTTAAAATTCCTGATATTGATTTTGTATACACATCCAGAAATCATCTCCGTGTGAATAGCCAGCTTAGAATTCCACCACGACCACCGAGAGTAAGAAGGCCTGTTAACTAAAAAATGCCAGCAGGCAATGTAGGTAAGATTTATCAGACTGTCAGTACTATATGAGGGCCATTCGAAAAAGAGCAATAAAACATTTTTAAAAAGAAAAAGGAACACGGTTCGATTAATACTGAAACTGAACTTTATTCAATATAAAATATAAATATTATCGGTAATCTGGAAGAAAGAGAGCCCGTTTCCTCCGTTTAACTATAGGTGACGTTACTGTCTGTCCACCCAGTTACAGAAACACAAAATGTATATAATGGCACCCTTGAAATAAAAAATGTTTTTGTTATATTTTAATTTTAAAGATTTTTTTCAAACGTATTATCGTTTTTTTTTTTTTTGTGGGCTCTTTCTTTGATCATGCGCATATATATATAAAAATGCTTGTGGGAAAGGTAAAATAAGTGCAGAAAAAATAAGAAAAAAGGGGGGGGGGCGATATACAATTTAATATTGATAAAAGTGAATTATGAATTTAGGAAACAAAGAATTAAATAACATATCAAACACCAACAATGAATAATTTTAAAAGTGAAAACAAACGATAAATAATTTTTAGAATGAAAACAAACGATAAAATACAAAAACAAGGCCGAAAATGATGTTCACATACCTAAAAACATAATTAAAGAAAACATTCATACCATAATGTAAACTATTGCTAAAATCTAAGAAAAGATAGTAAACAAACATTTACAATAATAATAATCACAGTGTAGTATCTGTTCTGATGCTACACTTCATTTATTTTGTCCTCGGTTAGTGAAGGAGAATTCCTTCATGACTGACGCAATTTTTATTTCATTTTTGTTCCTATCCAGAGTGCCCCTTTTTGGGAGCTAGATTTTCCCACATTAAAAATCGACCTTGTGTCTAACTGTGCCCTCGTGGGGAGGCAAGTAAATAAATTAAAAAAAACATTTTGACAATTATTCTCATGTAAAAATTATTTGTTTATAATTTTAAAAAGAAACAATCAATTTTAATATATAACGCTCAGTCACGGCTAATTTCATTAATAGCCACATGGTGAATAATTTTCAAACCGACTTTAGAAAAAAGATATAGAACTTCAAAATAATTTGGAAATACTCAATGAAAGGTTTTATTTTTACTAAAAAGACGTTTTGACAATTATTCTCATGTAAAAATTGTTTATAATTTTCAAAACTAAAACAAAATTAAATTAAATTTTCAACCTTCCTGATAGACTTTTTAGCCTTATAAGAAAATAAACAGTTAAAAATATCAACGTAATATTTGCTGTATTAGCAATAAATAGTATTGTTTCTTTAATTTATATTAACAATGTTATCAAACGTTATGTAAGTACTTAATTCATATTAACAATGTTATCAAAAGTTAATTTATATTAACAATGTTATCAAACGTTATGAAAGTATTTGAATACAGTTTTAATTAAATACACGTTTAATTATTAACAAATAACATTACTTACTTTACTATATTTGGTTGGAATAAAAATTTTCCCTTCTAATGGTACGTATCCAAATTGAGAAAATTTAGGAAAAGAAAATGTATGTACTTTGGGGCCTTTTGGATAATTTTCCCGGTAATTTGGAACAATGCAAGAATACATCAGGTTAGCAAACTGAAAACTAGAGGAAACTGCTGCTGATAGCCTAGATCATATACCTACAAGTGAATCTGATAATGACGTCACGCTGTCATGTGCATCGGCCTTCTTTACTCTCAGTAGCCACGATTCCACATACAAAGGTGATTGTGGCTTGAATGTTACTAATTTTGTAACTTGAATTAATTTCTAGTTTTTGTCTTGAATTCATCAAAGACAAAGTTACGTTTTGAGATGCAAATGTTGTGGTCTTTTTGGTTTATAATGTTGTGCTCGACATATTAGAAAAATCCTATAAAACATCATTTTCCTCTGCAGCTTGTAATTGCATAAATTTGATTTGGTTACTCCATTTTGGCTGGTGCGCTAGTAAAGATAAATCTTGGCTCTTATTTCAGTAAAGAATTAGATTTAAAAAAAAAAAAAATAATAATACCCAGCATTTTTAATTATGCTAATACAGTTAAGCTTTGAGGAGATTGGATCAATTAATTGTATCAACTTCATATTTGCTAATAGAAATAAGAATTTTTTCTTTTCTATAAAGTGAATTTTTCCTCAATGTCATTGACCATTCATGCTCGTCTGCAGAATTTATTTTTTTTTTTTATTTTATTTTATTTTTTTTTTTTTTTTGAGGAAGTGCATCATATTTAGGACCTAAATATGATGCACTTCCTCAGCTACACTTAATTTTTTAATTTTTTGTTTTTCCAGAAGTTTCAAATAATTATCCTAAATATTTCCTTTCGTAATAACAGAATGAACAATAGCAGATTAGCATTAGAAACCGAAGGCAATATTACAATAGTCATTTACATTATTCATGCTTTTAACCATTTGCGTTAACTTGCGTTTCATTAACGACTTTTAGTAATTTTTTATACAAACTGCATTCACAGTTTATGTTGTTTTTCTTATTTTCTTTGAATTAGTGAAAGAATTATTGAAGAATTTTTTATATCAAATATTACTTTCATCCAATGTGTGTACAGAGATAATTACTCTCACCCACCAACCTCAATTTCCTTTCTCATTTTCATGTATGTTGCTGCGAGAGTGATGTGTCTTGATTATGTTGAGATAGTAATATTTACTTAGAATGCGATTAAAGAACATTACTATTAATATTTATAGCTAAGTAAAACATTGAATAAAAATATATGGAATTCAAAGGTTGGGGTATGAGTTTCAATTTTATTGGGCTATGCCTCTACTCTGATCTCACTAGTTTAAAATAAGAATGAATTTATAACATGCATATTAATGAGAAAAAATGATCCTCTATTTCAAGTGATATCAGGTCATCTATTTATTTTTTCATATAGTCATTAGATGTCTTCTATGATTTGTTATCTGTTGTGATGTTATTTACATATTACTGATGATCTAAGATAAGTGTCATTTAATTCAGCTGATTTTCCCGAGTGACCAGATCTTTGCCATGCACAATCTTACATTTGTTCATAATTTGTGAATTGCCTCTTTTTTATTTTATTTATTTTTTAAAGCACTTCTCCCATTTTAATACTTTTGTGATATTACTATGTCAACATCTTCGGACACATCAATGGTATACATTCTGAAAAAGAATTTACCTCAACAGAACCTTGATTTTTTTTTTTTTTTTAGTCTATGCCAATTTGTTTTGTGAATGTGATATATGTAATATATTTTAATGTAATATATTTTGTAAATGTAATATATGTTTTGCAGGTTCAAATCGAGGAATTCTCTTGCTACTGAATTTACTGAATCTCATTTTTGATTCTTTTGAATTTACATCCTTGTATTTTAGTGTTCGATTAGAATGTGTGCCCTCAGATTTTTCACTTTAATTCAAAACCTGTCCATATTCAATTAAAACGATTATATGAAACATCTGATTTTCTTTTTTTAATAATTTGTGTGCATAGTCCTAAATATTTTGTAGTTCACCTATTGTATATTTGAAGAAATTTGATTTTTTTTTTTTTTTTGTCTACCTCAAACTTAGCAGTCGTTTTAATAAGCTTAATTTGCTAGTTTAAAAGGCAACAAGTTTTAGGCACTTAATGAAAATTGAATCCATAGAAATACTCTTGCTATTATTCCACAATAAAATCTCCTACATAATTGACTGCAGAAATTCCCCTTCAACCACCATTACTAACATTACAAGCGTACACAGTATTTGTGTGGTCATTGGCAATATTACATATCTAATGTGCTTTAACAAGTCATCTTTTTTATTAGTCAATTTTTAAAAGAATTACATTGATGAGAAGAGAACAGAATACGCATTTCAATGATGTTAATTTATTTTGCTTTTATGCACTCAATATCTTTATGCTTCAAGATAAAAATGAAAAAAAAAACGGTAAAAATTATGACACCAAAAAGGGAAACTGTTTTTTCAATGTTTACATTTCATGCATTATGTTTGGATACATATGCGCAGGGTTAAATTTGATTGGATATGGCTGAAATTTTGCAGGCTATAGAAGTCCATCTCTACTGGTCTTTGATATTTTTTTTTTTTTTTACGACGACAGAAGCAAAGTTACGACCGAGCAAAGTTGACGAAGAATATTTCAAAATTGTTGAGATAAATCGGCATATATCATCCATTTTCATATAGATAATAGTTTCAGAATTATTTTTATGTATAATATGTAAATATTTGATAATTAATTGTGCGGAAATTTCTTTAAAATGTTATCTTTTATAGAAACTAAATCCACTTAAGGGAAACGGCTTGCTATGCGCTAACCATCACTGTCAGCATATTAATGAGTTAGTTTTCTATTTTTAAGAGAATAAGTCTTTTCTGCTTTCAAATCGAAAGCAGAAAAGTTTCATTTTTTTAGTCTGATTTTCAATTTAAAAAAATTATCAAGTTTTTCAAATTTAATTTCCAAACAATACTATTTTATTGTTCTTAATGCTTTTAGTACACATGTAAAAATAAATAAATAAATAAAAAAATAATAATACAAGCATTTTAACAGACACTTAAATACTGATAAAATTAATTACTGAAATCAATGAGCACAAGTAAACACTCTTTATATACATACCGTATTTCCTGTTTTTGCTTGAATGTCCGGAAGACTCACAAAAATGTAAAAACAATGGTTTAGGAATGTAAACGTGTACAAAGCACCGACATTGCACTATCCCCTCACCCCCATCGAACCTGACTTAAACAAAATCAAACATGCTTTCCGTGTTTTAAATAGATACAACTAAAAATTATTTACAATCAATGTACAACTAATTTACGCTGCTGCTGATTAACGCAACTTCGACACATAGGATCGACTGGGTCTGTCAGCGTAAAATATCGTAAACAAAATAAAAAAAACAAATTTACTCAGGTTTTGAAAGGTTATTTTTGGCAACTATCTTTATAAGTTCATACCTAAACAGATATTTAATAAAGAAGACTCCAGATTTTTAGTAAATATTCCATCTTACACAAACGATCGACTAAGTCCGTTAGTGTAAAAAATGCTAAAAATAAACAATAACACTTTAGTCACAGTCAAGATTATTTTTGGCAAATTCAAAAAGACAGACTTTTATTTTAAACCCAGTGTGGCACTTTTTTTTTTAATCTTTGTAATAAATAAATCGGTCATAATTTTCAGCCGAGATTTTTTTTTTTTTTTTCCAAATTAAATTTTACAAGTTACCTTCTTTTTTTTTTAAATTTGAATTTTGTAGCACAATAACAATGTAACATTAGAAAATCTTTGTAAAAAGAAGAATTTGTTAAATGTCTTCATCCAAAATAAACAAGTTTTTTCTTTTTAAATTAAGGTAATTTTTTTTAAATGAGACAGTTTTTTTTTTTTGTGTGTGTATTTATTTTTCTTTCAAGTTTATAAAATTTGAGTTCATTTGTGAGGTTTTTGCCAAAATGAAACTTTATTTCATATTTTAATAGTTAAATATTACCAAACATCAATAATAATAAAAAGAATAGTTATTTACTAGCAAAGGACAGTTAGACACAAGGTCCATTTTAGATGTGTGGAAAATCCAGTTCTCCTAGAAGTGGCACACTGGATTGTGAAAAAAAACTTTTTTTTTTTTTTTTTTTTAGTGGGGAGGGGGGGGGGGTAATTTTTACATTTGGTCCACCTCCACAATTTTCTTTAGAATAACATATTAGGTTTTCAACTATGCTGATTGAGAAAATCCCATTCTAATTTTGTGGAGACAAGTACTTTTAGAGATCACTGGCTGCCAGATTTGTACACATACACGATAAACAAATCTGCTTCAAATACTGCCACTCCCAATTTTTTTTTTTTTTTTTTATAAGCATTTGCAGGTGGGTATGCTGATAATGATTATCATGGTTAAAATTGGGGGAAATCATTTACCCCTGCCCCCCCCTCGGTTGTCTACTCCAATATCCGTTCTTAAAATGGGGAGATTGGTGGTGTCTATTCCGAAAGCCATTCTTAACATGGGGAGTTTGGGATGTCTATTCCAAATGCCGATTAATGCTAGTAATTTAATATCTATGCTTTTATTTTGTGCATCGTCAATTTTCTTAAGTTTTGCATGTATTATACTGATATTTTCAAATTATGACAGAGTATTACTGGAAAACTACAATGAATGGTTACAAAGTAGAATAATTGTATTGTCTTGCAGCATGTGCTTATCTTGCAAAATCCCTTTTAACATTTTTGATATCATTTTTTTGACACATCTGATCTTCTGACCTTGGTAAATAACTTGTTCTTAAATGCTTCTGAGGACATTTGAAGTAAAAAAAAAAAAAAAAAAAAAATGTAAATATTACATTAGCTGAAATACTCTACATTCAACGGGTACAACATTTGTATAGCTTGATAAATGACAAGTTGTCATATTGATAAAAAAAAGGTAGCAAAACTAATTCCCCTTTTAAATTAATCCATCCATCCATAGCCCTCGAGCCCCTGGAGGGGCATGTGCCATCTACAACTTTTTGTAGATGCTTTTGTAGCGAGGAGTTCTTTTTACAGGGTGAAGGTGTTGGCCCCACGCCCAACCTTCCGAGAAGGTACATACAGCGCCTCACCTTTGCAAATGTTCACCTATCTGGTACTGGCCAGACTCAATGTTGCTTAACTTTGGTGATCTGGTGAGAACCAGTATGTCAACGTGATTGTGCCGTACATTTTTAAATTAAAGCAAATGCAAAATTTGATTGTTTTCACAGATGTTATCTCTCACCTTCTTCAGATACTTGATTTTTCAAACTTGTACAGAATTTTAAATTGAACTTTTTATCGGGGTAGATGGTTCTTGTTCTGTCGGTCATCATCAGGTAGAAGCATGGATTTACATTATTAAGGATTGAACCTTCAACCTCCAGGTGACTGTCACTTAGAACTGTTTAGCCAGCATTCATAAACATTAATCCATATTTTGCTTATTTTTAAATATCTTTTCTTAATCTAGTTTTTCTTGATAATTTTTTCCAAATTTTTTAATAAAATGTTTATTTGCTAAAGCATCTTTTGAGATTTATTCATCAAAAAAATTCATGACTTGTTCTATCAATTTTATTCAATAAATCCGACTTTGACTGTGATGCCAACTTTGTGTCGATTTGTGAAATCCCAAAGGATCTCCAGATCTTGGATTTTAGTTTATTCTTAATGTTGCAGTTGTATTTGTTGACATCTCGTTCCCTTGCAGCCCATACAAAAGTTGAAGGATTTGCAGTCAGGTGAGCTGGGAAGTTTCTCTTGTTTTAATTTTCTTATCACTTTTCCTGAGGATGAGGCATTCTACCGAATGCCAAACATTCTCCCATTAGTTTAGTTACTCCAACCGAGAGATCTTTTTAAGATTCTAACTGTCCCTTTAAGTGCTATTGTTTGTATTTCTTTTGCACTTGGTTCACTGGGTATATTTGCCAGGTAGTTTGTGAAATTCTTTTTCATTAGCCCAGTTGCTCCTATAATGCCTGGTATGATTGATACCTTAAGATTCCAGTTTCTTTTCATGTCGAACATAAGTCCTTGGTATTTTGTTATTTTCTCTCTCTCTGCTCTGTTATTATTATTATTAAGGTCAGCATCATTACGGACACTGACTTCAACTAGGGTTGCTACTTTCTCCTTGTCCCATATCACTGTGTCAGGCTTAATAGCCCCATTTTCTAGGTATGTAGCTGTAGGAATTTCGTAGTCATAGTGAATTGTATATGACTTGTCGGTTGCATTGTGAACAACAAATTCCTCTAGCAGCTAGTCATGGGTCTTCCAGCTGGTGTGATAAGGCACAGAGTCTTACTGCCACACTTAGTTTATCTAGTTGATCCAAGATTTCACTAATTCCGCCAGTATGTATTGGTGTTCAGTTTGACATGCTCATGGAAGAAATGGGATGGAATCACATCACCTTCAGTGATGAAATCTGGCATCCTAATGGCATCCAATCCTTAATCACGCGTCCTCTCTCATGTAACATCTTAGTCGAATACTGAATCTTTCAATTCCATTTTGACTATTTCTACTATCCTTCTTTGATGAGAAAGCCGAATCTTTTTATTTACATTTCTATTTTCTATTCGAAAGAGCACTGCTTTTTCCATAAATGAGACTATTCAAAATTGTCCATAATCAATTATTCTGCAAGAAAAAGAATGAGAATATGATTTTTCATGAAGGCAAGACTGGCAACAAAACTTTGTGAAAAAAAAAAAATGCATAAAATCAACAATTGTAAATTCCAAATTAAATATTGTCTGCACTGTGTTATTAATAATGTCGATAGAATTTGCAAACTGATTTTTCTGTAGTGATTAATTATTTTTCTTTTATTAATCTGCTTAGCATTATTTGTTTGTAAGATATTAAGACAAAAATAGATTTCCAGCCTTGGTCCACCGACAACACCCATGCAAACTGATTATCTCTAAGCAATATTGCACTTGGCAATTTTAGATAAGAGAATAAACAAATCTGGTTAGCAACTTTTTCTTGTCGGCCATTTGTTTTTTTGTATTCGTTCCCTATGCATAAATGTTCCAACATTTCTTTAGAAGATGCAACAAAGTTAATTCGTCTAGAAAAGCTGCAATGTTAGAAAAAGAATTCTATTTTGGTAGAAAATATTGAATGTTAACATTGTCCTTTTAGTTTTGTTTGTTGACTTTAATTGAAATTAAAAATGAGGAAAGTTGATGATACACTTTATTCTATGATATATTTATCATGTAGATAATCTTTATATTAAACAATTTCTTTGTGTTTTCCTTGTGATTATGACATTTAATATTTTGTTTACTATTAAAATCAAAAATGTAATAAAATAAAACTTTCACAATCTTATTTAAATTAATTTCATTACAAAATTTATTTTCAAATTTTATTTTTAAAAAATAGCATAATTGAAAAAAAAAACCATTTAAAGGTGTTTGATTTTACTGCAGAACCAATTTCTTTTAAATAACATTACTTCATTCAATTTTCTAAAAATTGTAAATATTTTTCTTCAAAAAATTAAGTCAATGTAGTAAATAAAAATTTATAGAAACTGAGCAATGGTGAATAGACAAATCACTGTAAATAAAAAAAATTCTTTGCAATTCACAGGAAGCGTCAAACATGTGAAAAGAGAAGAGTATTATCAAAGAATCGTTGATGTAGGAGAAAGAAATCGTAATGATAGTGATCCATAAGGGCATCTGATGTGCATCGTTTATAAAAATTGTTTTATAAAGAAAAATTTTCTTGATAAAAGACAGAGTATTGCCTGAAATATTAAAATTAAGCTTTTTTCTTTCAAATATCAAGCTTATCGTTTTTAATCAACATTTATTTTAAAATATGAAATAGTAAAACAATATTAATTTTATTGCAAACTATTTTTCTCATCTTTTATTAGTTGTTGTTTCACAACGTTTCGGCCAACTATTCCTCTGGTCTTCGTCAGGTGGTAACCGCAACGGATAGGAACTTTGAATTTCCTAACTGCATTCTCAGCAATCACTGCCATCCGTAGTTGTTGTCGTCTCACCACGTTTTGGCAAGTAAGCCTCTGGCCGGCTTTGGGTAGGATTGAAACCGCAGTTTATAGACATTGAATCTTTACGGTTCCAGATGAGCATAGAAAAAAAAAAAAGCAGTAAGATTTTTTTTTTTAATTTGAATAAACCAATTTTAAAAAGTAAAAGTCCATATTAATGTAGTTTGCAGTTATAAATAAGTGTAAAATACTTTAACATTGAGAAAAATCAACTGTAAAATTCATAGACACCTACTTACAAGAGAAGTGATAAAAAAACTTTACAATAAGTATACATACTGATAGATGGGAGAGAGGTGATATATATAATTATTACAAATATATATATATATATATATATATATATATATATATATATATATATATATATATACTGGAGATGGAGATTATTTAATTAAAATATCAAATCCTATTTTCTTTAACCATAAAACTTCCACAGTTCAGACTCAGAATTAACCTGTTTTGTTATCACATGTTAGTAAAGTAAAAACATAAAGGATATGATTTTTTTAAGCTAATCATAAGATTTGACCCAATCTAGGTATTCATGCGGCAGCTAGTATTAGTTTTTTTTTTCTACAATAAATTATAGAAACGTTATATATTTAAAAAAAAAAATAATCAATATCTCTTTCAAATAAGCAATCAAGTAACATCACTGCCGAATAGCAAAAAGAAAATGACAGTTATTAGACATAATTTGGATGCATTCCCATTTATCAAATATAATAAAGGAAATCTAAATCTTTTCACTTTTTTATTTTTTAACTGTGACACAGTTTTGTGATACCCTTCTTCCCCCATGGCCACCATTAAAATTACAGTATATACTTGTTATAACTTTTGTTTTATAATTGAAAGAAACTTCTAAAATAGTTTCATAATACCATAGAAATTACATATATATATATATATATATATATATATATATATATATATATATATAATTTTTTTTTTTTTTTTTTTTTTTTTTTTTAATCTAAAACTGAAAATTTTGTGAATTTAACCTATGGGAAAACTGAATTTAAAAAAATTTTTAATTGAACATTTTCTGGCTCATTTCATTTGTTATTCATTCAGTTTTGAACTCTCGTTTTTCACTTGTAAACAGTTACTTGCAGTTGATATCAGCGTTTTCCCATCTTGACTAATTTTAAAATCTAATTTGAAGAAAGAAATCTTGAAGTAAAATGATTTTTCTCTAATGTTTATTTCATAAATGTTCCAATCAGATTCAGTTTAATCTGATGCAAGTTTAGATATCCATATATTATTGTTGATAAACTAATCTCCACTTGTGGGAATTTATAAAAACGTGCCATCTGAACATAATATATTGATTATTTGCCTTGGCTTGTAGTACATCATTTGGATTTTTGAAAATGTTACGGGTATAATGTGGGAGGGGATGTCTGTTTATATTTGAGTTTGTGCTAATTTCTCAAATATTGAATCAAATAAAATTTTGAAGATTTAGTTTCTCAACTTGTCATCTGTTTCTCTCTTTGTCGATCTCTCTCTGTCTCTATCTTTCTCTCTTTTTAAATGTATCAAATTTAACCATGTTTTTTTTTGTTTGTTTTTTTTTTCAAATGAAAATCTTGTGAAAAGAACATAGTTAAAAGTTGCTTAAGCTATCTTTGCTCTAAACAAATATTCTATTCAGCTTATTTAGTAAAAAGCAAACAACCTACATTTATTTTATTTGAGGGCTGTTATCCTCATCTTCATAGTTTTTTCACAACGTTTCGACCAACTATTCCTCTGGCCTTCGTCAGGTGGTTAACAGCGATGGGATAGAAATGCTGAATCTCTTACCTGTATCCTCAGTAATTAACACCTTCCATAGTTGTCTCACCACATTTTTCCCAATTAATTCTATGACCGGCTTTGGGTAGGATTGAAACCACTATCTTCAGACAATGCTCATCTGGAACCATAGAGACTTAGCGCCTCTATCCACTCTATCTTTCGGGGTCCGTGGGGTAGTGGTAGAGGCTTTGAATCTCTACGGTTCCAGGTGAGCACTACTCAAAGCCAGTCAATGTATTAGTTGGTCAAAACGTGATGAGACAACAACTATGGAAGGCAGTACTTACTGAGGATACAGCTAAGACTCAACATTCCTATCCTAACCACCTGATAAAGCCAGAGAAACAGTTGGCCGAAACGTTGTGAAACAACAACCATGAAGATGAGGATAACAGTCCGCAAATAAATAAGTAAATATACAAATTACTCATCTCAAAGGATTGCAATAAAAAAATAACCTAAAAATTCTTTCCTATTTAAGTTTTTATCTCGCCAATAAAAATATCTACGTTACATCCTAACTGCAGATTGACATCAAATTCTGTTAACATCTTAGAAAGCAAAGAGGTAATTTTACATGAATTTTCTGTTACAGGTAAAACATTTTATTTTATAAATAAATTGATAACCCCTATTTTATTGACAAGTATAGTTTTCTATTTAAAAGCTACATATGCAAATCTGCTTCACTATTGATTTAGGCCAATTTTTCAGAAAATGTAAGTTTTATTCATTTTCAATAATTTTTATATTTCATCCAGCTTCACAACTTTAGATTATCATCCAAACAAGAAATTGGAAAATGTTTTTACTCATGCTCACATCTACTTCTGCCATTTGTATTCACAGGGAAGGTCACATGACTTCATAGTGCTGTCATTATTTCATTCTTTCGATTTTATTGTTTAACACACATTTTAAACCTAAATATGGAATGCTCCCTTCACCTACATTTTCTGGGGTAGAGCATTTCGATTAGCTATTCTAAAGACTTTTTTACATTCTCGGTAGAGTAACTGTTTAGCAGATTCTTATAATTGTTCATTCCATTGTTATTTATTGTAATATATTCAGTATTACAGTTTTCGGGCAATAGGATTTACATAGAAACAAAATATTTCTAGGCTATGCCAGGTATTTTCAGCTGCTTAACTTTTTGGTACTCTTGCATAATTTGACCTGAATTCTCGTGAATTCCCATCAAGCATGGATCGGGCAAGACCGGCAATCATCGATGTCAGCCGAGCATTGTTCAAATGTTGAAATGTTAACTCCACTTATTATTTTATTTAATTTTTTTTTTCTGTTATGTTTTTAGTAATTTTTAAGGTGATATTAAGCAGGGGGGGGGTGTAACTTTTTATTTTCTAATTAGTTACTTATTATTTTTAATTGATATTTTGGGAGTTTGATTAGCCAATGAAAAGTGCTATCTAAATGGGAGCAGACGACATTCGAATTGGAAGAAAGCGACTAAACCAAAAAAAAAAGCAAAAAAAAAAAAAAAGCTGACAAATATATTTTCAAACTCGCCAAACAGAAAAATGACAGGCAAGAAATTAAATCTATACATGTTAGAAAAAGAAATGAAAACATTAATGCAGACAATCTCATATTATCAGGAAAAGAAATTGCTGTCCCAAAAAATGAGGTGCAACAATTGTAAACACAAATGTTTGCTTAAAAAAAAGATTGTGTATAAAGGATGGTTTCTCCTAGAGATGTACAAATGGACAGTGCCACCAAAAGAACTTGACTGAACAACAAGTCTTGAAAAAAAACAAAAAACCTTTACTCCTGACCTGAAATGGAACACGTACATCAAGTCAGTTGCCAAGGTCGCTGGAAAAATGGTAGGATTCTTCTACCGCTCCAGATGCAATTCTGTATCTGTATAAAAACCAAGTCCGTCCAAGGATGGAGTACTGCTGCTACATCTGGGCAGGAGCTGCTAAAAAAGCCTATCCTGCCTTAGAGTACAAAATAGGCTTTGTGGCCTAGTGGGTGATGCCCTTTTCTCTTCCCTGCAATCTTTCCCACAGGTGAAACGTTGTGAGCCTGTCTTTGTTTTATCGTTACTACCATGGCAGGTGCTCGTCTGAGCTCGAATCTCTGGTCCCCCCTCACCACTCTTTCACGATAAACACCCACCTAGCTGAAACCACTGTCAAAAATTTTCCCCACTCCTTATCTGTGCCAAAATCAAAACGTAGATTCCATGAACAAAGCTTCTTTCTTAGAAGTGCACACCTGTTCCGGTTGCCTGTTTCCCACCTGACTGCAACCTGGATGTCTTCAAGTCCAATGTAAACAAATTCCTGATGAACCGCCCCCCCCCCCTTAAGTAAGACACTCTATCAAATCTCCCACACTAATGTACTGTACACACAAAATAACCCTTATCCCTGAGTGGCTTTCGGGCCTTGATAAGTGGTGACGACCTTGTAAAAAAAAAGAAAACAAAACAAAAAAAACTTGTACTTAAACTTAACAATTATAGGGTTAAAAAAATTTTTCTTGGAGAGAAAAAAAAACAAAACTTTCTGTGGAAAAAAAATTAAATACTAAAATGAAATAAACATTTTCATTTTTCAAGGTAGTTTTTTTTTTTTTTTTTTTTTTTGTTATTTTTGATTATTTGTATTTTTTCCGGTTTGTTTTGTTTTTTTTCATTAGTCTGCGTATGACGCTCGGCTGACACCGATGATTGACGGTCTCGCCCAATCCATGCTTAACAGGAATTCACGAGAATTTGTCAAATCATGCAAGAGTACCAACTATTTTTCTGCTTGCAGTAGTTTTTTCAGAAGTTTTTCAAAGGCAGATTTTTAAAACACCAAGTAACCTTTGCTCAACAATGTTACCTGACATTTTTCTTAAACACATTCTAATAATTTCCAGACAAAATAAATTCTTTAAGAAAGTTTTGATTCCAGACCAAGAAATATCTAACTACTTTAGATTTTTTAGTTTCTTAAAATATTGATTTCCAAATAGGTTTAAAATAATGCTCCAGACATCAGCCTTGGTTCAATGGAATCTATTCTCAAATTCTTTTCCTCACCTGCTACTGTGTCTTCTCTATTCAACATCACTTGTGAAAGCAGCAACAGTTAAACCGGTTTCCATGGTTACTAGGATTGTTGCAGCTGATTTTGAATTATTCAATGCTGGTTTCAATCTCATCCATGAGTGAGTGCCAGTGGGACAGACCAGCATATTTTAGCACAAGATTTTTAAATGTCCCCGTGTAATATGATGACCTCCTTCCAAGCATTACTACTTCCTTTTGGAAGGAGGGGGTATTGTCTCGGGTATTTTCGTCTGTGGAGGAGTGCCATCAGGACTCGAGGATATGAAGAAAAAAAATGTTCATGCTCACTTTGATTAGAAATTGACTTTTAATGATTTTGTTGCACCAATAATATGCAGTGTTTCCATTATTTTCTCTTGGAATTTGGGTTAATGAAGAGTGTATTTTTTAAATCTTTTATTCCTATTAAATATTACCTTCCTTTCAGTTTTTATGTATTAACTCTATTACTTATCTCCTACCTTCCAACAAACTAATCCTTACCTCTACATAAGTACATTGCTGCAAGCATGCTCTTTTGTAATTATGAAATAATACAGGTGCTTAAATGTTATAAATTTAATACTTGGTGAACTCTACAATTTTTATAGATAAGTAAAAAATTTAAGTTGTTTAAAATGTTACATGCAATTTATTGCTGAATTGAAGAAAAAAGATTTTGGTTTGTCAGTAGAAAATCCTCTTCCATACTTTACATTTTGTTTACTAAAATCATTAGGTTGATGCAAAAACATTTTCTCACATATGTTTCTTTTTATTATTTTTTTTATTTTACTTTTTGAGTTCTGAATTAATTCATTGATATATATATATATATAGCCATGTTATATTATTTTGAAGTGCTTTTTTCGCTCTATTGAATCGTGTTATTCGTTACCATTCTCAATCTCTTCATTCATTTTATTTTTTTTTTTTGCAAGCTTTTCGACAGCATGGACAAAATTCAAATTTGCATGATTTTCTTGCTCCAGTTCAAACACTAGACCGAAAAGCTGCTGAGACAACTCATGATATTAATGATGTGTTTGGCCCAGGAACCACTAACAAACATTGGTGGTTCAAGAAATTTCGCAATGGTGACGAGAGCCTCAAAGATGAAGACGGTCACAGCCGGCAGACTGCAGTTGATAACGAATATTTAAAAGCCTTAATTGAAGCTGATCCTTGCAAAACCACACAAAAAGTTGCTGTTGAACTCGAGGTTGGCAACTTAAGTCGTTTGCCATTTAAAGTAAATAAGGAAGTCAAAAATGTTGGATAAATGGGTGCCGCATGAATTGAACAATAATCAAAAAAATCGTCGGTTTGAAGTGTCTTCTACGCTCCTTTGCTGCAACAAAACCAACTTATTTTTTGACCGGATTGTGACATGTGATAAGTGGATACTTTATGACAACCGGCGACGTTCAGCACAATGGCTGGATGCCACAACACTTCCCAAAGGCGAAATTGCACCAAAAAAAGGTTATGGTGACTATCTCACCCACTGATTATCACTTTATTAAGCATCTTGGCAACTTTCTGTGCAAAAAATGCTTCAAAAGCGGAGATGATGCCAAATTGGCCTTCAATGACTTCATCGCTTCCAGAACTCCAGATGTCTATGCTAATGGGATAAATAAACTTGTTTCTTGTTTGCAAAATTGTGTCAATTCTAATGGTTCTTATTTCGATTAATAAAGTTTATTATGAAAGGAATTATGATCTTTGAAGTTTAATATCAAACACAACATTTTTGCACCAGCCTAATATAATTGGGATATAAGTTTTAATCACAATTTCAAAAATGTTTTTATAAATTTTAAATCTTAAGATTTTTGTTCAGTTTTTTTATTTTTTTTAGTTTTGTGAAACTAACTTTTGTGATATCTTTTATGATATTTCTAAATAACACATCTATAAAATGTTCTATCTAGGACACTCGCAGGCATTCTCTTGAATGAATGAAGAATGATGTGTACTGAGGAGTACCTTGTATTGCTATTTTTATTTTTTTTTATGTAATTTGTGATTTTCAAGTTGTAAATAAGATAAAGATAAAATGTTCTTGCGGATGTCAGAGTACCATTATAAAAGCGAATACAAAATGAAATCCTCATAAAAATTTTACTTTTAAAAAAGTTGATCTTTGTGTAGGGCTTTCTTTTTTGCTTTCCCAAAGATGTCACAACTAAAGTATAGATATTTTAGTAATGGTAAAATATCAACTGAAACAATTAAAAAATAATTGTAACTAATGCCAAGATTTGCTCACAAACATGAAACTGAATTTTTTTTTTGTCTTCATAAATCTGCTTTTATGTGTTCTTTTTTTTTTTTTTCTTTTTCTCTTTCTAAATCCTCATTTTGTTTATCTTTTACCAGATTACCAGAAGGAATTGCATTAATCCCTATCATCCTCTATTTTCCTCTCGGATTTGTTCTTGCGGTTGTACGATTCTTTATTGGTTTACAGACTCTTCTCATCTCATGTATATTGCCAAGGTTTTCACCTCTTCGAAGGTAAGTTATGCAACTGTGATTCTCTCGCCCCCCCCCACACACACACTTTTAAAATAATTAATTCCTGATTTACTGATTTCAAATTGTTTTTATTTTAATACCTATAAATAACTTATTTACTTAGTTAAATAAATGGCAAATTGGAGCATCTGTATTCTATTATCAAAATATCTCCATACATAATAAAATGACATTTTCTCCTCCTAACTATCAAACCTATTCGAAACTTACCACTTACCATTCAAAGTTAATACTGCAACATCTTCTTTACCTACTACGCACATTTAATCTCCATTCTAAAAAATATATATTTTGCCCTCACTCTCTTGGCTACGTAATCTCACTTAAGTAGTAGCAAATATTTCTTCCCTCTTTACTTTTACTCCTGCCACATATCCCAAAATCATTGGTTCCTTTATTCAGTCATACTTGCCTACAAGACACCAGCTAATTATTCCACTTACTAAATTCTTTAATTTCATACATATTACATTGAGCTAAAAATACAAAATAACGACCAATTCCGTTTACTCCATTGTTTAGCAGAATGATGGAATGGGCAGCAACCAACAATTGGATTCGCCTTAAGACTACTACTGTTCATAACTGTTCTGTTCTTTTAGCTAAACTATTTACAAAATTACCGTGTCGCCATTTTTATTTGTATTATTAAATAGGAAAAAGTTTTTTGTTTTTTTTTTCTAACTCTGCTTATGTGGAAAACAGACATGGACTTTTAGGACTATTCGGTATTTTCACATGACAATTTACTAAAAACTGCTGTAGTGTTGTTATTGTTAGTCATACTAGTAATATTAGTATTATTAGTCATATTATTCTATCCGGTCTCCTTACATCAAGTGATAGTAAACACCTTAAATGAGCAATGAACACTATAGATAACAGTGCCCAACATTGCAAGACATGCAATGTGTCTGCCTGTGCCCACCCTGTCAAGAAGTAACAATAATCACAGTTGATTTCCACCAGTGCCCAACAGTTGAAGACAGACAATTTCGATTAGGAGCATTTCAATGGAGGCTGATACTAATCATGGTCGCCAATGAGTCCCATTTGCAAAGGCAGTCAGTGCTCACCAGTGAAAACCAGGACCCACAAGTAATCACCCCAAACCAGCTCTATTCGCTAGTAACCACCAGATTTTTCAGAGTCAGCAGTGGCCTCCAATTATATTCATGTCAATAGGTATACTTTTATGCACATAATTAATAAAAATAAGTACATCCCATAAAAAATAAGGGCAATTCATTCATATATATTTATATGAATAACAAGAACTTATAACTCTTTAAAAAACCGCTACGGTGGGGGCGGGGGGAATAACAGCGTTTCGAAGTTGTTAATATCGCTAAAAAAAAAAAAAAGGTACCAACAAATCTTAAATTTAAAAGTGATAAAAAAAAAATTGTGCATTTAAGTGGTGATCTATCATGGCACATTTGTACAGTATCAGACTGTGGATACTGGTGTCATGAGTTAACCTATGCCGACGATGGCTTAAAGCTAGAAACAGACATGTCCATAGGTATACTTTTATGCACGTAGTAATAATATATACAGTGCCGCTAAAAAGAAAGTCCGCACTTGTCATTTTTTTTAAAAATCGTAAATTTAAGCTAAATTGAATGTAATTGTTTAAACAACCTATACCTCATTTGATTCGACTTTTATTTCTCTATAATTTTACCTCTTCATATTTGACTTTGAATTGAAGTATCCTCGTGTTCACATCAATTTAACAAATTAACTTCAAATCGAGAAAGCCAAAAACTCTGCACAATGAAAAATTATTTAAATGGAACTTTAGAACATAAATGCAACACAAATACAACAGAAACACAATGAACTAGTTATTATTTAGTAGCATAGTCCTTCTGCAATTTGACAGCCTGCAAATTTTGGGGCATTCTCTTGAATTAGTCTGCATCAATACTCCGATGAAAGGGCACCCCACTTCTCTTTTTGTCCAAAGTTCTTCCAGGTTTGAAATTTTATCATTGTGTAGCTGTGTAGCTGTTGCTTGATGTAATGCCATACGTTTTCAATAGCATCGAGGTCTGGAGATTGTGCAGGCCAATCCAAACACGGAATATCATGCTATTTAAGAAACCTCTTAACATTGCCTACTGTGTGAATGGGAGCATGAAGATGGATTTATCATCCAAATTCCAGCTAAAGTAAGATAAAGTGCTCAGTCAACATATTAATGTACTTTGTCGAATTAATTCAACCTTGCAAGTGACTTATAGATTCTGAACCATTAGTATTAATAACACCCCACACCAAAACTGAACCTCCACCACCTTACAGCGTTGAAACTGTGGACCTAGGATTAAATTCTTCATCCTTCCTTCGACGGACGTACTGATTGCCATCACTGCCTAGCCTATTGAACTTGTTTTGGTCAAATCACTTTCGACTAATATAAAGAGTCATGATCTTCATTGCATCTGATGAAGTCCAGACAGTGCTTTCTGTTCTTTACAGAAATCATTGGCTTGCATCTTAGAACATAGTCTAGCAAATTAAATTCCTTCAATCTGTTCTTAACTGTAGAAAGTGAGCACTTTTTAACAAGATTACCATGTTCTTGGATTGGGGGGGGGGGTCTGTTTCAAATCTGTTCCTGAGGCTGCAGATCTTGATAGCATTGTCTTCCCTGTAAGAAATAACTCTAGGACAACCAGATTTAGGGGCATCATGAACACTGCTGGTGTTTTGGTGCTTTTGCACAGTCATTTATACTGTTTTCTTATCTGCAGCCGATTTCTTGATTGGATAAACCAGAAAGGTGGAGATTAATGAACTCCTGACAATCAGTTAGAGAGACTCAATGTATATTTAGCTCGGGCACAACTCGTAGCTCAATTCTTAATACCTACTCATACTGTAACATTATCCTAGACCTAAGCTAACATAAATAAAATAATAAAAAAAGGGGTAAGACTAAAATCACATTATCTCCTCCCTAACAAGCCCTCTTACAATCATAGATGCTTACACTGCATGAACTTCACCCACCCCCTTTATCCATTAACAAGTAAATAGCATGTCCCTAAATCACGTTGAGGAGTGTAACTAATCAGTAGAGATATAATCCCCCACAAACTAACCCAGTAACACTAACCACGCGGGGTCGCAGAAATACCTGGATTAGAACCTAGGCGCGGAGAAAACCCTCTCAGGGCTGACGGACCCAGTAGGTCTTCCCAGATCATCCGTCTAGGAGAAGGAAAACTCTGAAACTAAACCAAAGGGGAGAGAGGCCTCTTCAGTCTTGGATGACAACCTTCCTAGAGCTGGTGACTCAAACAAATTCACCGGTTTGCAAACCTAAATTGCTTAAGGAGTAGATAGGCTCTGTCTATCGCCTGGCTTCCATACTCCTTCTTTGCCTATTAGTCAAGCGCAGAGACACTATCTCAGTGATTCGGCAGAAACACCCAGCGGTAGATCTTGTTTCCTGGCTAGGGCAATGAACGCCGTTCTTCCCCATTCCCAGCACGCCCCACCCCTAAAACTGAACATTTGGGAGTGCTTGAGTATAGGATATGCCTGAGCGATTAGATTGGGTTGACCTTCTTCTAAAGGGTTGAGGGTACCGGATTGACAGTTCCTGGCTGCTGTTCCCGACTGGTAGTACAAGAGCCCTAACTCTTTGGTAGCGCTTAGAGTGGCTGCTCCATCAACAGTTGAATAATATCGGGTTGTTTGTAGTGCCATGACGCGCATGGAAAGGGACCCTGCACTCATCCCCGGTGGGCTTTCCTGAGGCCACAATCCTAATTGGAGAAAGGTCAGCTGATGGTCTACTTGTGATGCATGTCTGAAGCTCCGCATAACCTCTTGTTTAGCTCCCCCTTACCGAAACTCTTAAAAAAAATATGACGACAGTACAATCTAAAAATAAGCTTAAACCAGGATTAGGGACAAACAAATTCAACTTGCCTCCTCCCTTGAGGCTCTCATTCACAAATATCCGTGAGCTTAGAACTAACTTAGCTGATGTTGAAGCATTTCTCTTAACAAATACCCCGGATATCTTAGCACTATATGAGACTAACCTACACTCCTCCATTCCCTCTAACCACTTTAACATGCCTGGATATCTCCCACTCTGCCATAAGGACTCTGACAGACATATGCACGGACTTGGAGTTTACATTCGTAATACCCTTCCCTTGACTAGAGAAACAAACCTAGAAACAGATGATCAAGCCTTTATGTGCTTTAGACTAAACATGCAACACAATATTAGCTACTATTATTTTCTCTACCGCTCTCCCTCGACTCAGGACTGCTCCATAATAAACAAAGTATCTGACAGCATAGACACGGCACTGACCTTAATGTCCACCACAAAAACTGGCTTGGATTCTCTACTCACACAGATGCAGCGGGCAGCACAACCCATAGCTTCGCTATATCTCACTCCCTATCACAAATTGTTACATTTCCAACCCGTTTCCCTGACCAGGAAGAACAACACGCATCACTTCTAGATCTGTTTTTGACCACAGTTCCCGATGACTGTATAACGAAGGTCCACAGCCCACTTGGGAACGCTGATCATGCAGTGATAATGGTTGAAATCGCCCTAAACTCTAGACCCAAAACTGAAGAGCCAGTGCTCAAAACAACGAGATATTATAATAAGGCTGACTGGGAAGCCATCAGGGAACTAATTAGAGATGCTCCATGGAAAAATATTTTCTCTCTCCCTGCTGAACAATGTGCAAACGAGACCACTGACTGGTTTAAAACTGCAATCGAAGCGCATGTTCCCATGCGGAAATTTTATAGTAAGCCCCTCTCTCCCCAATGGTTTACGTCAACTTGTGCAACTGCCATTGCTCAAAAGCAGCATGCATACCGTAGGTTTAACCGACATAAGTCCAGTTCAAACAGACTGAAGTATATAGAAGCTAGAAATAACGTTAAGAAAGAAATAGCGACAGCTAAGAGAGAATTTACGGAAACCACTAAAAAGCGCATCGAAGCACAAAAACTAGGAACTCGAGACTTCTGGAAAATCTACAACAGTGTAGTAAATAATGGGCAATCAACAATTCCCCCACTAACCAACAATCACGAGGTTGTCTCCTCAGCAACCGACAAGGCTAACATGCTTGCCAGTCGGTTTGCCTCAAACTCCACACTGGACCCTTCCAACCACCCCCTACCTGACTTTCCTATGCGGACAGACGCCACACTAGATGATCTGAAAACCACCCCTGCTCAGGTGCATGCTATCATAAAAAACCTTGACACCTCAAAAGCATGTGGACCCGATCTTATCCCAGCTGTGCTATTAAAAAAGTGCTCAGCCGAAGTAGCTCCAGTTCTCTCCAAACTCTACAACAAATGCCTTAATGAAGCTTGCTTTCCGGGCTGTTGGAAAACTGCTTCTGTTGTACCAGTATTCAAGAATTCTGGCGAAAGGACAGACCCATCAAATTATCGCCCCATTAGCCTCCTCCCACTTTTTGCCAAAATATTTGAGACCATAATTAACCATGCTCTAGTCCATCATCTTACAGATGCTAAACTACTGACTGACAAACAATATGGATTTAGACAAGCCCGTTCCACAGCAGACATCCTAACTGTGATCTCTGAACGTATATACCATTCACTGGACAAAGCTGGGGAGGGCAGAGCGGTAGCTCTAGATATATCTAAGGCTTTTGACAGGGTATGGCATGAGGGTCTCCTCAGTAAAATCAGATCATACGGTATCACTGGCAGAATACTTAACATAATTAAATCCTTCTTAGATAAGAGAAAAATCCAGGTTGTCCTCGACGGTCGTACATCTAAACAATATGATATAAATGCGGGGGTGCCCCAGGGTTCTATCCTTGGACCTCTATTGTTCCTGATATTCATAAATGACCTCCCCGACAACATTGCCTCTGAGATGGGTATATATGCTGATGACACCACACTCTATGGCAGGCACGACAGGAAGACGAATGAACACATTTCTAAAGAAATGGCAGAAACACTAGAGGAAGACCTCCAATCTGTAGTGGAATGGGGACAAAAGTGGTTGGTCGCGTTCAATGCTGCCAAGACTAAACTAGTTTCATTCAATAATTACAAGAAACCCTCTCTACCACCCATAGCAATGGCCAACGACTCTTTATCTGAGAGTCCATCTTTCAAACTCCTTGGCCTAACGTTCACAGGAAACATGAGTTGGAACAATTACATTGAAGGCATTGCCAGGGCCGCTGCAAGAAAGGTGGGCTCTCTCTACCATGCTAGAAAACTACTAACACCCGAAAGTATCCTGTACCTCTATAAGGCCACCATTCGCCCATGTATGGAGTATTGCTGCCACATCTGGGCTGGTGCATCTGCTACTAGTCTATCGCTCCTTGACAAGGTTCAAAAGAGAGTCGCAAACCTGATAGGCCCTGAACAGGCATCTAAGCTTCAGCCTCTGTCCCATCGACGAAATGTTGCATCCCTCTGCCTTTTCTACAAGTATTTTAGTGGCGAATGCTCTGACGAACTGCAATCACTAGTGCCCCCACGACGTGAGCACCCTCGACAAACCCGACAGGCTGCTAAATCCCACCCCCACACTGTAGAGATCCCTAGATGTAAAAGATTTTTTTACTCCAATAGTTTCTTCCCCAGAACCGCTAGACTCTGGAATTCCATTCCAGGTCCCTGCTTCCCCAACAGTACTGACGTGCAGAAGTTCAAGTGTAACGTGAACCGACACCTTGCTGCCCAAATCCCTACATAGTACCCCAGTAGTTGTTGCCCCTGATAGTAGCCCCCTACACCAAAGTGGCAATTTGCCTTGTTTGGGGTGAAAATGTAATAAAAAAAAAAATAAAAAAAAAATATATATATATATATAGACTAAATGTTACATTGTATAACCTGAGAACAACAACAATTACGATTCGAAATGCTAAAAGGTGGATATTTAAAGCTGGTTTTAAGCTCATTTGTTGCTGCGGAGTTTCTTTTTGTCTTCTTGATTTTGAAGGTAATTTTTTAAAGTGACGTGAACACTAGGATACTTCAATTAAAAGTCAAATATGAACAGGTAAAATTATGGAGGAATCAAATGTTTAAACAGTTACATTCAATTTAACTTAAATTTGTAATTTTTGAAAAAATGACAAGTGCAGACTTTCTTTTTGGCGACACACACACACACATATATATATATATATATATATATATATATATATATAAATAATTTTATTTAAAAATTTTTTTCAATAAACAAAACGTTTCCATTTAGATAACATTTTTTTTTACAAGTTTCAATTCACAAGGTTTTGTCATGATTTTTGTTCCATCATGCAATACTTAATCAACTTCCAAAGTTCAAATCCTATCAGATCTCATGTTATTTGCTAATATTGTTGGGAAAGGTATCATCCACAATCCTCTCTCCAATATTTGCAAAAATAACTTGTGTTCAACTGTATGCAATGAATCATTTTCAATAGCTCTTGTTTTAGCATCCAATCTAAAACAAATTTTTGATATAAGATAGAATATGTACATATCATAATTGTGCCCTGTTACATTACGTGAACCAGTTGAAAGTATACCTTACAATATATCAAATTTGTTTCCACGTAAAATGAATATTTTACAGATTGACCAGTGGTGTCGATATGTTTTGAAATCATTGTTTTATTATTTCTTAGTCTTGTCCTCCGAGTGATGTGTGCTGTGCTGGGATTTATTGTCATTGTGGATGAACAGAAACGCAGAGATGAGAAAGCCAAAGTTATTGTTACCAACCATGTCTCAGCATTTGATCACTTTACTACAGCCCTAATATATCCGAATGTCTTGGTAAGTGAACAGTTTTATGTTTATCAATGAATTCATATCTAGATTTGAAATATATAGGGAAATTAGAAAAAAAAAATGTGTAATATTTGTGTGTATGCAATTAAAGTTCAGTATTATGTTTGATAATCTTTCATGCTATTAAGTGTTGGGAATAGTTATACTCTTGGAGATGATTTACTTCAGTGTTATCTTTCGTCATGTAATTTGGTATTCTCATGCCCTCCACATAATTGTATATTTTACGAAGACTTTAGATGTTTTAAAAACAGTTTTTGAATTTCTGATTTAAAAGAAGATAAACTTTGTTCTAATATTGTGGTTCATAAAAGCTTTAAGTTTTAGACAAATAAAATGAAATCAATGATAAATCTATTTGAAACACAAATTTGTGTTTTCCAAAAATATGAATGTTTGATTCAGTTAAATTTTTATCCTGGTGCTACCAGATCAGGCTGTCTATTGGTTTCCTGAGACTTAATGCACCTACATTGAATTTCTGTTTTTGTTTTCTATTCTCTTTTGTAAAACTTAAATATGTTCTGCAAAAAAAACAGCCCCCTCCCCATCACATTTCACCCCCCCCCCACACACTTCCTTACTGGCTTCCTAAATTAAAACAGTCCAGCAAATAATACAACCTTTTTCCTTTGCAAAACTCAATTATTTTCTGCAAGGCAGAGAATAAAAACAACAATCCACCAAGAACACCAAACTCATGATTAAGAAAGGAAATAAAAACAACCAAACTAAAATCATGATTAACAGTCCAGCAAATAATACAACCTTTTCCTTTGCAAAACTCAATTATTTTCTGCAAGGCAGAGAAAAACAAAATCCACCAGAAACCTATGAGTATACCAGTCCAGCAAATAATACAACCTTTTTCCTTTGCAAAACTCAATTATTTTCATGCAAGGAGAGAAAAAAAACAATCCACCAAGAACACCAAACTCATGATTAAGAAAGGAAATAAAAACAACCTCAAACTAAAATCATGATTAACGAAGGAAATAATAAAAACAACAATCCACAAAACTAAAATCATGATTAAGAAAGGAAATAATAAAAACAACCAAACTAAAATTATGATTAAGAAAGGAAATAATAAAAACAACCAAACTAAAATCATGATTAAGAAAGGAAATAATAAAAACAACCAAACTAAAATTATGATTAAGAAAGGAAATAATAAAAACAACCAAACTAAAATTATGATTAAGAAAGGAAATAATAAAAACAACCAAACTAAAATTATGATTAAGAAAGGAAATAATAAAAACAACCAAACTAAAATTATGATTAAGAAAGGAAATAATAAAAACAACCAAACTAAAATTATGATTAAGAAAGGAAATAATAAAAACAACCAAACTAAAATCATGATTAAGAAAGGAAATAATAAAAACAACCAAACTAAAATCATGATTAAGAAAGGAAATAATAAAAACAACCAAACTAAAATCATGATTAAGAAAGGAAATAATAAAAACAACCAAACTAAAATCATGATTAAGAAAGGAAATAATAAAAACAACCAAACTAAAATCATGATTAAGAAAGGAAATAATAAAAACAACCAAACTAAAATCATGATTAAGAAAGGAAATAATAAAAACAACCAAACTAAAATCATGATTAAGAAAGGAAATAATAAAAACAACCAAACTAAAATTATGAGTAAGAAAGGAAATAATAAAAACAATCTAACTAAAATTATGATTAAGAAAGGAAATAATAAAAACAACCAAACTAAAATCATGATTAACGAAGGAAATAATAAAAACAACCAAACTAAAATCATGATTAAGAAAGGAAATAATAAAAACAACCAAACTAAAATTATGATTAAGAAAGGAAATAATAAAAACAACCAAACTAAAATCATGATTAAGAAAGGAAATAATAAAAACAACCAAACTAAAATTATGATTAAGAAAGGAAATAATAAAAACAACCAAACTAAAATCATGATTAACGAAGGAAATAATAAAAACAACCAAACTAAAATCATGATTAAGAAAGGAAATAATAAAAACAACCAAACTAAAATTATGATTAAGAAAGGAAATAATAAAAACAACCAAACTAAAATCATGATTAAGAAAGGAAATAATAAAAACAACCAAACTAAAATCATGATTAAGAAAGGAAATAATAAAAACAACCAAACTAAAATCCAAGAATGTTTATTTGAAGAAATAAACCAGATTTCACTAGACCCTATTGGCGGGGCATCAGAATACGCCGACTGTCCCCCTGTAGAGAGTAGAAGTCCCTGAATAGGGCTACCTGTTGGCTGTAGGTAGTAACCCGTAATGTCTTGGGACAGGATCCTGGTGGTTGAGCAATCAATGATTAGAGAAAAAAAAGTTGTGGCCCTGCAACACACCACTTTGCCCTTTATCTCGACTAGACGGGAGGTTGGAGAGGCCGATCCGATCAATCAGCTAGTCATGCCAAGCCCTGACACTTACACTGGCAAATGTTAATTACAACATAAAAAAAAAAAAATTAAGTCTAAAGATAATTCGATATCTTACTCTTACTACAAACACAGGTAAACCAAATAAGTGTTAGAAGGCGGTGGCAAGGGTCAATCAATTGCTGAGGTAAAGTCACACAACTGTTCCCTTCCCAATGTTTCTCTTAAACTGAGAAAATGAAACTAAAGGAGGAATCAGGAAGCGATGGCACATACTCAACCGATTGAGTATATCTTTTTTGTATCCTTAGGATGAAAGGGTGAATGGGTTTCCCCCCTAACATCTCCCACATTTGGGCTCCAAGGAAGGTGGGGAGCAAGAAAGATGAAAAACTAATCAACTATACATGGATCTAATTAAAAATCCCAGAAAAACCAAAAGAACTCACTCTGACGTTTCAGATGTTACCAGCCCAGACAGTGAGCAAGAATGCAATCTTGAACATATTGATAAAGAAAACTTGCTAAGATTCATAGTTATTGAAACCTTGGAAGGAAAAAAGGCCAGCGATCTCTCTCCATTTCTAATCAAAAAGATATTAACTCAAAATCTAAATCCTAAAACAGTAAAGAAAATGAAAAATAGCAACCTACTTGTTACAGTAGACAACTACAAAGATGCAAAGAACCTCCTAGGAATGGAAAAAATTCTATATTCATAAATGCCAGACTTTTGCTCACGAAAGGTTAAACACCTCAAAAGGCGTCATAAGAAGCCATGAGCTAACCTTAGCCACAACAGAAGAAATCAAAAATGCTCTAAGAAAATAGGAAGTGATTAATCATGTCTGAAAATCAATATAAAAAGGAACAGTCAATCCATACCTACAACGACGTATATACTAACATTTAATACTCCTAAAATTCCAAAAGAAGTCAAAATTGGGTATACAATCGAAAAAGTGGAACTATATATATACCAGCCATACTGAGATGTTTTAAGTGTCAAAAATATAGGCACCATAGAGAAGTTTGCAGAGGGCACAAAATATGTGGAAAATGTGGTCTAAAAGAACCCAACCACATGGAAAACGAATGCCCCAATGAAACTAAATGCCCAAATTGTCTGGAAAACCGTTCAAAAAGGAAAAATAAATTGTGGAAGTAAAATACAAAGAAAATATATCCTTCCCTGAAGCAAGGAAAATGGTCGACTCCTACCAAAAAGTAAACACCTATGCAAACCTGGTGCTACCAGATCAGGTTGTCTTTTGGCTTCCTGAGACGAAATGCACCTACATTAAATTTCTGTTTTTGTTTTCTATCCTCTTTTGTAAAACTTAAATATGTTCTACAAAAACAACAGCCCCCTCCCTCCCCCCACATTCTTTTTTTTCTCTTTTCTTTTTGTCACTCCACCTCTACTTCCCTACTGATTCCCTAACTTAAAAATACCAACCAAAATAATAAAACAATCAAACTAAAATCCATAAATAAATATTTAAAGAAAACAACTGGAAATAAAAAAATTTTCAGATCGATCAAGATTCCACTAGACCCTGTCAGCAGAGCATCAAAATATGCCGACTGCCCCCCTGCAGAGAGTAGAAGTCCCTCAATGGGGCTACCTGTTGGCCATGGGTAGCGACCTATAATGCCATTAGGAGGGGATCCTGGTGGTTGAGAAACTTGGAGGTCAGGTTTTAGTACCCCCACTTCCCAACACACCACTTTGGCCCTTACTGAGCTAGACGGGCGGTCGGATGGGCCCGATCCGACCAATCAGCTGGTCACGTCTAGCACACCACTTATACACATATAACTTACACAAAACCTAAATACTACACAACATTCTCCCATCAACACAGATCCATAAAGCGGTGGCTAACGGTCAATTGTATATAATGAATAAAAACTAGACATGGCGGTTTTCCTCTAATATTTCCCATTTTCTACTTGGATGAGAAAAATTAAGAAACACAAATGCTCGAAGTCTACATTATATGCAAGTATACCATTCCTGTAATCCTGTTGTAGCCAGGACGAATGGGTACCTCCCCCCTCCTGTGCGCATCTCAAATAGGGCTCCGAAGTGGGTGGGGAGCAGGAATGATGAACCCACAAACAATCCTAATGAGTTACAAAATACCAAGTAAAAAAAGACTGCTAGACACTTTGGATAGTGACTCGACTGAGAAACAAGATATATATCCAAATTTTATAATAATGGAATCCACTGAAGAAACACGATTAACCAAACTTTTTTCTTTAAGATAGAGAAAATATCTAAAAATATAAAACCCAAAATGGTTAAAAAATTAAGAAATGGCACTCTGCTGATAGAAATCTTCACAAAACAACAAGCGGATGAACTCCTAAAATGGAAACATTTCGATAATATAAAAATAAAAACACTAAACACATGCAAAGGAGTGGTGAAAAGCCATGAACTTTCACTTTGTCCCATTGACGAACTACGTTCATATCTGAAAGAACAGAACGTAACAGATATTAGACAAATTCAAATTTAAAAAAATTGGAGAAATGATAAACACACACACACGTACATACTAACCTTTTACCAACAAAAAATCCCACCAGAAATAAAAATAGCCTATGAGAAATTGAAAGTCGAAACTTACATCCCCAACCCACTGCGTTGTTTCAAATGTCAAATTTGGCCACCATCAGAATTAATGCACATGCCACCCAGTGTGTGGAAGGTGCAAAGAAAATGACAACCATACCAAATGTTAAAAAAACTCCCAAATGTGCCAACTGTAAAGAAAATCACAGTGCCTACTCCAAAGACTGTGAAATTTGGAAAAAAAAAAAAAAGAAGAAATTACCAAAATTAAATGCACGCTAAACGTCACCTAACCAGAAGCAAGGAAAAAAGTTGAAACAATCAAATATTCAGAAATAATAAAAAAGAATACTCCTAATACTAATAAGCACGACAACAATTATCACACAACAAACTTAGACATTAAAATCCAAGACCTCACGGATCAAATAAAAAAATATTAACACAATTAAAGAAATGAAAAAAATAAATATAAACAAAACCTCACTGGAACCAAAAACCCAAACACCACACCCAATAGAAACAACCCCTTTATCCGAAAAAGAAAACAAAAAAAAGCAAACACCAAAAAACATACCAGAGGGAAAAAAACAAAATAGCAGAAAAAAAAAATTCAACGGACATGTCATGTTCACTCTCCAGGCCAAAAGACACTCCCCTGGATGTTCAGAAAGAGGTAGACATGCCGAAGGATCCCCCCGGAAAGAAGGGCCGGCAGAACAGCAAAACAACCTCTGCGGCGCATGAACCTAAACTCCCCAACACACCACAATTACGACCACGCTCACAATCCAAAAGTAGAGATAAACAAAAAAACACTATGCCTCTAGGACTCGAAAACCAAGAAGTCATTGAGACTGAGGAATCAAAAGATATTCCTCTTACCCCATGAACCTATAAATGACGATAAACAAGGAAAAAATAAATAAAAACAATACCGATGCAAAACCTTACAAATCATAACAAAACAACATTCCTACAATGGAACTGCAGAGGACTAAAACCTAATCATGAAGAAGTACTAGAAATCATCAACAAACATAACACAGCAATATATGTCTACAAGAAACACTACTCAAAGTAAATCACAACTATAAATTCAAAGAATATAACATGTACGACAAAACCCATGTATCCACAACAAATAGAGCAATCGGAGGAGTGTCCATACTAATTAAAAATATTATACATCACACAATCTTCCAATTAAACACTGAACTATAAGCAATAGCACTAACGACTAATCTACACCGCAAAATCACAATCTGCTCCATATACATTCCACCAAATCAGCCAATAATAAAAAAAAGAAATAGACATGCTAATTAACCAACTCCCACCCCCATTTATAATAATGTGAGATTTTAATGCGCACAGCAACCATTGGGGAAGTAATCCAAACAGCAACAAAGGCAATATAATAAATGAAATTTTAAATACAACAAACCTATGTATACTAAACAATGGTAAAAATACCTACATGCATCCAGCCAATGGATCTATGTCTGCAATAGACTTAACAATATCTACTCTATTTATATGGACTTCCATTGGAATGTACTAGAAGACCAACACGGACGTGATCACTATCCCATCATACTTAAAAGTAATCAAAAAATAACGGAAGAAAAAGTCCCAAAATGGAAATTACATAAAGCCAACTGGGAAACATTTACCAATCTATGCAGAGCAGAATTAGACGCAAACATTCTAAATAAAGAACCATGAAAACATTTCACACAAACCTTAAACAATATTGTCACCAAAACAATACCCAAAACTTCAACAAACCCCACAAAAAAATCAAACCCTTGGTTTAATGAAACCTGCAAAAAAGCTGTCAAAGAAAGAAAAAAAAAACACTTAAAAAATTCAAACAAAACCTACAACAATTAACTAACAAAAATATATACAGATGCGTGCCAAAGCGCAATACACCATAAAACAAAGCAAACTATTTCACAGCTAAACAACCAAACACCAACTAAAAAAACATGGAATATTATAAAGAAAATAGGTGGAAAAGAAACACAAAATACCATAAGCTATTTAATTAAAACTGATGGAACAAGATGCATAAACAAAAAAGAAATAACTAATTTACTAGCTGAAGAATTCTACAAAAATTCATCAAACAGTATTCAAGATCATTCCAAATTCATAAAGAAACAGCAGAAAGAGAAAAACTTAATTTTACAACAAAGAAACATACAACATACCATTCAACATAAAAAAACTAAAAAGAGCAATAAACAAAAGCAGAAATACAACTCCAGGCCCAGACGATATACATTACCAATTCCTGAAACAACTACCAGGGTCATCTTTGAAACTGTTGCTTGGCATATATAACAAAATCTGGAACATGGGAGAAATACCAAAATCCTGGTTTGAATCAACCATCATACCAATTGCCAAACCAAATAAAAATGCAAATAACCCAACCAGTTACTGACCCATAGCCCTAACCAGCTGCCTCTCCAAAACTATGGAAAGGATGATAAACAACCGCTTAATGTGGTACTTGAAAAACAACCTCTTATCAAAATATCAGAGTGGATATAGACAAAAACAAAGCACAAACGACCAAATAGTACGACTAGAATCATTTATTAGAGATAGTTTCGTACGCGGACACCACGTGGTGGCAGTCTTTTTCGACGTCCAAAAGGCCTACGACACAACCTGGCGATATCGAATTCTAAGAAACGTACACAATATGGAAATAAGAGGAAATATGGCAATATTTATACAAAACTTCCTGTCTCAAAGATACTATAAAATATGACACTATCAGATCAATACGAGCAAGAAGCAGGAGTGCCACAAGGTAGTATATTATCCACCACCATATTGTTAATTAAAATAAATGGAATTACACAAATTGTCGACACCCAATTTGAAAGATCATTATTTATAGATGACTTTTCAATTGCATATTCTGCATTAAATATAACAATTGAAAGAAAGATGCAGCAATTCTTAAACAAAATAGAAAACTGGATCGATAAAATTTTAACAGCCATAATGAGATATGGAGAAGTGAAAAACAAGCAAAAGGGGAAAACTATACAAAATATGATAAATAACGAAAACCTATATCTTTTTAATGATAAAACACACTTATTTACACCCAGGAACTGGTACATTCACATCAATTGATTTAACATTATGTGATCCAACACTTGCTTTGGACTACAAATGGAATGTACTAGAAGAGTCATATGGAAGTGACCACTTTTCCATTACACATTGAAAACAATGATCCAATGCCAGAAAACAAAATACCCCAATGGAACTTACAGAAGGCTGATTGGAAAAAATTCCAAAATTTATGCTGGACTAAACTAACATTGGATAATAACCAAAATAATATCACATATTTTACGAATACACTCTATAATATTGCTGAGGAATGCATTCCAAAAAGCTCTACCTCCCCAAAACATAATAAACTCTGGTTTGACGAAAAATGCAAAGTAGCCATCAGAACTCGTTGAGCTATACTAAGGAAATTAAAAAAAGAACCAACTAAAGAAAATCTCGATAAATATAAAAACAGCAGAGCTAAAGCTTGCAAAACCATTAAAGAATCGAAGCGAACATCATGGAAAAACTATGTACCAAAAATAAATACAAATACAAAAAGTAAAAAGGTCTGGGACATGATCCGAAAAGTAGCACCTGACCTATAATAACCAAAAAATGATTGCAAGAAAGAAATGATAGATTGTCTTGCTGAAACTTTTGCAAAAAAAAAAAAAACCCTCCAAAAACTCCAACAAAAAATTCCAAATTATGCCCATTTTTATCATAAATTTTATAAATGATAGACAATTTAATGTACAATTAGGTGATACCCTATCCATCAGTAAAAAGTAAGAAATTGGGGTACCACAAGGAAGCATCCTGTCTGTTTAACTTTTTAGCATTAAAATAAATAACATCGTTAAAAATATAAATGTAGGAACAGAATGTGCCTTCTATGTGGATGACTTCCTGATCTGTTATAGATCAAAATATATTCCAAGAATAGAACGCCATTTACAACTGTGTCTAAACAAAATAAATGAATGGACAACAAAAAATGGGTTTAAATTTTCAAAAGAAAAAACATAAGCCATCCATTTCTGCCAAATCCGGAAAATGCACCATGACCCAATATTGAAACTGGACAATGAAATTATACCTATAGTTGATCAGTATAAATATTTGGGCATCATCTTTGATAAAAAGCTAACATTCATTCCTCATATTAAATACCTCAAACAAAAATGCAACAAAGCCATCCAACTCTTAAAAGTAGTAGCTCACACAGACTGGAGTGCAGACAGAGACTCAATAATTAAATTACACAGATCCCTTGTTAGTTCCAAGTTGGATTATGGATGCTATATCTATGGATCCGCAAGAAAGTCTTACATGAAGGAATTAGACACTATACATCACCAAGGGCTAAGATTGGTTCGAGGAGCCTTCCCCACCTCCCCAGTGGAAAGCTTATATGTAGAAACAGATGAACCCTCATTGTCACTTAGAATAGAAAAACTAGGACTACAATATTATACAAAATTGACTTCATGTCCAACTAATCCTGCCTATAAATGTGTCTTCCACTCCCAATACAAAAACCTCTTTAATAGAAAAGAAAATGCTATAAAACCATTTAGCCTAGGTATGGAAGAATCCATAAATAAAGCCCAGATAGACATTGCAACAATACATGAATCTGTCAAACTTAAATATCCTCTCTGGTTGACAAGACAACCAAAAATAATATCAGACCTAATTAAGTATCCTAAAACAAAAACCAATCCAATCATGTATCGAGAAAAATTCCAAATAATTAAAGATAAGTATTCCAAACACTCAACAATTTATATAGACAGTTCAAAAGATGGAGACAATGTTGGATGTGCAACCATACACAATAAAACAATCCTAATCAAGATTACCAGACAAAGCATCGATCTACAGTGCTGAAGTATCAGCCATTGGTATGGCACTCGATCTTATAGAATCTTCTAAAGATAAACAATTATCTGTTCAGATGCAAAATCAGTACTCGAAACACTGGAAAACAGGAAACCAACGAACCCAATAATCACCAAAACCCTAAATAGATTTGATGATATTCCTAATGATACATTCTCTTTTGTTGGATACCAAGTCATATCAACATAAAGGTTAATGACAGAGCTGACAAAGCAGCATTAAATTTGACCCCAACCAAAGACAGGATCCCTCATACCGATCTAAAACAAACCATTAACAAATATATTAGAAACACATGGCAAGAGTCTTGGAACTCCTGCACTAAAAACAAGCTATACCAAATCAAGGAAACCATAGGAAAACAGAAACCAAACAAAAGAATGACGAGAAAAGAGGAAGTTATAATAACAAGACTCTCATACCTCTCACTCTCCTACCTACTCAAAAATGAAGCCCCACTCTGCATACCCTGCCAGGAACCATACACAGTAAATCACATATTAACAAGATGCGAAGACTTGAAAACAAACCGACTGAATCTATATAATGAAAAAACTGTAAAGGACATATTCACTCGTGTAGACCCAACTACCTTTCTCAAATATTTGAAGATAACAGGGTTACTCAACAAAATTTAAAAAACAAAAAAAAAACAATACTTTATCTAACTATATAGACACTTAACACCAGATACATACATAAAACTTATAACTATTAATGTATATAAAAAAAAGACTCTGGCATTAAATGACCACATAGGTTGATATGCCATAAAACCAACCAATCAATCAATTAATCAAAATAATTTTTATTTGTTTTTATGGGCTAATCTTCCTTCCATTCATCTTGCAGCCAAGTATCTGTGAACTATTTCCTTTCTTAGAGTGGATCCTTGGATGGAGGGATTTTGGGTTCAAACAAAATAAGGAATCTTTTTTGAATAACATCAAAGGATTTTGTAGCAGTGAGTACAGCTATTCTTTTATTTCACTTAGTGTTTTTTTTTTTTAATTCTAAAATTTGTATAACATAAACTGCCATAAGACAATTCTTTAGAAGTATCTTTTTCTTGTTTTTAAGAAATATCTTTTCGTATTTTCTAAAAAAAAATATTTTTTTCTTTTTCTCTCAAGCCCATCCTTATCACTTCCTACAGTGTTTTCTTTTGGCTTGCCCTTATGAACTGACCTTGCTATCTTAGTTGCTTTACATCTACTAATCCATTTTTTCAACATAGCCATTGAAATCCTTTACCAATAGAGTATTTAAAAAAATAATTCCTATCCTTTTAATATAGGGTAATGGTTGTGATATATTAGTCATGAAGTTACTTCTGAATTTTATGAATCATTCAAAAATCTTATTAAAAGAACAAAAATCTGTTGCCTTTATGTTTTGACCATTTTTTTTCTATTTAAGTGATGCCTTAAAAAAGAAAAAGTTAATTATTAATTTGAGAAAAATTCTCAACTGTATAAATAATTTTTTTGTAGCTTCCAATATTCCCTTATTGGTTCAACCTGAAGGCACTTCCACAAGTGGACGCTATGGTTTGCTCAAATTCTGGTGAGTAGAACTTTTTTTGTACCCATTATTTTAATTTTGTTAATTTTCTTTTCTTTTACAAAGCTCTAGTCTGTGTTTTTTGTTTTAAGTATGAAGTGCATTTTACTTTGATTACATTTAAAAGCTGAACATATTTAAATCTAGCTGCAGTAACCATTACTTGTGTATGTCAAGCAAGACAGTAATCTTAACTTAATGAGATCCTTCATTTCTTTATACAGCTTCACTAAAAAGATATTCACACTGTTTATCTTTAGATTATTGTCCTCATCAACTTTGCTATTTTAATTTTTAGATTTTAAACACTGAAGCTTCTTTCTTCAGTTCATTTTTTGCTGGTGTTTCCTCTTATTTACTTTTTTTCATATTCAGATATGATCTCGCATAAATCCGATCAGCTGATGATTACATATGCTTATTTCTTTAGAAATAATGTACATCAAACAATTGTGTGAAACAAAGCATGAACTTTTTCATAAACTGCTGCCTTTCTTGATCCCTTGCTGTTACTTTTTAGTCAATACTAATGTAGAAATGAGCATCACAAATTAATAGCTCATTAGATTTATGTAAGAAACACATTCGCAAATAAGCGTTTGTTCCCCTTTTTTATACAAAGGAGCCACCACTTATCAAGGCCCGGAGGTCACTCGAGGATAAGGGTTAATGAGTGTACAGTGGTCAATAGGAACATGTCAGTCATTGTTAGTAATGCAAATTTGGTAAATTAGATTACTTAAGGGGATGGCTCATCAAGAATTTGTTCATGTTGGACTTGAAGACAACCATATTGTAGTCAGTTGGAAAGCAGGAAAACAGAAAAGAGTTCCACAGGCGTGCAGTTCTAAGAAAGAAGCTTTGTTTATGGTATCCATGTTTAGATTTAGGCACAGATAAAGAGTGTAGGAAATTATTGATAGTGGTTTCAGCTAGACGAGTGTCTTTCATGAAAGTTTGGCAAGAAGGGACCTTAGATTGGACCTCAGACAAGCACTTGCCATGAAAATAACGATAAAGCAGAGACAAGCTCGCAGTGTCTCTTCTGTGGGAAAGAGGTTGCAGGGAAGAGAAAAAGGCATCCCCCCACTGAGCTATTTTGAATTCTGAAGTCTATTTTGAACTCTATCAAGGCAGGATAAGCTGCTTCTAGCAGCTCCTGCCCAGATGTGGCAATAATACTCCATTCTTGGATTTACTTAGCTCTTATACAGGTAGAGAATTGCATCAGCAGTGGGATATCTATTGGAGCAGTAGAACGATCCCACCATTTTCCCAGCAGCCCTGGCAACGGATTTGATGTACGTGTCCATCTCAGATCAGGAGTAAAGGTCAGACCTAGAAGTTTGTCAAAGCATGGAGCCTCCCCAAGACGAGAGCTATTCATTTCAATTGATGCCATATGGTAATCAGAGCATTGATGATGGAAAGATAGAGGCTTGGTCTTAGATGCATTAAAAGTAACCAGTCACCTCTTTCCCCACTGTACCACATGCTCACCATAGATGGTAGTGTCGTCAGCAGAAATGTCTACGAATGATCTAAGGATGTAGTGTGGAAGATCATTGATGTAGATCAGAAAGAGAGTTGGACTCCAGCATTAATAGTGTGAGCTTCTGATTTCTGCACATCAACCACTACTCTTATGAACCTATCATAGAGAAATGATTTAATAATTGAAAAGACATTTCCAGCTATACCATAACTGGAAATCTTGTGGAGTAGACCTTTATGCCATACTCTATATTCAGATTAATAGTTGATAATATTGGAACATCTTAGCACATGTGCAAACTCTTTTAAATGTCTTAATATCCAATCAACCTTTCTCTTGATTATCCCTCTCTTCATTCATTTTTCCACAAAATCTAAAGAAATGTTCTAGAAATCAGTCTACAGTTAGTAATATATGGTTTCTTCTTTAAAAACTAGTTCAATTTTTAATATGAATAAATGCCTTTTAATATATAAAATTTCAGACATTGTAAGACAATCTTTTACTCCTTTAGTCCAACATTTTCTTGGGGTTTTTTTTTCTGTTTCTTTTGAATGTAACGTTTTGCTGAAGAACAATTGCATGTCAAAATTACTAAAAGTTCCTTTACCAAAATGATCGTATATTGATATTTGAAAATGAGGCTACATCTAAGAGAGACCACTTTCATAATCTTGTCCAGGGTTGCCAGATTGGCTTTTTTTACAGCTAAGTTTTGCTCATTTTTAAGCAGTTTGTCCTTTAAAAATTGTATTTGGCCTTTTTCAAAACCTGATGTACAAACTAAGGAAAGAACAAGCGAAATATTATGTAGATTACTTAAATAAACTTATTTTTATCTTTCTAAAATCTATAAGATTATCTTTTCTAATATCTAAAATCTATCAGATTTTCAAAGTCAGGCCCAAATAGCATTTAAATTAACAAATCAAATTCTGTTTCTAACAGATTAATTTTTCATTTATTGTTGTACTGTGCGATATAATACAATTTATTTTTAAGAATTACTTTGAATATGAAACGTTTTGAATAATCATCTAAAAGAATCAGTAAATTTAAACAGGGTTTGCATAGGTTTGAAAAGTCCTTGAATGTTTTTACTTTTGTCTTGAAAGTTTTGCTCTATTACCTTGAAAAATCTTTGAAAATATGGAAAATGTCTTCAAAATAGTGTTCTTTATGTCCAGTAAAAATCTGTTGAAATATTAAAAATGAAATCAAAATAGTTTTTTTTTTTTTTCTCAAGTATTAGTAAAAACCATTAAAATATTTTTTAAATATTGAAATAAAATAAAAATACATTGTTCTGAAATTGCAGTGGAACAGGAGTTATTTCCCTTCATCATGAAATTGCCTAATGTTTTCCATATAAAATTGGGTAGTTTTTTGATAAAGAGATGTAACTCTTGTATCTACAATACCAGAAATTCAAAATTTTAAAGTAAAACAAACGCAGGAAGATTTAGCAACAAATGGAAAAAAGGGTAAAAAAAATTTAAATATACAATAAATAAATGTTACCACAAGCAATAAAAATTACTCTTCTACCTGGCTCATTTTTTTGTGTTTTTAAGTAGTTTTTAATGCTCTTTATCTGATCTCAAAATTCTGATACAAAAAATTGCAAACAAAAACGAAATTTCAAGTGAGTTTGTTTTTAGAGATTCGAAAAGGAAAGAGTTTGAGGCTCAATTACAAGGAGATGCAACTTGGGTTCCTTACAGAAAAGCGCATCAAGGAAGCTATAAACAATGGGGTATCTGAGAGACTATTAAATTGGCAGTGTGGTAAAGAAAATCTATAAATATAAAAGCAAAAATGTGTGTATGTATGTTCGCTTTTTGTGTATGTCCAAGAAAGGCTTTTTTCCGAGAAGCAATCGGTTGACTCACTTAAAACTTTTTATATCACACCTAAATGATAATATCTACGAGTTAACAACCGGGGTCGCCTGTCTATTTAATTTGCCCAACTTTCAAAAGATAAATATTCAAGATTTTTCGATCACCGCATGTCAGCAAAAACCGTCCTCTCATGACGAGTTTGCTTCTACGCATGCGTCATATGACGTCAGAACATGATTTAGTTTAAATACTTGAAAAAGCGACACAATTTCGTCGACGTCATCTTAGCTCAGTTGCTTAGAGCGCAGCCTATTTATTTAAAGGTTTTGGGTTCGAATAGTGGTGTGAGATGTCTTTTTCTTTTTTCTTTTTCGATTTTTTAAATTTTAATATTGAAGCAGGGTTATTTAAGCCATTTTTCACGTGTCTTTTTTTTTTGGGGGGGGGGTATTTTTCAGATTTTTTTAACGTTTATTTTTCTGTTTCGCGTTTTCTTTTTTTGTTTTTCCCATTTTTACATTTAACATCGTTCGCCTTACGTTATTTTTTTTTATTATTTCGCTTATTCGTATGTTTTGATTAACACCCACACCCCGCTCCCGCCCGAGCACACACACACCTCCAAACACCCGGGCAACGCCGGGTACCCCCCCCCCGGGTTATTTAAGCCATTTTTCACGTTTTTTTTTTTAAATTATTTTTCAGATTTTTTACAGAAGTTTTAACGTTCATTTTTCTGTTTCGCGTTTTCTTTTTTTGTTTTTTCCCATTTTTACATTTAACATCATTCGTTTGCCTTATGTTAGTTTTTCTTGTGTTTTTTTTTTTTTTTTTTAAATATTTACTTCGCTTATTATGTTTTGATTAACACCTCCCCCCCCCTTCCCAAGCACACACACTTCTAAACACTCGGGCAACGCCTAGTCTATTATATAAATCTCACCTGTTTGTTTAAATTTATGTATGTATGTTTGCCTAAAACTTTTGACAGAGGCAACAAATTTCCATGAGATAGGTATTGTTTTGAAGCTCGACCCTTCGGACGACCAATATCGAAAAATTGTCCCAAAACATTAATTCCTTCACCCTCAATTGGGCTACTTTCTACAGGGAGGGGTCGCTTTCTTTGCCGATATTGTCAAGAGTTATCACCTCTTTTCGATTGTCTAGCCTTAATTTAAACCTACGTCACTTCTGGTTTGGCAATGGGCACAACAGCAAACACATCACTTTTTTTTTTTCCTTTCCTTCTTCTGTACAGGTTCGAGCCTGCTTACTATTCCGATTTTTTTTCTCAACCAACATCGTTACACACACCTCCCATTTTCTTTTCTGCCTTCTCGTCATGGGTTCGAGCTTGCTTGTCTCTGTCTTATCTCAACCCAAAACTGATTGCTACAATTTAAAAGTGTATTTAACATTTTTGAGGACTGATAGTGTTAAGCAGATAAAGTGTCGTTGGATTTGAAAAGTTTGTGGCATTCAACCACATGAGTGTGAAGATGACAGGCTTGACAAACTGTTCACAACTTACATGGCTGATCTTTGTAACAGCAAGCTGCTTCAAGTTGTGAAAACTTTTCTGGTACTCTCTCATGGTCAGGTAAATATTGAGAGGATTCTCTGTGAACAAAGAAATAGAGGTGGAGAATATGAAGAATGGAGTGACACATCTGTGATCAAGGCAGCAAGAGGGGGGTGTATCAAGTCTCGATAACCAATCCCTCTATTGTTTTATGTTCTATAGCTAGACACGTATAACATGTACCTGGAAAAACAAAGAAGAGACAAACGGACAAAAACTCAAGAGAAAGGCAGATAGAAAAATTGAATAAGAAAGTGAGAGTAGAAGATGAAAGCAAAGAATTCTGAAAATTTGAACCTGTTGGCAGTCACTGACTTTCAGAAAGTCAACCTTATGGAAAAAACTGAAGCTCCAAAAAATACTTCAAACTAAACAAGAATTGAAAATGATTCAAAATCACTGAATGACAAAGTGTTGTGAGATTAACTTGTAAATATTTGACCAGATTTGTTGTGCGTTAGAGAACTTCATGTAAATAATAGTGACCTTTAAAACTACTTCATGAAACAGACATAAATGAAAATCATTATTCCTGTTGTCAGTTAAGTTTTTGGTTTGTTATATCATTGTTTATATATCAAATTTTGCTTTGAAAACTTGAATTTGGTTTAGAGAAGGCTTTGAAAACTTTGAAAAGCCTTGAAAATGGACATTGAATGTGAACACTGAAAATCTGTTAAAGTTTAAAAATCATCTACGTTAAGTTTAAAAATGTGTAAACAAATAAAAACTAAAATGACGTTACTGCACCTGGGCAATAATTTTGCAGGTACTAGTGATGGGACGATTCCAAAATTGTTTATCAATTCGATACAATTACAGATTCTGTTTGAAATTTCCAATTCAGATACAATTTTCAATTCCAATGTATATATACCAAAGTTATGTTTAAAAAAAAAAAAAAAAAAAAAAATTAAAATTTGTTTAAGATTTTTAATATAATACTAGACTACCCGTGACCCGTTGGGTCAATATGTTATATTAGCTATGGAATTCAGGTATGAGCGTGACACTTGTGACGAAAAGAAAATAGGTTTTTTTTTGACATAACAGAAACATTTCTATGAAAAAAAGAATATAGATAGATTTCTATAAGTCGTTCTGTTTATTATGATTATTTTTGAAAAAAAAAAAAATTTACAGTTACTGAATTATAAGTGGTTGGCCATACTTATAGGTAAATGTGCACTGAACAGATACCATAATACTTATAGTTAAATTCAAATTTTGATATATCTGCTTTTTTTTTTTATATATATATATATATACATCGTTCATTTCTATATTACGTTTAAGTTACTTTAAACCCCACTCTTCCCAAGATAAATAATAATTTCGAAATAATGTTAATATTTCAGCGTCCCAATTGTTCTTTTGGTTTTTCGCATTTAAACAATCCAAATAAACAATTGTTAATACTATCTGCTTCTTTTTTTTTTTTTAGATTGTTCATTTCTCTATTACGTTTGTTATTTTAAACCCTACTCTTCCCATGTTAAATGATAATTTCGAAATAATAACGTTAATATTTCAGTGCACAGGTCATGTGTGCATGCGCAACCGGATGTCGTAAACTGGAAAGTGGGTTACATACATCGTTACAAGATCATTTGAGTTTTATAATTATATAGATTGTACTGGAACAAAATCTATAAAACTTCTTTCCTTTTTATCTCATCAATAAGTTATTAAAAAAACAAAAACATTAGTAAACTTTTTCTATATTGAAAAATTCATTAATTAATGAATGCTTATTTTCATTTTCAAGATGCAAACATTTCTTCATAAATGAATTTGCTTAAAAAAAAAACAATATTAGAATGATTTAATTTAAAAATATTTGAAAAGAAATATAAATATTTTTAGTTAAAGATCAAGAAAAACATTTATTTTTTATGATTTTGTTTTACAAACTTAACTATATTGTACATATTTTACAAAGAATGACAATAGCTCAATTATAGAGAAAAAATTACAGAGAAATCTAGAAAAAATAAAGAGATCGAAATAGAAAGTTTACTTACTACTGGATATTTTAGACTTCAAGTTAAATTATTATAGAAAATCACATGGACGATAAAAGGCTTTCAAGGGGCTTCTGCCAAACGAAAGCACGTTAAGTCCTCAAAATACTGTTTTGTTCGAAAATGAATATACTTTCAAATAAATTAATAAATAATATATATTATATATTTTTTTAGAGTTTTAAGTAAATAAAGTGATAAAAACCTGAACATCATAAAACAGCGTTTTCAGTAAGATTTTGTAATAACCCAGATTTGTAAATGCTTGTATAGTTTTAGTTATAAAATTAATATTCAAATGTAATAAGAAAATCTAATATAAAGTAATAAAAAAAATTTAATGTTCAATTTTAATTTATTTTTTATTTTATGCTGCAGCACTTGGCCATTTTCTCTTGACTTTCCACTGCAACCAGTAAGTAAATGTTTTCAAATTTAGTTTTAACTGACAATGCTATCAGTTCAATGTGTGCAACTATTAGATTGAGAAGAAAGTTCTGGAAGTTTTAGTTTTGATTTCAAGTGATGTATTTTCAAATAAGTTTTTGTTACCTGTACTTTATAAATCATTTTAAAAAGCATTTTTCACTTAAATCAAATCATTTAAATTACAACCATTGTAAAACAAAGATGGAAAAAAAAGTAAATTCGCACAATTTTCTTATTTCAATTCAAGCTAGGCCGAAAAGCTGCTGAAACAGTTTGCTATATCAATGAAGGATTTGGCCCAGGAACCACAACTGAACGCACAGCACAATAGTGGTTTAAGAAATTTTGTATTGGTAACAAGTCTTGAAGATGATGAGCATAGTGGTCGGCCATCGGATGTTGACAACGATCAATTAAGAGCCTTAGTCAAAGCCAATCCATGGACTTGCTTCTAAATTAGACATAACGTATATGACGATTTCCAACCACTTAGGAGATATTGGAAAGATCAAAACGTGTGATAAATGAGTGCCTCACAAACAGCAGTCAAAAGAAACACCATTATAAAGTGTTATCTTTTACGAAACAAGAACCCATTTTTAGACTGGTTTGTGACGTGATGAAAAGTGGGTTCTTTACAACAACTGGTGATGCCACACACACAGCATTAGTTTTTTTTAATGTAGTCGAAACCATTACAGCAGGAAAGTACTGTCAACAAATAGATAAAAAGCATCAGAAACTTCAACAACACGCAGCATTAGTCAACAGAAAAGGCCCAATTCTCCTCCACGACAATGCCCAACAGTATGTTGCTAATCCAACTTTGCAGAAGTTGAGTGAATTGGACCATGAAACTCTCATCCGCCATACTCTCATCTACCAACTACCACTTTTTAAAACATCTAGACAACTTTCTGCATGAGAAATGATTCAAAAACCTAAGCGATATCAAAAATGTCTTCGGCAACTTCATCGCCGTCAGAACGCAACTCATATAGATAACTTGTTTTGCATTGACAAAAACGTGCTAATGCTGATGATGCTTATTTCGATCAATAAATTTTTGTTAGAGCGGAGATATGTTCATCTAAATTTAAAAGTTAAAAACTGTAAGAACTTTGTCAACCTGATATGAAAAGGTCATCTATGTATAATCATATGCAATAGGTGTGTACATAAAAACCAATACTTTCATTTCTTATGTTCATGTTGTTAACCTCCTTTTCTTGCTTCAAGTAATAAGATAAACTTATAGAAAAGTAAGGTTGAAAAATCCTCAACCACACTTCCTATTATTTGACATTGCTTATATCCAGTGGTAGGGGAAAATTCAAAATAACCAGAAGCAATGCTGGACTAAGCAGAGAATGACTGATTTTATTTAGTTTTTTTTTTTCTAGACTAGTTGCCAGTGCTTAAGTCTAGTCTAAACTAATATTTCACATATAATCAGGGCACAAAGATGGATTCCTACCATTATGAAGAGTATTAGAGAAAGTAACTTGGTTATTTCCTAATTTACAGCACTTGGTATTTAAAAATTACCCATCTAAGCACTGATTATTGAATGATTTTGAACTCCTCATATTGATTCTAATTTTAATTTCACTTATTACTTCTTTCACTTCAGATGACGTTGCATGTGTCCAGACCTCAAATTTTTCAAATTGCTGTGGTAAGGTCATAATTTTGTTTTTGCAAAATATTTTATAAAGCTAGAATACAACTTGTTCAATTTAATTATTAAAAAAATTCTCTGGCTGCAGAATACCCCCCCCCCCCTGACATGTCTGAGTGTCCTACAAGTTTTATAATTTTGGACCAAGATTGTTTTCATTTTGTCCATTCATAGACGTTGTCTATCCATCTTTTGATTGATTTCCATGTATTATGTCTTTAACGCATATTTTGAATAGCTCCACATTGAAATGCTTAATGTGACTAAATAATCTCGAGACTTTACATTTGATAACAGGATATTTATGGGATGCCAGAGTTTTGATACTGATGTGATCAGATAATTTATGATCATTAATGAAATGTGTGATGTTGTTTTAGGTTTCTACTTTCTGGCATAGTTTTATGGTCCAGTTGACACCTGCAAGTCATAAGACTGCAAGACAGATTTCGCTTTTGATTTTGTATGGTATGAATTTAGAAGTTAGTTTTCTTATGAACATGGAATCATGGGAAAATCTTTATTATTCCAGTCATCAAAGGAGCAACCAGGCTCATAAAAAAGAATTTCAAAACGACCTGGCAAATATATTTGAACAAAGTGCGAAATGCAAAACAATTACGCTAAAATAATCTTTCGGTTAATGCCTCTATAGGATGTCTCAGTAGAATTAGAATGCCACATCTTCAGTAAAAACAAAAAAAATCTTGTTACTATCATGTATTAAATGTTGGTCATCATTTATTAAAATTGCATGATTCTAATGGCATTCGTTTCCCTTTTCTTAGAGCACCTTAAATAGCCGGTGGTGGGAGGACCTCTTCTGGTGTCTGTTTGTTCCAGCTACTTGGTTTACCATAAGGTAAGACATTTTTTTTTCCTGCTTCAAATCAGTTATTTGACTATTTTCTATTGAAACAAAAATGCATATGCTTCATTTGCTTTAAAAAAAATTGTGAGAAACCATAAATTATTTTGACTTTATAACTTGTCTTGATTATTGATAGTGTCTGCAAAAATAAAAAGCCAAGCTTTTAAAAATGATGCACAAATTAAAAAAACAAATGGTTCACAGAAGTTTTAAATGATCATTCATTTCTTATATTTGCCTTGTTTGTATATCTTATAATCGAGAGTATGTCTATCCGTAACTAAAGCCATGTCGCTATCTACTTTACAATAGACCTACATTTTTTAATTTGATTCTTAAATTTGATCTATCTTTAAATCATTCAATTAATATGTACATGGTTCAAAGTGAATTGGATGCCTTCTTAGCATATTGATTGGTTAAAAACTCTTATTACTAATTAATTTCAGTATTGATTTTTAATTTGATTTTATTTTTATACATATTCAGAATAATTTTGGATAAATCTTGGAGGAAAACAAAAAAAAACTATCCTTTTATTTACATAAGTGCATTTTTTTACAGTACAATAAGTGAATGCAAGCATTTTACCTACTATCATACACTCATTAATACAGTTTGAATTATTTTTAATATTTTACCTACTATCATACACTCATTAATACAGTTTGAATTATTTTTAATATTTTACCTACTATCATACACTCATTAATACAGTTTGAATTATTTTTAATATTTTACCTACTATCATACACTCATTAATACAGTTTGAATTATTTTTAATATTTTACCTACTATCATACACTCATTAATACAGTTTGAATTATTTTTAATATTTTACCTACTATCATACACTCATTAATACAGTTTGAATTATTTTTAATATTTTACCTACTATCATACACTCATTAATACAGTTTGAATTATTTTTAATATTTTACCTACTATCATACACTCATTAATACAGTTTGAATTATTTTTAATATTTTACCTACTATCATACACTCATTAATACAGTTTGAATTATTTTTAATATTTTACCTACTATCATACACTCATTAATACAGTTTGAATTATTTTTAATATTTTACCTACTATCATACACTCATTAATACAGTTTGAATTATTTTTAATATTTTACCTACTATCATACACTCATTAATACAGTTTGAATTATTTTTAATATTTTACCTACTATCATACACTCATTAATACAGTTTGAATTATTTTTAATATTTTGATTAATATTTGAAAAAATATCAAAAAAGATAATTTCTCGTTACTGTAGTAGCCATCATACCATTACTAAGAATTCTCTTCTAAATAAAACATTTTTAATAAATTTAAATATTTTTTTTGTGTTGATCAACAAAAATTAACATTAAAAAATATATTGATATCCAAAGAAAAATACAAAATTTTACTTTGTTCAAGACAAAAGAAATATGTAAGCAACAAACCTCTTGCATCCCTTTTGTAATTTTTTGTACATTAAAGATTAATTTATTAAACGTTTCATTTTTTTTTTACTCATTAAACAAATAAAATTGATATATAATTAAAAAAATCTTGATAATGTCAAACTAGATCACCAATCACCTGTTGGGTCAGTATTAGCTATATATCTTGTATATAAAGTACAGTCAGTTTTTCTTGCATATCATTGACTTAAACAGCTTTTAATACAAGTTACAAAATTAACCTTTTACTCATTTTAATTTCTTTTACTCATTTTAATTTCTTAATTTTAATTTCTTTAATTTTAGATTGATTAGTTACATAGTTTTTAAAGTCAATTGTGTCTTGCATTCTAATAATCGAGATTAAAGTGTAAATAGAAAATATATGAACCTGAAGGTCAGAGGTTACATTATTGTTAAAATAACTAAGATAATCATAATCCAAATTTATTTGCTGTGCATTTTAGCAACAAAACTAGTTGATGTCAATAAAATTGTAACAATTTATTTTCATTTTATATAATTGTGTATTTGGTAAAAACTATTGTTATACTTCAGATGTTTACCAGTCATGGAGAAACCTAAATCTGTGTCTGCTGAAGAATTCTCTGAAGATGTCCGACAAAAAGTTGCAGCTGATTTACAATTGATCACAACTGATTTCACTACAGCTGACAAAGCTGAGCTACAAAAGAAGCACCACCAGAACAGATTTCATTGTTAGTTGACATTTTTTATACTTGATTAACCAAATTTGGTCTTTTGCTATTCTTCAACATTGTTGTTAAGAATGAACAAGCACTTTAATACTACTGTACTATTGTTCCCAACCTTGAACCCTATATTATTTTATTTTTAATTTCTATATTTCAGATTTTTTACATTCAAAGGGCTTGATATCCTTTCAAATTAAGCTTTATAACAGTACATAATTAAGAGATTTATCTTAACACTTGATTTTGTATTGAATAAATTTTCAATTTATATTTAAAACTTTGGCAAAATTTTGTACAATAATCATGACAAAAATATTGGAAAGAAAATTTAATTAATAGTGTTAATTCCCTTTCTTTTTATTTACTTATGTCTAAATGAGAAACAATAACATTTTTATTTACTTATGTCTAAATGAGAAACATAACAGACAATAACATTTTTATTTACTTATGTCTAAATGAGAAACAGACAATAACATTTTTACAATGAATAATGATATTGAAGCCTATTTTTAAATATTTCAAATCAATCAAAAGTATTGCAATCGATTTTCTTGAATCAAGTAATTCATATATGCAGCAAATGATCACTTCTTTTTTGCTCAATAGGCACATTTTATTACCAATGTTTTACTTTGTCTAAAACTAGATACCAAGAGGTTATTCTTGAGAATGTTTCTATTGTAACATTTTATTATCTCAGGTTTGAGCCGTCCCCAAACAGCTGCTGCTGAGCAAGAAGAGAGTTTACTTAAAGTCGATCCTGAAATGCAGAAAATGATCAATCAAGTGAAAGATGTTCTTCCTAATGTTCATGTGATGGATATTGCACAAGATCTTGGTAAGGTTCAATTTGATATAATGTTCATTGTAAAAACAAAACTATACAACATCCATCTTATTCTTGCAATGTTTTATTTTCTTTAAAATGCATTCAAGTCTTAATTTGAGAGATTTGATTAATTATCATTTCTGTCAAATCCACTCCAATCCAGAGGAGGAGTATCTGTAAGAATTCCATCCATTTATTAAATAGAATTTGTCCTAGGCATGCCAATAAACTGCCTAAGATTGGCCCTAGGAGCATACAGAACTTCCCCCGTGAACAGTCTATACACGGAAGCACACGAACCCCCACTAGATCTAAGGCGAGAAAAGTTGGCCCTTCAATATTTACTGAAACTGAAGTCTTGCCGAAACAACCCTGTATACCAATGTACCTTCTATCCTAAATATGAAGAACTCTTTAACATGAGAAGAAAAACTATCAAAACTTTCGGGCTCCGAATGAAGGAAAGCATTGAAGAATCGAAAATTCCAATCTCCAGCATTCACAACTTCATACTGCCTAAAGCACCCCCATGGACCATGAAACAAGTAGAAATAAAACTGAACCTAAACAAAAAGTCCAAATCTACTACAAACCCTATTGAATACCACGACGAACTTCAACATTTAAAATTACAATATTCAGACTACACCTTTATCTACACAGACGGGTCTAAAAGCAACAATCACACTGGATGTGCAGCAACGTACCATAAAACCACAATGAAGAGAAATCTTCAAAATGAAGCATCTATATTCACTGCAGAGACTATAGCTATTGATCTAGCACTCAACATAATTTCAGAGGAAACCACCAAAAACTTCATCATTCTCACAGATTCTCTATCAGTCCTATTATCTATACAAAATCAAAAACAAGAAAATCCACTAACAACAAAATTAATAGAAAAAATCAATATCCTTTCAACTACTAAAAACATTATTCTTGTCTGGATCCCCAGCCATGTGGGGATCAAAGGCAATGACAGAGCAGATACAGCTGCAAAAAGATCTTCTCACCTTCCAACTGACAATTTTAAGATTCCACATACTGATCTTAGACCCCAGATAAAAGCATACATACAGGAAAAATGGCAACTGCAGTGGAGTCAGCAAGAGGGCAACAAATTATACTCAATCAAACCTGAACTTAAGGAACGATGTCCGGACATCAAGAGATCACGCCGAGAAGATGTAATACTGACTCGGCTGCGCATAGGACACACCAACTTTACTCATTCTTATATACTAAATGGAGAATCGGCACCAGAGTGCATCCCATGCCAGGAGACACTCACAGTAAAACATATCCTAGTTGGGTGTGATGACCTTGCCCCAACTAGAAAATTATATTATACAGAAAGCAATATGGAAGACCTTTTTGAAAAGGTCAATTCAGCAAATATTCTAGCATACCTAAGGAAAGTAAATTTATATAAGGAAATTTAAAGTCACCCAAATATACACATCCATGTATAAATACAACATTTAATTTCTTAGTTCAATTTTATAAAAAAAAGGGAGGAAAGGCTGAAAAAGCCCCCCCCCCCCAATAAAAAAAAGTTTTTAAAAAAATTAAAAAAAAGGACTCCGGCATTAAATGACTACATAGGTTGATATGCCGTAAAACCAATCAATCAATCAATCAATCAAAACAATATTTCAGCCAACATTCTTCTGGCCTTCATCAAGTGGTTACCATGACAGGATAGGAACTCTGAATCCCCTGACTGCATTCACTGCAATTACTGCCTTCTGTAGTTGTCGTCTCACCACGTTTTGGCCAAGTAAGCCTCTGGCCGGCTTTGGGTAGGATTGAAACCACTATTTTCAGACAATTCTCACCTAGAACCGTAGAGATTCAACGTCTCTATCCACTGCGCCACGGGCCCCAAAGGGCGATCAAGGTTGAATTTTTTCGGTCTTATAAATTCATGTTTATTTTTTATCTTCCGTAGTCGGGTCCGTACCGAGTGGTATATATTATTTAATTGGAATTCAGTATTGAGATGAGTGTTGTTTTATTAATTTTATTTATTGCAGACCAAAACGTGGTAAGACGACAACAACTACAGAAGGCAGTGGATGCAGTCAGGAGATTCAGAGTTCCTATCTGTCGTGGTTACCACCTGACGAAGGCCAGAAGAATAGTTGGCCAAAACGTTGTGAAACAACTAAGGAAAAGATGAGGATAATACTCATCTCAATAATGACTTCCAATTAAATAATATATAGAATGACTTGATTTAGCATAAAATAACCTGAAAATAGTTAATATACCATAAAATATTACCAAATTTACCATCTGGATTTTGACCCCACATGGATGACTTTATCTTTTGAACATCTTATCTTCACAATAAATTAGTGTTTTTTTTTTTTGTTTTTTTTTCATAATGCTTGCTTAAATTTCAAATATATTAAACAAAAAAACACTGGAAAATTTTCATACAAGTTATAGTAATGTATAGGATTTTTTTTTTTTTTTTAAGCTCAAACCAAAGATGTTGACATAACAATAACAAATATTTTGGAAAGAGAGGCCAAGAATGAAGCATCCACAAGTCAATCTGCTGACACGACGACCAGCAATTATTCTTCACCAAATACATCTTGTGTAAGTATGTTTACTCTTAATTTTGTTGCAAGATTACTTATTAACAATTACTTTATTTGCCAAATAAATATACCATATTTCTTTTATACAGGAAATTCATAATTTTGTGTCCAATTAAGTCAAACTACACAAGATACATTTATACATGATCTAAATTGTAAAAATACTTTACAGCATTGGATCCAGTATGACTGAAGTCACCAGGGACTAAACCATATAAAATTTTTTACTGGTAGTTGTTTTAATAACAACACTGAAATTAGGTCAAGCAGTAAATTTTTTTTTTTTTACTTTCCTAATAAAATAGTTGCTAGAAAAGAGGGTGATGTAAGGAGAAATGTTAGTGTTTTTAATGCATCTATTTTGTTAGTCAGGCAATGTTGAGGAATCCAGCTAATCTTGTAAGTTACAATTATGAAAATGAAAGTCTTAAAATTTAGAAATAAACAAATTATTTGTTACACTTGATTATTTAAGTATGATCAACAGTCATTTGTATTTCTTTAAGTAATTTTACTGAAAGAAGTATGACTTTTAGCATTAACTTATTTCTTTTAATCAATCATCTCTAAGATAAGTCTGCCAATGTTATATATTAATCGCCCTGTACCATTGCATTTTCTTAACTAAAAGAAAAAAATCATCCTAATGTTTATTTTGTAAAGAAAAAAACTGAAATGAGTAAATTCATTTATTTCTGCCTACGTGATAGTCTTTGGCTTAATGCAAACGACATTAATCCAAATGGATTAATGTAAATGAGATTAAGTCAATGCTGAAACAAATATTGGATTATTCTCATGATCTTTCTAGTTTCATGTTTTGGCCAATCTGTAATATTCTTCAGTACAATAAACAGGGAACTAATAATTATAAGTAGATTAGGACAACCGTTAGAAAATTGCAATATTAGTAATGACAAAAATAAAACTTGAGAAAAGAGTAATTCTATAACAAGTCGTGTGTGTGTGTATGCTGTACATCAAGGTAAGATCATCATGTGTTGTCTCCAAGCAAAGAAATGAAAGGATAGAATATAAAATACATTTTCACTTATTCACTTGTCGTATTAAGTCATTTTCAAGACTGATATAATAACTCATTTTGATCTTTATTTTCACTAACGTTTAACTTAAACATTGTAAAATGCTTTAACTCTGAGAAATAAAAAGAAAAAAAAAGCCAAATCTCGCTTTTCTTAGTAAAGGTTTTATTTGCTAAAAGTGCATAGATATTATACATGGTTTATATAATTTTAAGATTCTTAGATGGGTTCAAGTTAATCGAGGGGGTGGAAGGGATCTTAAAACCATGACATTTTTCCCCCTCCAGAATTATGACGGAGGATAGAATTAGGAGATATAGTCTCCAGTTAGAAAGTCTTTGTATTTACTATGCACTTTTCTTCTAGATGATCTTCGTATGGGGTGTTAAATCTGTAGTATCGGCTTTTTGAGAAATATTGATTTCTTCTTTCGGCAATGTATTTGGTTTTTTTACATTGATAATATGAAGTTCTTTAGGGGTCCCGGTTCTTGTAGAGATATTTATAAGTATTTTCTTCATTTGAAGATTTAGGGGCTATATCTCCTACATTAACAGCAGTTTCTATACCAGAAGTTAGGCATTAATGTAGGTTGATTTCTAAAAGTGTAGGTGTTGTTACAGGAGGATCATACATAGTCTTTTTAGCATAATTTCTGATGTATATGAGCCTTCTTTTGGCCAAGTAGGAATAAGAGTTCCAGAAGTGAACTTACAATTATATTTAAATCGTCTTTCATGCAGCATCACATTCGCCGTGGTGCAGAGTATCAAGCAAGACGTTTTCCCAATAAAATAGTTTCATATTACAAGAGTGTAGTTATTTGAATTGCTTTCCATAAAGTGCCATCAAGTTTTTAAACTTATCTGTTTCCTACTTGTTTTAGAAGTGGTAATACCTTTTTCTAATAAAAACTTTTTAGTCTCTTCTGCAAGACTGCCAACACCCCTGTCAGTGTGTACCATCCCCCAAAATTGAAAATATTTGACTTAGTGTATAATGGTTTTGCTTGTCATATCTCTACAGGGGAAAGCGAAAGCATTTCTCGTTCTAGTAAAATGGCAGTCGTGTAATACCAGGATGGCATAATTGAACATGTAAATTGTGAAGGTCTGCTAAGGTGTAAGTGAGGAGACTGATAAAAAAAAAAAAATACTAAATTTAAATTGGGAAAATTCAACTTTCCAACGGTATATTTTGTCATTCTTATTATTTTTTAGATTTACTAAAAATAAAGCTATTGCTTTTTGATCTGCTATGTGAAAAAGTGTCACTATTTTCCAGAGACTTAACAGCTTCTTTTTTGACTGCATGGTGTTTGATCTTATTGAAGCTGAGGGACCTTGGGAAAAATGCGACTAGTCAGCCTTGTTGATTTAGAGTAGCGGCTATGCAGTACTTACTAGCATCTCGATCAATGGTTATAAGAATAATGTTTAATTTGTTTTGGTATAATAAATAGATTTAAATCTTTAGCAATAGTTTCACTAATGAAAGTCTCTACATTGCCAAAATCTACTACAATATTAACAACGTAACCATTTATTTTACATTTCACTGAAGTAATGTCTTCTGTTTTTGTTTCAAATCCGGCAAGATAGGGTGGAGAAGAGTCAAATTCATAAAATGTAACAGCAGTAACTGAAGCTGTGCATACCTTAATGTCTTCTTTTTACATTTTTTTGCATTCAGCATGATGTGTCCGACATAGTAGCTGCAAATGGTGTGGGTTCTCACAGAAGAAACAAGCACTAAAGCGTTTAATATTTTTCCTTATAGTAGCTACATGAACAGATTCCGGAAGACTTATGGTAGCAGTCATTGTATTGCTACTATTTTCGTAGCATTCAGTGTTTTATGACTTATTCTAATGATCTAGCTATGTTTCTTGGAGAGTGTTAGGATTCTTCAAGTAAGCATTGGCAAATAAGAGAAGGTGATGCCACTGATAAACGTGTTCCGTATATGTTGCCTTTTTTCTTCAGCAGTGACAGCAGTTATTAGGAATGATTTAGCAAGAACTTACAATTGGAGTATAAACACATTAATAGTTTGGACAGGGTGCTTTCTGAGAGTTAGTAGCTGATGTCTATTATATACAACATATGCAGCGTCTTGTGCTTTCGTAGCACTAATAATTGGTGCTGCTTACATTGTTGTATACTGCTACAGATAGTGTTGATTAATGCAAAACATTTTTTTTTGAGATGTTCCCGATCTCACTGTGATTACCGATCGCACTCTGATAACTTTTGGACATCAGTTTCTAATGCTTGTACCATCTTTGATTGCAGAGTTGATGATCTCACATCAAATTTCTCAGGTCGTATTCTGTCCTTTTTTTTTTCTTGTTTTGACTTTTAGTGAATAAAATTGTCATTAAAAGGAAATATCCAAATCACAAATTCCTTAGTAAAGGTTTTATTTGCTAAAAAGTGTACATAGAAATTATATATGATTTATATAATCTTTACTGAAGATTCTTAGACAGGGTCAAATTAATCAAGGTAGTGGAAAGGATGTTAAAATCATAATGATTGTACATAGATACTCTCTGCGTTATTTAGCATAGAGTAGAAATATTTGCTGTTTTGAAGTTCAATTCATTATGAAATTTAAATAGGGATTGGAATCTATTTTTATGATAATGTTTGTTAATACATGATAGTGTCGTCTAGGAAGACATTTGTTAGTAATTACATCAGGTGGCAAAAAGAAAAGTCTTATTTATTTGCCTCCCCTTAAATGCAAAGTTCAGGTATGTGCAAAAGGTATAAAAATTTTGACCCCCTCTCTTTACTTAAAAATTCACCAAAAATCAGAAAATTAACTAATTTTAATGAAATTTTTATTATCATATAACGATCACGGAATATGATGAACACATCATTTTTACTTAGATCTTAATGGAAATGTATTTTGTTTAAACAAAAAATACCTTTACTAAAGTTATGGTTTTCAGCAGTAAAAAAAAAAAAAAATTCATGGATTTATTTTTGCTTTTTTTATGAAAATAAAACCTCGTAAATTGTAACAATTAAAAAAAAAAATTTAATTTTTATAGGAACGTTACAAAAAAGCCCCTAAAGTCTGTATCGATGAATTCGATATAACTCAAAAAAAAATATATTTCTTGAACTACCAATATTATCATGGAATTAAGTATTGTTTATTTAATATTTTCACACAAAAAAATTATAATTGCAAAAAGTATTTCTACTTTTTTTTTTTTTTTTTTAAATTACAGGTTTCACATAATTTTTATATGTACAATTCTAATATTTTCCTTGCTTGCATGAATGTGAAACTTTTGGTGTAACATAATTTTTATATAATCTTGAAAAATAAAACTTTTTTTTTAATTTAAAAGCAGGAACATAGAAAAATAATTAAATTAACAAATAGTAAAAAAAATGGACTAACGTTCACAATAGGAATGTACAGATGCACATCTGGGAGAAAAAAAGAAAAACCAGCACTCCCTAACTCCCTTTAACTATCTGACATCATTTTCAGACAGGCTTTCGACTGTCTGAAATTTTGGGCTTCCATCTGACAAGGACTTTTTCCCTTTGGTTGAATGAAGTGAAAATCTCATGCTTTTGGAAGCTAATTAAGCTATGATTTATACAAACAAGGTGTTTCTTTTTTTTTTTTTTTTTTTTTTTTTTTTTTTTTTTTTTTAATTCAATACTTTACTAATTATCTTTGAAATAGACCCAGAAAACTAATATTTATCTTTCAAAAGATTTTTACAATAAATATATTTAACTTCAAAATTTAGCTGAATTCGTTAGCTCGCCGTGAAAACATTTTATAACTTTTATTTTTTTCCTTTTGGAAATTAACTTTAATCTTTAAAATACAATCAAAAAGTAGTCAGAAACTTACAAAAAAAAAATGTTAAATCGGTTTTCAAAACTGTCCCCCTATTTTTATTCAACCATTTTTGGCCGTACTTAGCAAAATTAGACACGAGGATGATTTTTTTTTTTTTTTTTTTTTTTTTTTTGTGGAAAAAATTCAGCTCCACCTATAAAGGGAAACTTTGGATATTGGAAAACGAAATAAAAAATACATTTTGAATTCTTTTATTTAAAGACCTCAAACACAAGACTTTCCATAGTGGGAATGTGGAATTCATTCTTTGTCTATCTTATTCATAACTAGATGCATTCTGTCTTATTTGTTGAAAGTTTTGTTAATGACTTTAGTTATTTCATGAGATGAAATTTCTAACATGTATTACATTGTAAGTTTGTATTTGATGTTAATGCTTAATAATCTGATATTTGAACATAGTCCACTTAATGTTTGAATAAAATGCAATACTAACATAATATTTGGGAATTAACAACTTTTCATATAATAACAATTTTCAGAGATTAAAAAGCAAAAAAAAACTGAACATTTTAGTCTGTCAGCATTAACAAATTGTTTTAATAATGATGCTTATAAGAAACAGAAAAAGGTGGTTTTTATTTTTATCGTTATACAGAACAAATATATTTTGTTTCAAACTGACCTTTTATTAAAACTAACAGAACTTATCAAAATTTGAGGCCCTGTCAGTGGGGCATGTGATTGTATTAGTAACCATAATAATTTTTTATTTAAATGTTAATAAAAGTAGCTCGAGTGTGACTTCAATAACAATTGTTAATATTATGTCCAAATACAATCAAGTAATTTCCATTGTATGTATTTTTTTTTCTGCCACAAAAGTTCTGTTTGTTTTCATTTACAGATGACTCCTGACAATGTGTACAAAGCAAAATTCTTTTCTAAAATTGGTGAAGATCGTCAGAAGTCATTGGAAGAGCGCAAGAAACAGATGCTAGCAACAGCTCGACAAAGATATATTTCTAAACATGGCCTCAACTAATTTCTTCAAAGGAAGTTCTGATCTATTTTTTACCATTTTTTTGCTTCCAAAGTGAATCTTCCAGTTTTATTTATCTTCTCTCACTCCATCCTTCCTTTTATAATTATTTTTTATTTTAATTTTTCTCCTTTAACCTTTTTCTATTTTTTGTTCTCTTTTTGTTTTGTTTTTTTGTTTTTTTTGCTTGTGTTGAGGTGTTTCTGCTAAAACTTTAAGAATATTCCACCTTTGAACATTTTTACATTAGTCTCTGACATTTATCAAGACTAAAAAACTTTTCATAAATTTTGAATAATGAAATCTTGTTATAAGATTAACAAAAATAAGAGGAGAGCGTGGGATGGGATGGGGGGCTAGTTGAATTTCAGGAGCAAGGAAACCTGATACACTTAACTTTTTTTTTTACAGTGTATGTCTCTTTGAAACCTTGCTAGCAATAATTTGTTTTTCACACAAAACATTTTTATTTAACATTCAATTTATTAAATAACAATTGTATTTCATTAATTCTTTGAAAATTTTGGATATTTCAGAAGGCAAATTTTGAAATAGAAATTCTTTTATTTTTTGTCTTTTTACTAAAGAAATTTAAATTAAGAATGTGACGAGGTGTATGTTTTTCTATTATCAAAGGCATCATTAGCTGCATGTGTGTATTCCCCCCCCCTTTCATTTTTTTTCTCCATGATACAATCAAGTGATGTTGGTGCTGATAATTTTAGCAAAATCTTTTTTCCTGTATCAGTAATAGATCCACTTATTTGCAATTAAGAATAAGCATGGAAGAAATGAAAGCAAATGTATTATATATGATGCGTAAAATTGTAGTCATCTTGATACTTGTTGATTGAAAATGAAGTTATAGTAATTTTCCTATATCAATAAGGCCAGATTTTCGATCCCTTTTGAAGTCGGCAGTATTAGTGACTAATCAAATTATTACTATATAAATAATTCCCTTGCATATAAAAATATAGCCTCTTAGATTTAAGTGTAATTATAATTTTAATATTTTAGACTCTGCCCTGTATTATATATATATTTTTTTTTATTATAAAAAAAAAAAAAAAGCAGACATCTATAAAATGCACCTCAGCAGGTATGTTTAGGAAACACAATGAAAAGACCCATAAACATATTTGATTATAAAATTTGATTTGTTTATAAAAGTTGTCTACTACTTGTAATCAATAAAATCATTTTTTGATTAAGGGCAGAGGACAGTTCGAAATATTAAAATTATAACATGTATAATTTGATTTCCAATAAAGCTTATATATAATTTTTATCCAAGAAATACATTTGTGAATTTAGTGTGTGTATGTATGTTATCCAGTAATGATGATGCCTGATGCAAATAATTTTGAAATCCTGACCATCTACTAAACATGGCATAAAGTGAAAAGAACATATTTACAACACAAAACTATATCCTCACTCATAAGAATAAAAAAAGTTTCTGCTGGGTATGTTGCTTACCTGTTTCATGCCAATCTTTTCTTTTCCTTAAAACATTTTTTTTTCTTCTAAATTTTGATTTGGCTTAACTTTTTAATCACCAGTAATCTATACACATTTCATAATTTAGAATTTGCAACTTGATGCTGTAAACTTTTGAAAAATGGGGGCATAAAGGAAGCTAAAATGAATATATTATATATATTAAAATAAAAAATTTTTGTACAAGTTATTGAAAGTATATTTCATTGCATGTAATGTAATGATCAATTGGTCACGACCATTAATGGTCCAAATGAAAGGAGATTCTGGCTATCAATAGCTTGGATTTGGTAAATCAATGGTTTCTGGCAATAAAATATTTTTACGGATAAAACTTTATTCTTTGTCTTTTTTAATCACTGTGTTATATAAAAATTGTTGAATGTAATTAGCTTTTAGATCTTCTCTTTGACTTTAGAGTGCAATGTTTAGATTCAATCTTGAGGTACATACTCCTGACTAATTTGAGAGGCAGCAAAATCTCAACACTTCACTAACGTCCCTAGATGTGCGAAAACCTTCTACTGTAATAGTTTCTTCCCTCAGATTGCTAGACTTTGGAATTCCCTACTTGTTTCCTGCGTCTCTGACTGTACTAACCTGTAGTTAAGACATCTTGCTGCTCAACTCTCCATAGTACCATGTTAGACATGATTCCAAATAGCTTTTTATGTTCCTAGTGGCAATATGCCTTGAGTGAAAAAGTAAAAGAAAAAAAAATGTATTAACTTTCCAAGATTTTCTGTTTCTCACTACGTTAACTGATTGCTTTGAAAGTTCATACTTTATGGGATCTTCTGTAGTTGTGTTTTTTTCTGTACCTTCTTACATCCACTGACTATTCATTTTATGTCTGTAAAGTTTTAATACTTCAACTACAGAGGATATTGATGAGAATTTAAAAAACATTTTTTTACATGATCTATTACTTTCACTCCATACACTGCCTTCATTTTATGATTTTGATTGTCAATTTCACACTCCAAACCATATTGGAATACATGCATGTTGATAATCTTGGCTTTCGTCTGATATGATGTATGGCTTGAAATGAGAACTATTCTCTTTTTATTAAAAGCTGAACATGAAAGACTTATCCAATGTTGTAAGGATTCCTAACAGAACTTGCATGTTACAAAATGCATCAACCTGTGAATTTCTTTATCATTAGTTTTAGAATTGTTGGTTTTTGAGCAGTTTATTTTCAAGCAGAAGTGGTCTTCTCTAGAGTTGTTACTGACCTCAATGTTGTCAGACTAACTTGAATTTGATGTTCTGTGCTCACCAATCTAGAATTCTAATTTAAATTTAGTTTTTATTTTAAAAACTACAGATCAGTTTCTAATTTGTCAGATTGTATGTAACTACTCACTTGTGCAGCAAGTTGATGTGATATCATTAATGTTTCTGCACCAAGTGTTGGGAAGTTGGGGTTGGGAAGAAGTATGACAAAAGATGAGAAGAAATAAATTTATATGGGAACAAATTTCTAGGAAATAATGTTGGTGGAAAGACAAAGGTGCACAAAAGGAAACACATGGGATTGAACAATGGATGCAGGTATATTTATATTTTATGTTTGCTGAGACTTTGTGGGGGTGACTGAGTTTTGGGACAGTTAACAACAGTCCTAGTTGGAGACTTGGTGGTCCCATAATAGAGATTCGGCAGAAAAGAAAATTGCTGGGGACTAATACAACCAGACAGCTAGCAACAGACAACACTGGGGTTCCTATTTCTATGCAACAGTATCTCACACACACATGAAGTCCCCATTTTGTGTTGTTCTATCATAGCATGATCACAAATATGATCATCAAGTCATTGATATTGGGAGAAGAGTCATTATAGAAGAAAATTCAGTTGATCTTTGACTTGATGAAATTGACAGTAGGGGGAATGGAGCTTCCCCTGATGGAACCATTAAGTGACACCCATGTGATAGTGGCATAGACTGATGTAAAGATTTCCCCCAAGGAAGATTTGTTTAATGTAAACGAGAGACAAAATGTACAAGTGTGGCCAGGTGCAGGACAAGATGTTAGTCTTTTATGAATATTGTGAAGGATAAAACAAAGAAATTGTTGGCTAAAAAAGATGTGGTATCCCACATCAACAAGCAAATAAACTATGGCAGTAGACATGAGTGACCATCATTGAGACTATACTCCAATCCATAAAAGAAAGTTAGTGGTAGGTGAAATGTTAGATATAAGAATAATAAAATGCTTGGGGTAGCCTTGGCGCTTTCCAATCGCAATCATGAAAAAGAGGGACGGTGGTTATCACTAGGGCTATAACAAGAGAATATTCTTTTCGTTCTTTTGACTCGAGTATATATCAGTTATTACTTGTTTTTAGAATGATGTGGTTCTCGATTGATTAACTGTGTCGGATATAAACTCGGGAGTCAAAACAATAAGAATATTCTCTTGTAATAACCCTAGTTGTCACTTTTATGTTTATTTCCATAGTATGGGTTCTGAGAAGATGTAGGCAAACCCTAGTTAGACATAAGGCAGTGACAAGTAGGTATTTCGGTGAAGAAAGTTTCATTTACATAATCTAGAACCCTTGCGAGAAATGGCATCAGAAATTACGAATGAAGAACCACTATCTAAGAAAAAGCAATAACAGGATTACAGAGACAATGAAATCTATTGTAAATACAAGACCAAACAAGTAATAATAAACCTTCGATTCAGGAAGGTGTCAGAGGATGGTAGATTTAACCGTAAGAATCTTCCTTGATAGAGATGAACAACCCATTGAATGCATTGATTTTTGCTACGATTCCTCTGAAAAGAAAAATGTCTGCTGAGCATGTGTGCACTCAGATGTACAGACTATGATATTGCATACCAAACATCAGCGGAAAGACTTTTCTAAAAGTTTGATTTTTTTATTAACAATTAGTGACAATTACAAGTTGACAAAAAAGATAAGGGTTTGGGTGGCAAAGTGGTCAGGGCCCTGAAAGAGGGTTGAAAGGTTTTTAAAGAAAAAAACATGTTACACATCTAAAGTCACAATTGAGAATTGTAGTTTTGCTTTTGAGCAGGTCTGGAACTAATCTCAGAATATTATCAGGTTGACAAAAAAGTTCTTGTGGTTTTTAACTTTTGAATTCAGATGAACTCGGTTCAAACAAAAGTTTATTGATCAAAATAAGCACCATCAGTATCACACTTTTGCCAACGCAAAACAAGTGTAGTCATGCCAGTAACATAAAAATCTTGCGTTCTGGTGGCGATGAAGTCACTAAAGGCGTTTTTGATCTTGTTTGGGTTTTTGAAGCATTTCTCACACAGAAAGCTGTTGAGATGCTTGAAAATGTGGTAGTGAGAGGTCTGGAGGGAATGGCGGATGAGGCAGACTTTTGTAGACCAATTCCTTCAACTTCTGCAGGGTCGGTTTAGCAACATGCAGTAGTGCATTGGCGTGGCGGAAAATTGGGCCATTTCTGTTGACTAATGCTTGGTGTTGAAATTTCTAATGCATTTCATCCATTTATTGACAGTACCTCCCTGCTGTAATGGTTTTGTCTGCATTCAAAAAAACTAATGAAACAAATCGCAGACCACCAAGCAATCAGCATGATTTTCTTTTGATGCAACTCTGGTCTCAGGAAGTATCATTGAGCTTCGTCGGCATCAAACCATTAAGTAAACATCACCGGTTGTCGTAAAGAACCCACTTTTCATCGCAAATCACAACTCAGTCTAAACAGGTTATTCTTTTGCGTAAAAGAAGGTAAGATGATACTTCATAACTGCGTTTATTTTGTTGTCGTTCAATTTGTAAGGTACATATTTATTTCAATTTGTAAGACCACCCATTTATCAAGATTTTTTGTCTTTCCAATCTCTCCTAAGTATTTGGAAAGTGGTGTATGCATTACATCTAATTCAGAAGCAAGTTCTTGAACACTTGTGCATTAATTGGCTTTGACTAAGGCTCTTAATTGATCGTTGTCAACATGCAATAGCCGACCACTCTGCTCATTATCAAGATTCTCATTGTCGCCATGAAATTGAAACCACCATTGTGCTATGCTTTTAGTAGTGATTCCTTGGCCAAATGCTTTGTTGATATCGCAAACTGTTTCAGCAGCTTTTTGGCCTAGCTTGAATTGAAATAAAAAAATTGTTCAACATTCTGAAAAGAAGACAATTGTTTTAAAACGATTAGACAGAATGACACACTCTTTAAAATGATATATAAACTACAAGTATTATAATAAGGAAAACTTATTTGAAATCAAAAGAAAAAATTCCGCAAAACCCTTTTTGTCAACCTAATAGAAAAGACTTAGTTGAAAGAAAAAGAAATAAAAAACAAAACGATATATATCAGAGTCATGGAAAGCAGGTGACTGTAATACGGAAGCAATCAGGAATAATTTTGTTCATGGTTTTGTATCTCGTACTGAGAAAAAGATTCCTTTGGGTTCAATGATCAGGACCGTTGCCCAGTATGGGTACTGCTCAGAGAAGCGGTCGGTCGCTTCACAACTTTTAAAAACTTTTTATATCACATATAAATCGTAATATCTCACAGTTAACAACGAAGCTCGCCTGTCTATTTAATTTGCTCGATTTTGGGAAGATAAATATTCAACATTTGTCGCTCGACGCATGTGGGGTAGTCTTTTTCCTATAACATCTTCGGAAAATAAAAATCCCGCAGTCAAACTTGACCTCATTTACTCATTAAAACGGGCACCTGCCAAATCCAAGTAATTAAATAAATTCAAACGTGTTTCCGTTAACATCTCTCGCGGTGAGCCAATGGTTAAAGTCGCACTTTTTTTTTCACACTTTAATTTACAACTTTGCCTTTGTTCGGGTTCGATCCTCATACTTACCTACCTGCAATTTTGTCAAGTATGTTTGAACCCTGTAAGTGTTTTTTTTTTTTTTTTTTAGTTTTAGCAATAGTAGTAGTAGTAGTAGCTAATCTTCACCATGTCACACCTGGTGGCTGAAGGACGCACTATGCCAAACCCGATGCAATTAATAAAAGGATTGGTCAGTATTACATTTCTTCCTCACCTTATTAAGAAAACAAGTAGAAACATTAAATCAATCAAAATCATTTAATTGTTCATCAAAAAAAAAACTCTTGATAATCAGCAAGTTTTTTTTGTCTTTTTTTACTCTTTGTGTTAGTAAAGGGATTGATGCATTTTTGGGAATCTGCATTTATTTTGCTCTTTGCAGCATTTTTCTTGAATGTTGAAGTTCATAAAATCTTTTGCAATGGAATATTTCACAGAGGATACATTCTTTTATATAATCATGAGTCACAACTTAGCAAAGCGAAAAGCTATTCAAGGATAAGTGTTAATGGGATTTTCAGTTGAATGATAAATAATGAGTAGATTGAAAACAGTGAATGGAAAAAGATTTGATTTAAGATGACTGACTAGTATTTGTTCACATTAAACTTGAAAATGATGACAATGTTGCATACCAACCATTTTCCTTTTTGGCACTTTAGGAATATATTGTTTAATTTTAAGTTTTCTTGTAAAAATTAATTACTTGAATTAATAATCCACGTTTGTATATCCTCAGTTTGTCAAATTAAGACATTGCTGTTGAGTTTCTCCCAAATTCATTTATAACTTTGAAATAGGCCATCCAGCCACTTGTACAAGGGACTGTTGGGATCTTTGGAAGCATCTTGGATATTTATTTCAGCTGGAATCAAAAGTTGTCCAGATTTCAAATCTGACAAAACCTTCATTCTAGTTTCCCTCAAATAACAGGCAGCTGTCTTTTTTTCGATTCCACCAATGTTGATATCTAAAAAAAAAATTTTTTTTTAAATGTATTGGCACTGATATCTGAAATAAACACAATACAAGTATTCTGTGTAATGAAATAAAGAAAATTAATTACAAACTTTTATTTAGTCTCAATAATGAAAAATGAAAATATATCGGGTAACATTAATTTTAGGGTATCCTAAAAAAATCTGTTCAACATTACTTGAAAACAACTTATAGCATAAAAAACTGATATTTAAAACAAAAAAAAACAACAATAAGTTTAACAATCCTATTCAAACACAAAATGATGAAAAACCATCTCATCACATTGGTATAAATAAGGTAACATGGAAAGGAAAAAAGTTTGTATTATGTCACAAGGGAAATAAATCTTCTATAAATATAAAAGCGAAAATGTATGTATGTGTATTCGCTTTTTCTGCATGTCTACAAAAGGCTTTTTTCAGAGAAGCAGTCGGTCGCTTCACAACTTTTTAAAACTTTTTATATCACATATAAATCGTAATATCTCACAGTTAACAATGAAGCTCGCCTGTCTATTTAATTTGCTCGATTTCGGGAAGATAAATATTCAACATTTGTTGCTCGCCGCATGTGGGGTAGTCTTTTTCCTATAACATCTTGGGAAAATAAAAATTCCGCAGTCAAACTTGACCTCATTTACTCATTAAAACGGGCACCTGCCAAATCCAAGTAATTAAATAAATTCAAACGTGTTTCCGTTAACATCTCGCGGTGGGCCAATGGTTAAAGTCGCACGTTTTTTTTTTCACACTTTAATTTACAACTTTGCCTTTGTTCGGGTTCGATCCTCATACTTACCTGCCAAAATATTTTTTTTAACCCCCCCTCCCTCCGGAGTTTCCACACACACTTCCAAACACCCGGGCAACGCCGGGTACCCCTCGCTATACCCTCGATATATATAAAAGCGAAAATGTATGTTCGCTTTTTGTGCATGTCCAAGAAAGGCTTTTTTCAGAGAAGCGGTCGGTTGCCTAACAAGTTTTTAAAACTTTTTATATCACATGTAAATTGTAATATCTCAGAGTTAACAACAGAGCTCGCCTGTCTATTTAATTTGCTCGACTTCGGGAAGATAAATATACAACAGTTTTCGCTCGCATCATGTAGGTTAGGCCTTTTCCTATAATGTTTGCCCCTACCCCCAACGTCTTGGGGGGAAAAAAAAAGCATTCCCGCACTAAATGAAATGCTACCCCGCAGTCAAAAGTTGACCTCATTAAGTCATTAAAACGTGGACCTGCCAATTTAAGTAATTAAATAAATTCAAACGTGTTTCTGTCAGTATGTCGCGGTGGTGCAATGGTTAACGTCACACGTTTTTGTCTTTCACACTTTAATTTCCAACTTTGCCTGAAGGGTTCGGGTTCGGGTTCGATCCTCATACTTACCTACCAAAACTTTTTTTATTTTAACCCCCCCCTCCTGGAGTTTTGATTTACCCAAAACCAAACACCCAGGCAACGCCGGGTACCCATCGCTAGTATTATAATAAAATAAAAACGCTTTTTTTTTTTTTTTTTGCATTTTATAAAACCACTAGGTGAGTGAGATTTTAAACATTTTGGATAATATATAATACTGCGCAAACAGAACACTCAAAGAACATTACAAAAAAATCAAAGGAACTGAAACTGCCGATATAGAAGATATCTAAGAAAAAGGAAAAAACAATCTGATCCCCCCCCCCCCCAAAAAAAATGTCGTTGCACAAAAAATAATTGGTCATAAAATGCTTGGGAGGTCGGGAAGACTGAGAAGCAAGGAACAATTCAGACGTTTATCGAATAACACAACGAATCATGATGACAGTTCATCACAATTCAAATTCTGCACGCAGCCAATGGAAATTACTGGCAAAAACTCGATAATAATCAGCTATTTCATGAATGCAAAGATATTTGTAACAGTGATTAAAAGAAATGAACAGTACTCGAAATTACGGTGTAGATGTGTTTCTCAGAACGTCTCCAGTTTTTGCCAGTTAGCGATCTGTGTTAAAACATGTTAATGCGTGAGAACTAGTGAGTAATAATTCTAAAATCATTTGTGAAGGAAAAAACTTTAATTGCATGAAAAAATCTGTTTTCATAATGTCATTATCGTACGTGTTATTTACAACTCATTCAGATGTGGTAATTATTAACCTTCTGTAGCATTATGATCATGTGAAAAACCTTTGCATTAATCAGAGTTGTGTCTAACTTTCTCCTTGTGAGGAGCTATGCAAATAAGGAATTACGTATAAACTACTCTAAAGGAAATAAATTGGTATTCCTCCTCAGATTTTTTTTTTTTTTTTTTTTTTAATCAAAAACAACATGAATCAACAAAAACAAGTAAAAATTGGTGAAAATAATTCTGAAATTAAACTTTTCTTTTTATTGCATTTTCACCCCAAACAAGGCACAGTGCCACTTTGATGTAGGGGACTACTGTCTGGGACTTAATTTGCAGGGATACTATGTAGGAAGTTGAGCAGCAAGATGTTTGTTTACATTACACTTGAACTTCTGCATGTCAGTGCAGTCAGGGAAGCAGGAATTTGGAAGGGAATTCCAAAGTCTAGCAGTTCTAGGGAAGAAACTATTAAAGTAGAAGGTTTTCTTAAATCTAGGGATCTCTGTGTAGGGGTGGGATTTTGCTGCTTGTGAGGTTTGTCGGGGATATTTACGTCGAGGAGGTACAAGGCTTGTAGTTCGTCGGAACATCTACCATTAAAATACTTGTAAAACAGGCAAAGGGATGCAACATTTTGCAAATTCGCTTTTATTTTGTCAAAACAAGATGAAATGTGAAATTTATATCAGCAGGAAAGGTCTTTTTCACCTTGTCATGTGTTATCATGTATTGGCTTGCTTGACGTCATATTTAGCCATGTAATTTCAAGTCTTTTGGCCTTTTCCTCACTCATTGTCAATTGAGAGTTTGATGGTTAATAATTGTTCACGATCTTTGAAATTAATCATTTCAAGTTTCTCTGTCAAGCATTGAAAAACTACAAGTTATAGAAATTCAACTATAGAGGTTTTATTTTCTTCAATTAATTTCGAATAATGATAGTGTAGTGTCCTTGTAATATTATTCATTGAAAGTGAAAGTCCTCGTTATTTATTGACAGTGTGTACCCTTTTTCTTATATTCCTTTTTTATATACAAAAAAAGTGTTTTTGGACTGGGCATACCAGAAGTACTGTTGGCCTGATGATGCAAGATCTCTAATTAGCAATCCCTGCAGAAACATGTATACACATGTGTAGCCAATAATGTTTGTACTATTAAATATATTATAAACATACTCTGTTCATTCATCAAGCACTCTTTAATAAATACAGATGTTTCAATAGATTTACATCTAGGAAACAAAATCTGTACAATCATTAATACTAGCAGGCTGCCCAGCATTGCCCGGTCGTAAAATACGCTTAAATATGATATTTTGATTAATGCAGATTTTGTACTTGTTATTATACTAGCCTGGGTGCCCGGCATTGCCTGGGTGTTTGGAGGTGTGTGTTGAGCAAAAAAAATAAAAAAATTGCTATATGGCAGGCAGGCTTGAACATGTACCACAAAGGAGGAAAAGAATGTGAAAAAAAAAGTAACGTCTTTGCCGTTGCGTCCATCACCAAATCGGAAGTGGCGAAGGTTTAAATTAAGGCTAGTCAATCGAAAAGACGTGATAACTTTTGAAAATATTGGTGAGAAAAGCAACCCCCTCCTTGTAGAAAAGTGCCGGCTGAAGGTGAAAGAATTAATGCTTTTGGCTAATTTTTCGATATTTGTTGTCCGAAGGGTCGAACTTCAAAACAATACCAATCTTGTGAAAATCCGTCGCCTCTGTCGAAAGTTTTAGACAGACATACATACATTTAAACTGACAAGTGAAATTTATGTTATAGATTAGCCTGGGTGCCCGGCGTTGCGCGTGTGTTGAGCAAAAAAAAATAAAATAAAATAAAAAAAATAAAAAAATAAAAAAGTGGTAGCAGGCAAGCAGGTTCAAACCCGTACTGCGAAGGAGAAAAAGAATGCGAAAAAAAAACAGAAAAATGTGACGTCTTTGCCGTTGCGTCCATCGCCAAACCGGAAGTGGCAAAGATTTTAATTAAGGCTAGTCAATCGAAAAGAGGGGATGACTTTCAAAAATATCGGCGAAAAAAGCAACCTCTCTTGTAGAAAAGTGCCCAGTTGAAGGTGAAGGAATTAATGTTTTTAGTCAATTTTTTGATATTTGTCGTCCGAAGGGTCGAGCTTCAAAACGATACTGATCTTGTGAAAATATGTCGCCTCTGTCAATACATTTAAACAGACAGGTAAGATTTATGTTATAGATGTGCCTGGTGTTGTTCGGGTGTTTGTAGGTATATGTTGAGCAAAATAAAAAAATAAAAAAGTTGTAATAGGCAGGAAGACTCGAACCCATGACGCGAAGGTGAAAAAGAAAGTGGAGGTGTGTGTAAAGGTGTTGGTTGAGCAAAAAAAAACGTGATGCATTAGCTCTTGCGCCCATCGCCAAACCTGAAGTGTGTAGGTTTAAATTAAGGTGAGACAATCGAAAAGATGTGATGACTTTCGAAAATATCGGTGAAAAAAAGTGACCCCACCCTGTAGAAAAGTGCCCAGTTGAGGGTGAAGGAATTAATGTTCTTGGCTAATTTTTCAATATTTGTCATCCGAAGGGTCGACCTTCAAAATGATACTAATATCATGAAAATCCATCACCTCTGTCAAAAGTTTTTGTGAAACATACATATAAAAAGCTTAGCTTATGATTTACTTTTTTTTTTTTTTTGACGTTGATGCCTGAGCCATGAAGACATGTTTGCTGCAAGGCTAATAATTTAAACATGAACCAATAGCTATTATGTTACGCATGCATATTCGTAATGCCGTCATTCAACCCTCACCAGGCAAATTTCATTTTTTTTCATTTTTACACTTTTGCACCAATTTTCCCCAGATAAAACCCAACTATAAAGTTTTGCATGGGTTTGAATACCCTATATATGACGTTTCATGTCTGAGAAGTTTGGTAGGCAAAATTTTTCAATTAATATATATACGCATATATAAATATATAGAAAAAGAGGTTTGTGTTTACTATAAGCTTTTTACGCAAATATTAAGCAAGTATAAATCATGTAGAATATCTGCATGAATATAATTACACGTAATAGTTAACTAAAGATGATACTCTCATAAGAAAACCGAAAAAACTAACAGGGAATTAATTAGAATGAATGTTTAAAAGAATATGCAAATTAGCTAGATCTTTTGCAGATGAATGCAATTCCATGATCTATACATAACAAAGTTGTATTTTCTTTTTAAATATATAGAAAAAAAGGTTTTAAGCAAGAATTTACCTATAGAAGCCATTTTTTCTGACACTAGTCGACGAAGAATTTGGTCCACTTGATGCACGCTGCTTGCTGAACATTGTCTTCGGTTTCTCTCCTGCTCTTCATGTAAACCTGTGTAATCTTGAAATGGTGGTGCTGGGTTCTTCAGAGATTTTTGCACCAAGTCAAAAATTGCTTTTCTGCAAAAAAATAATCAAAATTAGAATTGGTTTTATAACAAGGTTAATACAAAAGTGTTCAATACTAAAGTAGGTAAAATATACTTTCTATTTGTTTTATATAAGAAATAATAAGTCGCTACATATTCATGAGTGTATTTCAGTCAGCTGGTTACTAGCAACTAGAGACCTCTTTAGGTAATACAGCTTAAAAGAAAAAAAGGAAAATACTATAATATATTGATGGTGATTTTTTTTTATAATGGGGTTTGATATCTGTACATTTGATCAATTTATGCTATGTCATCTACGCACACTGAACCATTGAACATGCAAATAGAATAATTACGTATTTGATAAATTTACATAACATCTAGCTATCATAAGTGTTGGAAAACATTGTAATCGCTGTTTCTTAATATTTAAACATAGCTGTCTATAGTCAAATATATACATAAGCTGAAAAAGTTACTTTGACTTACTCTAAATCACAATATATATATGTATGTACTTACCTTTTCTTTTTACAAGGGCATAAACTGATCAAGGCCCAAAATCCACTCAAGGATAAGGGTTAACGAATGTAAGGTGGTAGTGTAGTAATTGTTAACGGCATAGATTCTTTTCCCATTGTCATTAGACAATGGGAAAAGAAATCATTAAATTAATAAAAATTAAATAAAAATAAATATTTATAATAATGATGGACATTTTATCTGAAAGTAAAAAAGAAACGTTTTTAAAAGACAAGAAAGTTTCTAATTTATCATTGGTTGAAAATAAATACTTATTTTTGATTGTTATGTAATCAGACAATTTAAACAACAGTGTAGTAAATAATGAGCAATCAACAATTCCTCCACTATCCAACAATCATGAGGTTGTTTGCTTAGCAACCGAGAAGGCTAACATGCTTGCCAGTCGGTTTGCCTCCAACTCCACACTGGACCCTGCTAACCACCCCCTCCCTGACTTTCCTTTGAGGACAGACGCCACACTAGACAATTTGAAAATCTCAGGTGCATACTATCATAAAAAATCTTGACACTGCAAAAGCATGTGGACCTGATCTCATCCCGGCTGTGCTATTAAAAAAGTACTCCGCCAATGTAGCTCCAGTTCTCTCCAAACTTTACAACAAATGCCTTAATGAATCTTGCTTTCTGGACTGCTGGAAAACTGCTTCTGTGGTACCAGTTTTCAAGAATTCTGGCGAAAGAACTGACCCAGTAAATTACCGCCCCATTACCCTCCTCCCACTTTTCGACAAAATATTTGAGTCCATAATTAACTAAGCTCTAGTCCTTCACCTTACAGATGCTAAACTTCTGACCGACCAACAATATGGATTTAGGCAAGCCCGTTCCACAGCAGACATCCTAACTGTAATCTCTGAACATATATAACATTCACTGGACAAAGCAGGGGAGGGTGGAGCGGTAGCTCTAGATATATCTAAGGCTTTTGACAGGGTATGGCATGAAGGTCTTCTCAGGAAAATCAGATCATACGGTATCACTAGAAGAATACTTAACATAATTAAATCCTTCTAAGATAAGAGAAAAATCCAGGTTGTCCTCAACGGTCATACATCTATGATATAAATGCGGGGGTGCCTCAAGGGTTTATCCTTGGACCTCTATTATTCCTAATATTCATAAATGACCTCCCTGACAAAATTGTCTGTGAGATGGGTATATATGCTGATGGCACCATGCTCTATAACAGACACAACAGGAAAACAAATGAACACGTATCTAAAGAAATGGCAGAAACACTAGAGGATGACCTTTGATCTGTAGTGGAATGGGGACAGAAATGGATGGTCACATTCAATGCTGCCTAGACTAAACTTGTTTCCTTCAATAATTACAAGAAACCTTCTCTACCACCAATAGCCATGGCCAAAGATTTTTTATCTGAAAGTACATCTTTAAACTCCTCGGCCTAACGTTCACAGAAAACATGAGTTGGAACAATTACATTGAGAACATTGCCAGGACCGCTGCGAAGAAGGTAGGTTTTCTCTACCATGCTAGAAAGCTACTAACGCCCGAACGTATCCTGTACCTTTATAAGACCACCATTCATGCATGGAGTATTGTTGTCATATTTGGGCTGGTGCATCTGCTACTAGTCTCTCACTCCTAGACAAGGTTCAAAAGAGAGTCGCCAACCTGATAGGTCCTGAACTGTCATCTAAGCTTCAGCCTTTGTCCCATCAACGAAATGTTGTATCCCTCTGCCTGTTCTATAAGTAATTTAATGGTGAATGCTTCAACGAACTGCAAGCACTTGTACCCCCTCGACGTAAATACCCCAGACAAACTCAACAAGTATCTAAATCCAACCCCTTAACAGTAGAGATCCCTAGAGGTAAAAGAGCCTTCTACTCCAGTAGTTTCTTCCCCAGAACCGCTAAACTTTGGAATTCCCTTCTGGGTCCCTGCTTCCCAAACTATACTGACATGCAGAAGTTCAAGTGTAACGTGAACCGACATCTTGCTGCCCAACTCCCTACATAGTACCCTTGTAGCTTATGTCCCTGATAGTAGCCCCCTACATCAAAGTGGCAATGTGCCTTGTTTGGGGTGAAAATGTAATTAAAAAAAAAACATTTTAAATTATTTAGGAGAACACATACCTAAAAATGAGTAAAGTAATAAAATTTAAATATCTATTTAATAATAATGCTAATGGATATTTTACTACACAAAATTAATAATAAAAAGAAGTTTTAAAAAATCTAATGATTTTTGATAAAATATCTGCATTTTTCTTTCAACAGAAAAGATCACTTATTATTGAAATTGATATGTTGACAGAAAATTCAAATTAGTTTTAATAGTATTAAATTTTGAAAGGATTTAATATTCAAATTTTCTTTCAATTTAATTTGGAGTTACTAGTGTTCGATTATCGATTCCTATTATCATTTATCAGAAATGCAAATTGAAAACAAAAGTTTTTACCAAAACCAAACATTTTTCTTGAGTAAAATTTTACAAAAAATGCAACAGTTGTAATTATTTTAGAATATTATGAAACCAGCATTCACACTGGATATCCATTCATTGTCTTACTTTATTTTAGAAATTACAAAAATAACATAAAAATGTTAATATGGAGTTCTGCGTTAAGAACAGAAACATGATATTCTCATGAATTCCTGGGAAATATAGAGTGCAAGTGAGTAATTTGAAAAAAAAAAAAAAAACTTGGATAAGTGTCACAACTTCCAGACAGCTGACAAAAATTATTTGAGAATTACCAAATATAATTTTATTGAGTAAACTTTCAGTTAAACATGACACATATTTTTATGTTTTGGGTATTAAAACCTCACCTTAAAATGTAACATATCATCTTTGTAAATAAATTTATGATTTAAATATGAAATAATTTCATGAGTATTCACATTGCTAAAGTATTAATATAAAAAAGAGTGAAATCTTTGATGTTTAACATAACATGAATTGCAATTGTTGAGGATATATCCGAAGCACAAAATATCATTAAAATCTTGCTAACCAAGCTATAATATGAATCCATGGCATACAAACCCACATACCGTGCGCCCAAGTTAACTCAGATGTAGATGATTGAAAATGACAATTCCAGTTTTCCAATATTGTGAAAGAAACATGCTTCAATCTAAGGATGTGGAAAAAAGATTACGAGATTCCCTAAATACAATTTGATGTATTGCTCGAATGACAGGAATCCAGAGGGATTTTGTAAAACTTGCTTTGTTTCAATCGGATTACAAAATCGCATAACTACAGTTGATAACATTAATAATGCAAAATATAATCTTTATGCAACTATTAAGAGAAAACCAACGAACCCACAATATTTTCATTAGATGAAAACATTTAAAAAAGAAGTTTGGCAACATTTTTTTTTCTTAATTAAGAAGTAAATGTTATGGCAAGGTTTTTAAGAAATTAGTCTTTAACCTTAAAAAATACCAAGAATGAAACTTTTTAATAAAACAAGGATGAAACTTATCAAGGCCTGGAGGCCACTTGAGGATAAGGATGTACAGTAATCAATGGGAAAATGTCGTAGTCATTTGTTAGTAGTAGAAATTTGGTAAATTGGATTACTTAAGGGGAACGGCTCATGAAGAACTTATTCACATTGGACTTGAAGACAACCATATTGTAGTCAGTTGGAAAGCAGGAAAACAGAACAGAGTTCTAAAGGCATGCAGTTTGAGGAAAGAAGCTTTATTCATGGAATCTACATTTAGGTTTAGGCACAGATAAAGTGTGGGGGAAATTATTAATAGTAGTTTCAGTTAGATGAGTGTTTTTTGTAAAAGTCAGGCCAGAGGGGGACCATAGATTGGAGCTCTTCTGTTGGTAAGAAGTTGCATGAAAGAGAAAAGGGCATCCCCCACTAGGCTATGAAGTCTATTTTGGACTCTATAAAGGCAGGGATAATCTGCTTCTAGCAGTTATTGCCCATATATGGCAACAGTATTCCATCCTTAGATGTGCTTGGCTCTTATACAGGTAGAGAATTGCATCAGCGGTGAGATATCTACTGAAGCGATAGAAGGATCCCACCATTTTTCAAGCAGCCTTGGCCACGGATTTGATGTACATGTTCCATCTCAGATCATGAGTAAAGGCCAGACCTAGAAGCTTATCGAAACATGGAGCCTCCCCAAGACAAGAGCCATTCATTTCAATTGATGCCAGATGGGAATCAGAGCTTTGATGATGAAAAGATAGAAGCTTGGTTTTAGATGCATTAAAAGTAACCAGCCACCTCTTTCTCCATTGCACCACATGATCAAGATCAGAGGAGAGAGAATCAGAGAGAACTTGGTCGTTTATGGCCTTTGAAGTGTTGCCATAGATGTTAGTGTCGTCAGCATAAATGAATGATTTTAGAAAGTGATGATGAGGTTTTTCAGGATGTTCGGAAGCAATTCACCTTAAGACAACTTTTAAACAGCTTTGTAAGTATGGGAGCTAGTTCTGGTTGAAACTTTTTGAGCACTATCATAGGAATGCCATCAAGGCCCACTGCTTTACTGGAATCGAAGTTTTTGATTAGCTGCGCAACATCATGTGTAGATATTTTTATATCATATAGCATGTTTTCAGACACAGGAGAGAATATGGGGGGTTGGCAGCCCTGATCGTATACAGTAAAATTAGCTACAAAAAGTTTGGCTTTGTCTGATGCTGATGAGACTAACTCAGGTTCATTGATGATAGTTGGGATAGAGCACACACTTCTATTCAGGACATATAGTTTGGGAGCAACTTCTGTTTCCACGCCTAAAAAGATTACCCCCTCCCCTGTCACGCTCCATCTTCACCCCTTAAAATAACCTGTTGAAAATTTCAACACATCCTTAGTGGAATGGTAGAATGATCCAACAATTTTTCCAGCAACCTTGGCAACAGATTTGATGTATGTGTTCCATTTCAGATCAAGAGAGGTCAGACCAAGAAGCTTATCTAAACATGGAGCCTACTCAAGACGAGCTGTTCATTTCAATAGAGGCCAGATGTGGATCAGAGCATTGATGAAGGAAAGAGAGAAGCTTGGGTTTAGATGCATTAAAATTAATCAGCCACCTTTTTCTCCATTGCTCAAGATCAGAAGAGAAAGAATCAGATAGATCTTGACCATTTCCGACTTTTGAAGTGATGGTAGTGCATAAATGTCTGCAAGTGATGAAAGAATGTGATTTGAAAGATCGTTGATGAAGATCAAGAAGAGAGTTGGGCCTTGGATGGAACTCTGAGGGACACCAGCATTAATACTGTAAGCTTCTGATTTCTGCTTATCAACCACTACTCATATGAACCTATCAAAGAAGAATGATTAAATAATTATGAAGACATTTCCAGCTATTCCGTAACTGAAAATCTTGTGCCATACCCTACCAAAAGCTTTTGATATATCAAGAAAAATTGCCCTAGAAATAAAGCCCGTGTTGAGATATTCGCCAATCCTGTAAGATATTACTGTTAGCACATCAGCTGTAGATCTAGCAGAACGGAAACCTTTATTGCATGTCACTGAGTAGGTTATTTTGCTGAGGTGGTTGACCACTTCTCTGTTTAACACAGATTCCAATAACTTACTCATGATGTACAGGAGACTGATTCGTCTGTACTGAGAGGGAGATGACCGATGGCCTGAATTTTTAAATATGGGGTAGACTGATGAGGTTTTCCAGGGTGTTAGGAAGCATGTCTCCTTAAGATAATGTTTAAACAGCTTTGTAAGTATGGGGGCTAGTTTCAGTTGAAGTTTTTTGAGGAATACCATCAGGGCCAGTTGCTTTATTCAGGTTTTTGATAAGTTTATTTGTACAGGGTGTCCAAAAAGTCACTGACGGGTGAAAATCTTTGTCATTTTACCATTGATGATAATTTTTTTTCTCTATTTCAGATTTTTACAGATGATATTTTGGAAATAAATTATGGATAACTATAGCATTGAACAACGTATGCAAGTTGGTACATTTTTTTTACCAAAATCAAGGCTCAATTGTTTTGACTCAAAGAGCTTATCGACAGCATTTTCATGTAATTTTTTTGTGGGAATATCTTAAAGAAAGAATCTATGTTAACAAAACCCCAAATCATGCAAGAATTGAAGGAAAACAACAGGAATGAAATGAGGAAGTTAAATCACAATCCAGAGATTCTACAATCTGTCATGAATAAAGTTTTGGAAAGAACACAAATATGCGAAGCTGAAAATGTGCAACAATTAAAAGATATTACTTTTCATAAAAAGATTGTGTGAATTTTGCATTGTTTTTAAAAAATTGTCCAATGTCTTAGTTAGATTGTGTTAAAATCACAGAAAGATATCATCAAAAATACAGAATCTATTTAAGTTAAAAATCCTTCAATAACTTTTTGGACACTCTGAATGTCGCAGAGCATGTTTTCAGACGCAGGAAAGAATACAGGGGATACCTGACCACATAGAGTAGCATTTGCTGCAAAATTCTCGGCAAATAGTTTGACTTTGTCCGATGCAGATGAAATTACCTTAGTTCCATTGCTGATGGTTGGGATGGAGGATGCGTTTCTGTTCAGAACCCTATTTGTTATTTGCCAAAACTCATAAGAACCAAGCTGCTACTTTGGACTTGACGGACTGAGCGTACAACTCTCTTGCTTTCTTTATTACTTTTTATAGTGGTTGCAGTGACTTAACAAACAAAGAAACAAAAATATCCCCCTCCTCCTTTTCCCATCCTTCCCCTCTTTTCTCTTTTTTCCCCCCTTATTTACTATGGCCCTGTCAGTGGAGCATTATAATATGCTGATTGCCCCTCTGCAGAGGGTAAAATTCCCTAAATGGAGCCACCTGTTGGCTGTAGGTGGCGACTCTTGATGCCTTAGGACAGGATCGTGACAGTTGAAAGACTTGGAGGTCAGGATTTAGCACCCCCACTTCCCAACACACCACTTTGGCCCTTAACTGGGCTAGACGGGTGGTTGGATAGGCCCGATCTGATCAATCGACTAGTCATGTCAAGCCCTAATACTTATATAAAACCTCCATACTTCAGACAATATAAACCATCAGACACCTCCGAAAATCGTTTGATTCTTAATCACAAATAAGAGATAGAGCATAAATATCAGAAGGTGGTGGGTCAATCCACTATGTATGTACTAGTATGGAAAAGCTGCTACAGGAAGGAATTAATTCTGCTCTGTGGGTTCTAATCTTATTCTGTCTACGGTTTTCAGTAACAGGAATCGTTTCTTTTTTCTTTTGGGTTCCAAATCTTTCTACTGGGAACTTAATATTATTTTTGCGAACCCGTTAAGTGTTATTGTGAGGATCTTGCTGACGTCAGTGTCGAAGTCCTACCAGGCGTTTGTGTCAACTACAGCTGGCCATTTCATCTTATTCTGAAGTGTATTTGTTGTTTCCTTGCAAGACGAGACAGTTGCCACTTGGGGGGGGGGGGTCAGAGCACTGTGGTGTGCCTCCTGACTCTGCCCCTCCTGCATCTCACACCAGGGGAAACTCCTGAGTGTTGTGGATGACCGCTGCTTGCAATGCACTTCATCTTTGTCTGATGTATTTTTAGTTTGCGCAAGTTTTTACATTTTCTGCCGCAGGGGCATATCATGTTTGTTAGTTGATGGGGCGAAGCTTGGTTTGTGTCTGGAGTATTCGTCCTGATAGGGCTCTCATTTCCTCCCCTCTCGAGATCCCTTGGGGGTATTGCTGTGTTTCTGTGTCTATAGCGCTTGGGAAAAACATGTTGAGTTGCTAGCCCAGTCATGTTATGATTGTAGTTTTTCCTACAGTGAACTGTCTTGTCTGTTCCTATATATATATATATATATATATATATATATAGGAGAGAAATATATGTGTATTTGTATATATCTGTATATTTACTTTTATCAATATTGGTATATGATTGACATAATCATTCGTGTCACTATCTCTGTTGCTGCTATTATAAATATTATTATCTTTATTGGTTTTTTTATATAATATATATAATATTTTTTTAAATTCATTTTTTATCATTATTACTAAAAAGATTTTTTATACTTATTACTACATTTGTTACTATTATTATTATTATTATTACCCATGATCATTGACTATACTATTATTAGAATTATTTTGCATTTATTATTATTATTATTATTATTATTATTATTATTATTATTTTGTCATCTTTATCATTATCATGACTTTTTGACAGCCTTACTTAAAAAATTATAATCATCACTCCTACAATTTCTTTTAATAATGACATCGAATTTAACACTTTATAGAAAGGTCTGTTTCATTCTGTCTAGACAATTTCCGGTCAGAGTAATACAAGCTTTCACAGACTGACCCCCCCCCCCCCCGCTTGAAATCACTTTTTCAAAGTAAGCCGATTATGAAGGTTGTCATATTGGATTTCTCTCTTTTTACTAATAGGTCCCATTTGACTAGGGACAGACTTCTCTTTGGACTACTACACTGTCCGGAAAAAACAAGTTTCATTATTTCAGCTTTTTTGAAAACTTTCGAATCGGATTATATGCATTGTCACGCTGGACTTATTTTGGAATACTTTCTATCTAAATAACTATTTTGCATTTTTGATCAACTTGAGAGGAGTTTCATTCAAGCTGAAATATTATGCACGGTTTATTTTTATATCAGATTTTTACATATCCAACATTTTTTCAATTTAAAAATTTTTTTTTTTACTTGGCAACTTATAACTACAATAAATTGCAGTTTCACTTAATGCCTTAACTAGCAAATTCTAGCATTGCTACAAATATAATTTGTTGATTTCTTTATGTCCTCTGATGAGAAGAATAATAAGAATAGCATCCTTTGAAACTCTGCGGAATAAGGACTTTGTAAATTTTTTTTTGGAGTATTCAGTTGAACAATAAATTTTGATTGTAAAGTTCAACTTACAGTTTTAATTTTCTTTCTCTTATAATAAGCTCTACTCTCTATTGCGTATTGAGCTTTTTTAATTCGGTTGGGATTAAACTAGTTTGAAATTTACCATTGCATATATCAGGTAAACACTACATCCCTTTGTTTTCATTAATATATATATATATATCAAATACATTATATAATATAATAATAAGGAAAATATAAATGCAACGAAATTTATTCTTTTTAACTATGCAAGAAAAATTTCTTAACAGATGTTACAGTTTATGAATTTTTAAATGAAAATGAATTCAAACTAGAATAAACAGTGGTAGTCATTGTGACCCAACATATGATACGAGTATGTGGACCTATGTTAAATAATCATCTACATCTTACCTGCATTAAATGTTTCATAAGGGCAGTTATTCAGATCACATTTCTTTAGACAAAGATAACCACATTTACTATTTCTGCATAAAAATAAACTGACCTACTTTAGTTTTTCTCTCACACAATTCGCTCCAAATAATTGCTGATAGATGATAGTATTCATTTGTGGTATTGCTTTCTCTTCAAATTAAATCGCCTGGAATAGTTTACAATTTTTCTTGCTTTAATAATCAATGTAGTAGTTTTTCAACAGAAAGACAAGTATTTCAAAGATTAAAAACAATAGTTTTTTTTAGTTCTTTAATGAGAAGATCCTGATTAAAATAGGTTTAATTAGAAGAACTAAATTTATTTTTGAGAATTCTTGGCTTTGAAAATAATATTAATATTGTTAAATCATATTTAATTTTAATCATGAATTCATTTTGAAAATCAATAAAATCTTCAATTAAAAAAATGAAAAGAGGAGAATATCTTGCTTTTGTCTATAAATAATGCACGATTAAATGAAACATTTTTTGCATTTTATAGAGAAGCAAATGAATTGGTTGATATCAATTAGATTAAATTTGGTTTAAGTTTTTTACTCTTTAAAATCTACACAGACACTTCTTTGATATATCATGGAGACATTTTAGTATTGTCTATTTTCAACTATATTTTTTTATATTAAATATGTCCGTGAGGAAAAAATTGTGTAAATGGTGAAGAGTAACACAAAAAACTAAATTTCTAACAAGCTTTCAAAAATTAGTTTTAAAGATTGTCTAATAAGAAACACTTGAAAAACAATGACTTTTTTTTTTTTTAATATTTTCAATATTTGTTAACCAGGCAGATATCCAAGTCACACCAATTTTCAAAAGTTCAATTATCATGGCTATGAAGATATTTACATTTATACCAAAATGTTCCAATTCTCCAGTACTTTTTATTAGGAAAAGGATTAAGAGATATCAAGTTTCAGCATTTTGTATTAAATTAAGGGACCTAACTCTAATCTATTTTTAATGAAGAGAGATAAATGTGATTTATTTTAAATATACATAAACAAAACTTTTTAGATTTTATTTTATCATTCTGACGTGTCATTATATTTACAAATATTTGTGTGTCTGTGTGATTTTATTCTAGGTTAATATTATTCAGAAATAAAATATCCAATGAATTTAATGAAGATTATACAAGAGTTCTCATTACAAAATAGAGCAAAATATTAATTTTTATTTGTTTTTACATAAACATCTAGGCATCGCTACACATTCATGACTATATTTCAGTCAACTTGCTATAAATAACTAAACATCATCAGGTAATGTTGCTTTTCCAGGACTTTTGCATGACTGAACTTTTGCATGAGTGAACTTTTGTAAAAACAACATTGCCGGATGATGTATCTAGTTATTTATAAACAAAACACACTCATGAATCTATAATAATACCTAAATGTTTCTGTGAAAACCAATAAAAAGTATATCTATAAATGTGATAGTGTATGTGTGTGTGTGTGTGTGTGTGTGTGTGTGTGTGTGTGTGTGTACATATTTCCCTACAAAACTACTCTGTCAATTTTCAGTCTACAGACTCGAGATTTGACATAAGGGGTATTGAGATTTGGGAAAATCTTTTTAAACAGTTTTCAGCCAGAAATTTGGTGGTCAAAGGTCTGACTTATCAGAAGAAACTTATTAATTTTATTTCCTTTTGGTGGATTGATTGTTGCTACTTCTTCTGATGAGTTAAGGGCAAAATAGATTCACTGATTGCTATAATAATTAAGTGATTTATTTTGTGTTAGGAAACAGATATTGTCAAGAATTGTAAGTGACAAATGAATTGAAGGAATAAATTGTAAGATGGTCAACATCATAAAATTTGGAATATAGACTTTTGTCATTCATTCATTATATCCTCTGTAATTACTCTGAGCTTCTTTAATAAGGATTTGTATACATAAAAAGGAAATATAAATGAATAAAGAATATTTCCACAGAAATATATATATATATATATATATATATATATATATATATATGTATATGTAGTAGAGATTTAGAAGGCTATCACAATGCGAAGAATGAAATATAGTCGCTGTTGGTGAAAGGAGACAAAAACAAGTGGCGATTTACAAATCAATAAGTACATACATATATGTCTATATATACATATATTTATTCAGTTGTATTGGATACAAATGTCTTACTTGCTATATCTGCGACAATGTCCATTATTAATTTTGGAAAAACTTCCCTTTTCAAATGGTAGACGTGATAGATCGATTCAAAGCATGCTAGATGATGGAGCAGAAGTTGGATAGCTGTGTGGAGCCTCGGAGTAAATGTAAGGAGGGGATTTATGTATGGTCGGTCTGATTAGGTGATTAACATGTTTCTTTGTTCCTTCTTTTTATAAAAAAAATTTTTTTTGTATATATATATATATATATATATATATATTTATTTATTTATTTTTATTTATCTATTTTTTTATATAACTTGTTGCTTTAGTGTGAGCTCTTTTTAATTTTGTATATTCTCTGTCTATTTAGTTGTCTTTATTATTATTATTTTTATTTTTCTTGCTGATATGTTTTAGGTGGGATTGACTTGGTGTATCTAGGTCAAAAAGTTTCTAGTAGGCTGGAGCTGGTTAGCTTATGAAGGATAGAAGTAGGAGTGGGATGTGAGAGAGTAGGGGGGAGGTGCGGGATGGTGTGCTCCTAGTCGGCTGTTGGAGTGTTTAGGTTAATGTTGCAGTTGTCAGAGATACAAAGATAGGTGGAAAGGGGGGCACTGGATTGACCTTCCTTGGGAGTTGTTTATTTATTTTCATAAAACTATAAGTGGTAATAGATGGGACATTTTTTTTTTTCCTTTAATTCTTTATTGTTATTGTTTATTAATTTATTTGTGTTTGTTGTTAGTGTTATTTTGGTTTGAATAGGTGGGTTAGCTTAAATCAAAGGGTTTTTTTGTTTTTTTTTAATTGGTTCATGTTACTTCAGTTAACTATTTTTTAATTATTTTTTGTTTTTATATATATTGCTGTTTTTTACTTATTTATTAAATTTCTTTTACTTTTATTTTTTTTATATATATAATTTATATGGGAGGGGGCTTGTAGTAAGGCCCTGTCTTTACTCTGAGTTGGTGTATGAGCGGTGTGTGGTGGTGTACCTGTTCAAATGGGTAAGGGTTGTAATGGTAAATCTTTGGTGGGAGCCTTATGTAAAGTTATATAATGAATGAAGATCCAAGTTACAGTCTGTTGTTGAGGTCTGTCCATAATTTGGATATTAGTAATGATTCCTTTATGCAAAGATTCCCAATATTGCGTTCTGTGGTTAAAATATTGACTTTAATAGATATATTAGTGTTTCTGCAGGTGTTGAGGTGTTTGTGGAATGATGATGCTTGTGTTTGTATGCGTTCCTTGATTCTTATGTATAGGGGTCTCATGGTGCTGCCCACATAGAATTTTCCGGAGGCAGAGCATTCTAGTCTGTAGACTACGTGTGTGTGGTGGCAGATGGTTGTGAGGTATACGGGGCAATTTGTCAGTGTGCATGGTGATGGGTCCTCATTATGCTTGCGTTTAGAAAGCTTCTGTCTAAAGGATGGTCCAGAATGGGCTAGTTGTATATTGAGACCCTCTCTGCGGATAGCCGTTGTGATCTTGTCACTGAGATGGGGCATTTTAAGGAAGCAGGTATTGGTGGGGAAGCTTCTTACATGTTTTCTTGTGTTCCAGAGGTGTTTAATGACAGTGCTTGGGTCTCTAGGATCTAGTGGAACTATTTTGTGCATTCTGTCTTGTCTTTTGGCTTGCTGCACTTGTTTTGCTATTTGCTATTATTTTCTCCTCTGAAGAAATGGTAGACATCGAAACCCTATAGGATAAGGAGTTAAAATATCTCAAATGTATTCTTTGTCTTACATAGAATAATAAAAATCTTTTGATCTGAAACTCAAACATTCCACGTCATAAATTTTTTAATTCATTGAATGACTAAAATTTGATTTATTTGCTCTATCTTGTATATTGAACAATTCTTATTTAGGTGGGATAATACTTATAGAATATTACTGCCAGTAATATCTTGTAAATCTTATAACCACAGGTTTCCATACCAGCTGATTGTTGGATAATTTTATTCTGAAGACTATATCCATAATGTGGAATGGCTGACCCACTCAAATAAGACTGATGATGAGGGGAGGTTCTGTCATGATTTTGCCATTGCCTATGACCTCACTCAGATTATCCGCGAGCCCACCCATGTGCCCGATAGTACTGGTCAGTTCACAAGTCTTCTAGATCTTTTTCTATCCACATCCCCTGAGCTATGCTCGTGTTCCGTTCTATCTCCTCTGGGATCCTCTGACCACTGCGTCGTATCAGTTAAGATAAAAATGAAATATAATAAATCTACAGACGTACCTCTCCACCGTACTGTATACCGATACTCTATGGCGGACTGGGATAGCTTCCGTACATTCATATCTGATCTCCCTCTCCATTCCATGTTTAAAAAGGATGTGTCCTCTATAGTATCAGACCTGACCGAATGGTTACTTGTAGGCATAGACCAATTCATACCATCCAAAATATTCCAACAAAAACCTAACAGCCAGCCATGGTTCTCCCCCGAATGTGCTGCTGCCATTGCACACAGAAATCACTTTTTCCATAGCTACCAATGTAATAGATGCACTGAAACTAAAGCTGCTTTCAGAACCGCCAGCAACCATTGTAAAAGAGTAATAAAAAATGCAAGAGAACTATATGCGCAATCCGTTAAGTCCAAAGTAGCTGAGCAGCGGCTTGGTTTCCACCAGTTCTGGCAAATAGCAAATAGGATCCTGAACAGAAACGTGCATTCTATCCCAACCATTATCAATGGACCAGAGGTCATCTTGACAGCATCCGACAAGGCCAAACTATTTGCCAAAAACTTTGCGGCAAATTTTACTCTGTGTGACGAAGGCCATCAACTCCCCATATTCCCTCCTATAACAGACAACACGCTATGCAACATACAAATATCTGTGCATGAGGTCGCCAAGCTAAACAAGAACCTTGACTCCAGTAAAGCAACTGGTCCCAACGGTATTCCAATTATAGTGTTAAAAAAATTACAACCAGAACTTGCCCCCATACTTTCCAAACTGTTTAAGCGTTGCCTTAAGGAGAAGTGCTTCCCAACACCCTGGAAAACCTCATCAGTATGCCCTATATTTAAGAATTCAGGAGATAAGTCATCCCCCTCTCAGTACAGACCAATAAGTCTCCTGTGTGTCATGAGTAAGTTGCTGGAATCCACAATAAATAGAGAAGTAGTCAACCACCTCAGCAGAAATAACCTTCTTAGCGACACGCAATATGGTTTCCACTCTGCTAGATCTACAGCAGATGTGCTAACGGTTATATCTCATAGGATTAGTGAATCTCTTGACAAAGGCTTCATTTCTAGGGCAATTGCTCTCGACATATCAAAGGCCTTCGATAAGGTTTGGCATAAAGACCTACTACACAAGATTTCCAGCTACGGTATAACTGGAAATGTTTTCTCTATCATTAAGTCATTTCTCTCAGATAGGCTCATAAGAGTAGTGGTTGATGGGCAGAAATCAGAGGCCCACAGTGTTAATGCTGGAGTCCCTCAGGAGTCCATACTGGGCCCAACTCTCTTCCTGATCTACATCAATGATCTCCCAAAACACATGCTAAAATCTTTCGTGGACATCTATGCTGATGACATGACCATCTATGGTAACACATCAAAGGCTGTAAATGATGATGTTCTCTCTGATTCTCTCTCCTCTGATCTTGAGCGCATGGTACAGTGGGGAAAGAGGTGGCTGGTTACCTTTAATGCATCTAAGACCAAGCTCCTATCTCTACATCATAAACGCTCTGATCCCCATCTGGCATCAATTGAAATGGATGGCTCTTGCTTTGATAAGCTCCTGGGTTTGACCTTTACTCCTGATCTTAAATGGAACACATACATCAAATCTGTGGCCAAGGTTGCTGGGAAAATGGTGGGATCCTTCTACCGCTCCAGAAGATATCTCACTTATGATGCAATTCTCCATCTATATAAGAGCCAAGTACGTCCAAAGATGGAGTACTGCTGCCACATCTGGGCGGGGGCTGCTAAAAACAGCCTATCCTGCCTTGACAGAGTACAAAATAGACTCCGTGGCTTGGTGGGGGATGCCCTTTTCTCTACCCTGCAACCTCTTTCCCACAGAAGAGACATAGCAAGCCTGTCATTGTTCTATCGTTATTTCAAGTAACAATGCCGGATACTCCACCAGATTAGATGGATTTTTGAAATCCTGAAATCCAGTAAGATCAAAAAACTGAAAAAAATAATTGGTCAGTTAGGGAGAGAAAATTAATAATCTTCACTTTGTTACTGACTTTAATGGAACATTTGGATATTTAAGAGGTGCCTTCAATAAGTTTCCAGACTTTTTTTGAACAGGCAAATGTTTGTACAAAAAAAGGCTGGAAATTAAATTTAAAATTAAATAAATTGTTGTAGACTCTTGAAAAATTCAGTATGTTATTGCAGTATGTTATTGCAGTCTTATGACTGACCAAGTTTTATGATTTCAGGTTTAAATGAACAGCTAAAACAAGAATTGGAATACACCCTACTAAAGCTTGATTGTCACAGCTGGTGAATTGAAAAAATGCAATCTGGATGTGAGGATACTTTAGAAGAATGATATGCAATAAAATTTTGTTTTAAACTTGGAAAAAATACCACAGAAATGTATGGAATGCTTCAGATTGCTCTTGGGCGATCTTGCATGAATTGAGCATCAGTTTTTGAGGTGTATAAGAGATTCAAGGATGGCAAGGAGTCTGTGAGGAATGATGATAGGTAGGGGAGGAGTAAGGAAGTCAGAACACCAAAATTGATTGGCCAAATAAAGAATTTCATAAATAAGGACAGGTGTATATCTATAGAGACAATAAGTGCACAATTGAATGTCAGTGTTGGAACTTTACACACAATTACTCACGAGATAGGGAAGATGCACCAGTCCACAACTCCATCCTTGTCATAGACTATTTGACCAAGATGAGCATCAAGGCAGTTCCTCACCCTCCCTATAGTCCAGACCTTGCTCCCTGTGACTTTTGGTTATTCCCTAAGCCAAAGGAAAAAGGTAGGCTGTCATTATGAGACAATTGAGAAGATGAAATGGGCTGTGACGAAGGTCACTGACACACTCACACAAGAGGACTTCCAGAAGTTGTTGGAATGGCACAACAAGTACATTGCAACCAGAGGAGATTACATCAAAGGGGACTAGAGTTTCATGTGTGTACTATCAATAAAAGTGTCCATATGAAAAAAGTCTGCAAACTTATTGAACGCACCTTGTGTATCTCATATAGAGAAAAAGTATTAGTTCCAGGAACGGGCCTTCTTAGTGTCTGCAACTTAAACTGAAATAATATATATATATTTAGAATTCCGTTTTCGAAAATAAGGGTTGTTGCCTGATGAGATCTCTAGTTAGTAAATACTAGTAGACCGAAACATGCTCATGACTGTGTAGCAACAAACTACTGCTTATGTAAAGACAAATATATATATATATTTGTGTGTGTGGGTGTTTATGATAGAATATGAGGGTAAAAATCCAACAAAATATATAGGCAAAATTAAAAACAAACAATGACTTTATTTAATCTTCTTGTTACACGTCATCTTTGTATGAGTGTGAATGTAACTTCAAGTTTTCAGAAAACCTGGGTTGTTTCTGATCCCTATCCATATATTTAAGGTCATTATATATATACTTCTCTTCATATAAGATTAGTTCTTTAGATGGCATACTACTTAAACTATTTCATGCCGCTCACTTCTATAGAAAATATTTTCTTAGACATTTCTTGACCTCCAGGTTTGACTTATACCCTATAACACTCCCTCATAAGTCATAACTTATTTTCATACTAATTTTATTTGCAATCCAATTAATAGTCTATAGTGAACAGACAGATATTTAATTATATTTATATAGATTATTAATAATATTAATAATAACCAGTATGTAATTGTTAGTTTTGTTATTTCAACAATAACCGGTTATGTGATGGTTTAATTTTTAGTCAAAAGGTGTTGACAGACATTTTGTGAATTTTTCATTTTTCTATTCTCACATGAGTTGAAAAATGAAAAAAAAACAAAAAAAAACTGACACTTCCTCAAATTTTCCTCTCAGAGGTTCTCATCTGAATAATCTAACCTTTTCCACCACTACCATCATCATCATCACTATTATTACTACTACGACATCAGCAGTAACAGGAGTCTTTTTGTCACTTAATATCTAAATTAATTCCACCAAATAACAAAAGAATTCATTAATAATTTTTTTTCCAAGTTTGTTTTTTCTTGTAATGATAACCTTGAATAGTATCATATTTTCAAAACATTAAAACAATTACATTTATTGATGATGTTAATATCATTTTGCTTAATTATACAATTCATTTTAATGAAATTTTCGGTATATCAATCTAGTGACACTTATCTGCTTGCCAGATAAGTTTTTCTAAATCAAAGATTCAGTGTTTGCTGCTATATGATCAAACTTTCATACCAAAATTCTATTATCACAGTTTTGGGAATCAGGAATATGGCATAATCACGTTTCACAGAAACTGAAGTTAAGCAATGATGAGCCTGGTCAGTACCAGATGGGCGACCATTTGGGACTTCCAGGTGCTGTATGTGCTCTCCGCTTATCTCGGCATTGTTTCCAGTCATCCTGGACTTATCCTTGCTACTGAACTCAAACAGTGCTAATTCAGGAGAGGTGTGGTTGGAGATTACGCAACCCTTGCTACATAATTACATGCGCAGCTGCTCTTACAAGGGGTATCCTTTGTCTTTCGAGACTGAATGGAAGCATCGTGGGGATCAGGAATATTAAGATTTTATCTAGTGAATCACCATATTTTTATCAGGAAAACATAATTGGTAGTTGTAGCTATTTGTTTTAAACATGAATGTGCAATTTGAAACTTGCAGATAATTTTTAATGTATAGCTCTATCTATCCAGTGTCTCTTGGGATGCAATGAAATTATATATTTTTTTTTGTTATGTTTGCACATTGTTTCAATTTATACAGAAAAAGAAATAAATTTTTAGTTGTAAGGGAGACAGTTCTTTTTACATTTTTCAATTAAAAATTATTCCCCTTGCTGATTTTTATTTTTCAGTTATAAATGAAAATGTCTCCATATTACCAGTTGTCGAGGTGGGACTACACCATTTAAAAATAAACTGTAGCAAAGTACATTACTATTGTGCCAATAACATGGTACAACAATAATGAATGAAAATTTGCTAATCAAATCAAAATTTGATATGTCAACATAAATACTATTTAGGTCCAACTTTTAAAATCTTTGACGATAACTTTATATGTTCAATGAAGCGTGATGAGAATGTAACAGTTCAGTTTTGTATGAAATTCTAGATGATAAAATTAGGTATTTCAAATCATTTCAAACCTTTTGTTGTAAAAATTGATTTTAGCGTATGGTATAGAATTTGGGGAGTACAGTGGATGAGGAAGCTATGGCTGCAGAATGATTATATGTAAATTAGGCAAAATGTATCGGCCAATGGTAAAATTTATACTTTGTATGACTTAGATTTAAAGCTACTGTTTGAGAAGAGTTGAATTCTGTAGTGGTAGGCAAACTTAGGTGTTTCATCATTAGAGCAAAAATCAAAATATTGAATTTCAATTAAAACCAATGGTATCTAGGTAATTGTTAGGTTGAAATTAGAACATATCGAAAAATTATAAAAACCGATAAAGTAGAAAATTAATTACTAATGAAAACAGATTTCCAAATCTCTTATTGTGTTTTACATTTCAGGTCCAAAACAAATATGGCCGATAATGGTTTGTATATCATGAAAATGTGTGTTTTATAGCAGGGGTATCTGACGTTGCCCAGGTGTGGAGAGGTGGTATAGTAAGAATATTGAGCAAGCCCCAGGCATAAAAAAAAAAAAAAAAAATTAGATGCAGTAGGCAGCCCGGGTGGAGAGAGGTGTGAAAAAAAAAGTAGTAGGCAGGCAGGCAGGCTCGAACCTGCAATGCAAAAGAGGAAAAAGATGAAAAAAAGCCAACTGCTTAGCCCCTGCACCCACTGCAACATATGACGTCGCCGGCATTCGAAATAAGATTATTCATTGCAAGGCATATAATGACTTTGCAAAAATGATGACAAAAACTGACCCCTCCTTGTAAAAAACGGCTCAGTTGATGGTCAAAGAATTAATGTTTTTGGCCATTTTGGGATATTTGTCGCCCGAGAGACTGACTTCCAAACGATACCAATTTTGTCAGTGTTGGTCGCGTGTGTCAAAAGTGTTTGGCAGACATACAAATACATGCACACATTTTGCCTTTTATATTATAGAAAGAATATAGTAATACAATAAACTGTGACATGACAATTAAGTAGAAAACATTACTTTCAATTGAAATTGACACAAAAAATTGTTTTTTTATGAAAATTCATTTTTTAATTTTGATTTTTATTCTAATAATGAAGAAGCACCAAAATTTGAAACAGCAGACAAAGTAATATCCAAATGATTAACATTTTATTAAGTATCAGCAAATAATATACTGACAACAAAAGTGTCTTCTATCATATAAAAGTGAAAATGTCTGTGTGTTTGTGTGTGTGCGCATATTTTTTTTAAATGTCCGACAAAGGCTTTTCTCGGGGGGGGGGGGTTACTAACTCTTACAACTTTTTAGATACTTTCTAAATTATTAATATTTGTAAATTATTGATATTTATAAATTATTGATATTTATAAATTATTGATATTTGTAAATTATTGATATTTATAAATTATTGATATTTATAAATTATTGATATTCATAAATTGTTAATATTTCTAAATTGTTAATATTTCTAAATTATTAATATTTCTAAATTATTAATATTTCTAAATTGTTAATATTTCTAAATTGTTAATATTTCTAAATTGTTAATATTTCTAAATTATTAATATTTCTAAATTATTAATATTTCTAAATTGTTAATATTTGTAAATTATTAATATTTGTAAATTATTAATATTTGTAAATTATTAATATTTCTAAATTATTAATATTTCTAAATTATTAATATTTCTAAATTATTAATATTTGTAAATTATTAATATTTCCGATTTATAAAACGAGGTCGTGTCTATCGTTTATTTGAGTGACTTTTATGTTACAAAATTCGCGCTGTGATTTCATTTCTCTATGAACCTAGAAAAGCAGACGTTGACGTTCACTTCAGCACCTGCTTTTTTAGTTGTTTAATTTCAACCATTTTCAGTTCGTTACCAGAGGACAGCATCATGGTAAGTTACCAGGCTTTCTTTTCCGACTTTACCTCAAGGCTTCGGGTTCGAACCTACCTCCCTACCAAAACTTTTTTTTTCTTTTACACCGCCAAACACCCGGGCAATGCCATGCACCCCTGCTATTTAGAAATAAAATAAAAATGGTAAACAAATATAAAAGGTATGCATGTAAACTTACAAATCTGGTTCCGTTTCTGATTCAATGATCAACGAATTAGTTTCCCAAGTTTTATCATCTGGACGAGGAGGTTCAAGTTTGTCAGCCATAGTCTCAATAACTTGATCCGGGATTGGTGATGAACGATTCTGATTCCTGATAATGGCACACTGGACATTTATCTTTAAGTAAATCTCACAAAATCCACAGCCATCTTTGGAAACAAGACAAGAATTTTTTTTTTAATATTTGTTTCTGATTGAGATATTTTAATTTAAGAAAATCAAACATGTCAGGATTAATTCTAGGTAAATAAAACGCTTATATGAGCATAGTAAACTCATTACATACTTTATTTAAAAGATGTTTAATACTATTATATCGCATATCCCTCCATATTTACATGAATAAACCAGAAACCAGCAGGAGCAAAAACGGTGACAATAATGGCGACGCTAAGACAAACCCCTTCGTTGATACAACATAAACGAACACACTAAACACACACGACAAAATCAAAGCCCATTTTTTTTATGTACACACATCAACAGAATAACTCACACCTCAACAAAGAAAACCGCCAGAGGAAGCCATACATCAAAAGAAAAATCAAAATACAAAACACAAACATCACAGCAGACGCAACTCTGGCAGCATGTAAACACAAATAATAATTTATATCTCATAAAACACTACAACACCTACTAAAACACATTCACAACTTTCTTAGCTTTAAATTGATATAACACATGTATACAAACATCAAACAAATGACTCCCGACAATACATTAAAACACAAAAAACAAACACAAATAAAAAGCGAAAACAACGACCAGTGATAAAAGCCACCTTTGTCTATAACTATGTTCACAACACAAGTATAAAAATGACAGCTTTTTCGACAAGCGGGCAAATCGGCCCAGTGTGTCAAGCTGTGAATCTCACTCTGCCACCAGCCACCAGCCGTTAACCCCTCACCAGCGATAACAGCTATTAAAATTACAGTGCTACTGCCGCCACCATCTCACTCTTGAGACTGGACAGCAAGCCTTGGAGGCTACTCCTCTTTCACCGCCTCCGCCATATCACCACAGCTTATCAGACAGCGAGGTTTGTTCCGCCAATAGCAGCAGCCACCATCATCAACTCTCCATAAGCGACACCTGCTATTAAGATTATTCCTCTTCCGCTGTCGCCCCCAACCCCCTTGTGCGATTGGACAACAGCTTTCAAGATTACTCCTCTTTCACCGATGCCACCACACCCATATGCCAGACACCAGAACACTAAGCCACATTCCTGTCATCGCTGCCACTGCATACATATTCCAGACACCAGAACACATAAGCCACATTCATGACATCGTCGCCCCCCCTCCCGCCCCAGCCTGACAATAACACCAGATCATCGCTGAGTCATATCAACACCCGATCAGCATTCCCACCGACGTCTCAACACCGCCAGAATATCCTGACACACTAAGCAGTTCGTTTCACGATCATTCTAACTTTAAATAAAAGTTTAAACTCAACCTTTTCGTTTGTCCCTTTCTTGATTCCATACGCTCAGTTTTGTAATATAATACTTAGAATAGTTTTGTAATATAAGACTTAGAATAGTTTTGTGAGATAAGACTTAGAATAGTTTTGTAATATAAGACTTTTTTTTTTTTTTTTAATTTTTTTATTACATTTTCACCCCAAACAAGGCACATTGCCACTCAGGTGTAGGGGGCTACTATCAGGGTCAGCAACTACTGGGGCACTATGTAGGGATTTGGGCAGCAAGATGTCGGTTCACGTTGCACTTGAACTTCTGCATGTCAGTACAGTTAGGGAAGCAGGATCCTGGAATGGAATTCCAGAGTTTAGCGGTTCTGGGGAAGAAACTACTGGAGTAGAAAGACCTTTTACATCTAGGGATCTCTACTGTGTGGGGGTGGGATTTAGCTGCCTGTCGGGTTTGTCGAGGGTGTCTGCATCGTGGGGGCATAAGTGTCTGCAGTTCATCAGAGCATTCACCATTAAAATACTTGTAGATCAAGCAGAGGGATGCAACGTTTCGTCGATGGGACAGGGGCTGAAGCTTAGATGCCAGTTCAGGGCCTATCAGGTTGGCGACTCTTTTTTTTAACCTTGTCTAGGAGCGAGAGACTAGTAGTAGACGCACCAGCCCAGATGTGACAACAATACTCCATACATGGGCGAATGGTGGCCTTATAGAGATACAGGATACTTTCAGGTGTCAGTAGTTTTCTAGCACAGTAGAGAGAGCCTACCTTTTTTACAGCGTTTCCTGTGAACGTTAGGCCAAGCAGTTTGAAAGATGTACTCTCAGACAGGGAGTCACTGGCCATTGCTATTGGTGGCAGAGAAGGTTTCTTGTAGTTATTGAAGGAAACCAGTTTGGTCTTGACAGCATTGAATGTGATGATCCATTTATGTCCCCATTCCACTACAGATTGGAGGTCATCCTCTAGTGTTTTTGCCATTTCAGTTTTGTAATATAATACTTAGAATAGTTTTGTAATATAAGACTTAGAATAGTTTTGTAATATAAAACTTAGAATAGTTTTGTAATATAAGACTTAGAATAAATTATGTGCAAAATATATACAGTTTATAATTTTAGTGTAATCTCTTATTGTTACAAATCATGTTAAACGAATATAAGTAATATTTTCTTAATTGTTTTTAAACATAAAAAAGACATAAAAAATAAAACCTTCTTTATAAAAAAAAAACAGGATTCATTTGAATTTACACATAACACATTGACATTTTGCACACATGTCAAAGTTTTCTGATACATGTGAAAGATAGGCTTAAAAATATGTGTATAGTTATATTATATATAACTGGTATTGACACAGTAACAAATAACCAGTTGTCTCAAAGACATCCTAACAGAACTAGTCTGAAAAGAATAAGAACAGTCGACAATGATATTGTAGCTTCAGGGGATTAAAGCAAAAAATGAGGGGGGGGGGCTTGATATTTAGCTACTATGACAGTGAGACTGGAAAGGAAGAAAAGAGGAAGTGAATTTTTAAGTCTCACTCTTTTATATGGATGACCATTGACTAAATTAAGTAATGGTTGACCACACCATCATAATATGATAGTAGAATGAGGCAAAAAATGGATGGTCACATTTAATGTTATCAAGGCAAAGCCCATTTCTATTAACAACTATAAGAAACTTAACCACTTATTGTTATAGTCGATAGCACCTTTTCTGGAAGTCCAGCATTTATGTTCCTTGGCCTGAATATAAAGTGGAATAAGAACAAAATGTGAAAGAAATCTCATTCCAGCAACATGCAAAATTCATAACAAGATTTTCCCTCTATTTCCATTTGTTTTTCAAAGCAGATTTATTTTGCTCCTCTTAGAAGCTTGCCTTCTCAAATCCTCACATGCCATGTCTCTAGATTAAGCTTTATAATAGTAGTTGCAGAGACTCTCAGATCCACACAACATAAAGTAAGGTTTACTTACATTGTTCACACAATTCTTTTCTCATTGTGTGTTGAGGCAGTAATATATTGCTTCTTTAGAACCAATACCTACTGCTCTTTGCTTTGTGTATTATGATGTGAATAAAATTCTGTTTTTGTGACTTATTTCACCATTGTCTTTGACAAACACTTTACCTAAGAATAAATGTGTATGGATGTAAATTCAACTGCTTCTTTACTATTTTTTCTTTCAACACCTGCGTATGTTATGCACAATAACAGCACACAAAATGGTTACCATCTGTGTGAAAATTATCTACCTGAACAGGTGGTTGCTAAAAAATATAAAAGCTAGAATATAGCAATAGTTGTATTCTTCAACACTATACTCATCAATCAAAATATTGTTACTTTAATAAAAAAAAAAGACAGAAAAGAATTTCCAGAGAAACAACCAAAAAAGTCAGAGAAATGAAATCAACACAACATAGAAAATTCCTCGTTCTCTTCATGTTAGTTCTTTAGATGACTCCCTATTCCTGGTTTTAAATCATGTTTAAAATTGCAATCCAAAGAGATATTGCCTTTTCCTGGATATAATCATTACATTTTTTTTTTTTATTTTGCTAGAAATAAGGATTTAGCTTTTTTTGTTCATATTTTCTCCAGAAAGAAGAAATTTGACTTTTACACACAAACTGATTTATGAAACAGACAATAAAATCGATCATCTAAATGTTTTATTATATTTTAATAGCATTTGCGATGAATCCCTAGTGTGTACTTTCGTGTTAGCAGCATAAATGTGTGTAGAAATAATCCATAAATAATGGTTGCTTTCCTAATTGCCACAAGCACATGCAGTTGGATTAGCTAATCAGACTTAATAGCACATATTTAAACAACACAAAAAACGATGATGAGACAGCAATAAAATTAAAAATAGTTGCCAGAACTTTTCTAAAGCATAAAACATTAATTTATTTCTCCATTTGAGTTTCACAATTCGAAAAATGTTTTCTCAAATTGTTTTGAAAATGAAATTAAAAAAGAAAGGCTGTCCTAACACATTTATAAACTAATAATAAACCTGGGTGAAGAGTTGAGCAGCAAAATGTTTGTTCACATTACATTTAAATTTCTGCATGTTGGTATAGTCGAGGAAACAGGGAAGAGGAAGGAAATTCCAAAGTCAAGCAATCTGAAGAAAAGAAGTTATCAGAGTAGAAAATCTTCCGGCATCCAGGAATCGCTACAGTGGGTTAGGGTGGTTGGGGGTCTTTTCATTGCATGTAACAAATTCATCAAAAAACATTCTGTGTAAGTACTTGTAAAACTAACACAGGGATGCAACGATGTGACAGTGGCCTATTAAGTTAGACATTTCTTTTTATACTGTCCAAGAGAGAGGCTAATGGTTGATATACTAGCATAATATAGCACAGATGCACATGCATGCAAATGCATGCAAAATGACATCACTGGTAGGGAAAAATAAATACTTTAAAATGGAAATCACTTAGAGACAGAGATAACATTCGAGATCACTTAATTGGAATTCATTATTGAGATGAGTATTATTTATTAATTTATTTATTGCGGACTATTATCGACGTTTCGGCCAACTATTCCTCTGGCCTTCGTCAGGTGGTAACTACAACAGGAAAGGAACTCCGAATCTCCTAACTGCATCCTCAGCAATTACTGCCTTCCATAGTTGTTTTCATCTCATCATGTTTTGGCCAAGTAAACCAAGTTACCACCTGACGAATGCCGGAGGAATAGTTGGCCAAAACGTTGTGAAACAACAATTAAAAAAGATGAGGATAATAGTCTATCTAATAATGTTTTCTGGATCTAATCATTGATATTGAGAAGAAACAGCATTAAGACCAGTTGTTAAAGGCAAGGAGCTTTGTCTTAGTAGCATTAAATGCGACTATTTCAATAGATTTAGTCTATATTTACTGACTATCACTGTTACTTAGTTTCTGCTTTCAGCCAAGTATATTTTACAAGCAACACTTGGTTAACAAAAATACAGAATCAGTGAGTTTTATTTTCAGTTAATTGATGAGATTATGTTCATAAAATAAAAGTGATAGGATTATCATACAATATGAAGCATTGTCTTATTTCAAGCAACAAATTTTTTTATTTAAAATAAATTTACATGACAATACAAGTTCCAGTGGGGGGGGGGGCGACAACCGAAAGTCTGATAAGTTGGAATTAAAAAAACAAAACAATATGGAACGAAAAACCAAACCCCCACCTGATATTTATTGGAAGTTTTGAGTTGCTTTTGGATAGATTGTAAAACTTTAAAAAAAATTTAATTTTAATAAACAATGTAAGATGTTCAAGGCTTGATCAAATATTATTTTCTTCCTGATAAGTTTTTTTGCAGATGTTTGAGATATTTGTAAGTAAATACTCACTGAAAATGTACATTTTCTAAAACATTATATTTGTACATAGATTGGATAAAATAAACTTTGACATATATTCAGTTTAATAGAGTATCAGATTCAGACATTGGTAACGAAGATAATATCTTTAATTATTGATAAACAAACAATATTTATAAACGGGATAATTTTTTCTTACTTACATTTTCTGGCCATTTGGTAAAAATCATAGCGCATACCATGGTAATACATATTGTCATCAATGACAAAGAGATAATTAAAATCTTCTAGCCATTCTTTCTTGGTATATTGAAATGATTCCAGGATGGTCTGAAAATTTACCCATAATTCATTGCAAACATTTGCAGGTTTTCCTTCCACTTTATCTGTGCTCAGTATATAATCCATACAACTAATAATGTCTTCTCTATATCTCTTCCATGTTGGGTTTCCCTGAAATTTAAGTTTATAAATTTATTGGTAAAATTAAGTCAGTTTCAATATTTTCTTCCTATAATGAATTAAAAAATAAAATGCATTCAACTCTTAATATCTGAAAGAAAATAATTAAAAGCATTTCTTTTAGACCACCTTGTATTAACCTGCAAAAGTTAATATATAAAAATAAGGAATGAAAAACGGTTGCCTCAATTTGTTCTTTGCAGAGTTTTTCTTTCATTATTCCATCCCTGTTAAACATGTTCATATTCGTTTTATTGTCCGTTTTTTACATGTTGATATGTATTGAATGGCTTTTTTCTTTTTTTTTTTACATAGGAGTCACGACTTATCAGGACCCAGAGGCCATTTGAGGATAAGGGTTAATGAGTGTACAGTAGTCAATGGGATAATATTGTAGTAATCATTAATAATGGAAATTTGGTAAATTAGATTACTTAAGACTCATCAAAATCTTGTTCATGTAGGACTTGAAGACGACCATATTGTAGTCAGCTGGAAAGCAGGAAAACGGAACAGAGTTCCACACATGTGCAGTTCTAAGAAAGAAGCTTTACTCATGGAAGCTACGTTTAGGTTTAGGCACAGATAAAGAGTGGGGGAAATTATTGATAGTGTTTTCAGCTAGACGGTTGTTTTATTGAAAGTTTAGCGAGGGGGGGCATAGATTGGAGCTCAGACGAGCACTTGCCATGAAAATAACAATAAAGCAGAGACAGGTTCGCAACATCTTTTCTGTGGGAACTCTGGCAGGATAAGGTCTTTCTAGCAGCTCCTGCCCAGATGTGGCAACAGTACTCCATCCTTTTTTTTTTTTTGACAAGAAAGTCACCACTTATCAAGGCCCGGAGGCCACGCAGGGATAAGGGTTATTGCATGTACAGTAATCAATGGGATAATATTGTAGTAATTGCTAATAATGGAGATCTGATAAAATGCCTTACTTAAGGGGGCAGTTCATCAGGAACTTGTTTGTGTTGGACTTGAAGACATCCAAGTTGCAGTTAGGTGGAAAACAGGCAAACAGAAGAGAGTTCCACAGGCATGCACTTCTAAGAAAGAAGCTTTGTTCATGGAATCTATGATAAAGAGTGGGGAAAATTACTGACAGTGGTTTCAGCTTGACGGTTGTTTTTTGTGAAAGATTGGCGAGGGAGGACCAGAAATTGGAGCTCAGACAAGCATTTCCCATGGAAATAACGTACCTGGCTTTTATATAGGTAGAGAATTGCATCAGCAGTGAGATATCTACTGGCATGGTAGAAGGATTCCACCATTTTCCCAGAAATTTAGAAATTAACTTATAAACTAACCTATCTCTGGCCAGGTTTTTATTTATCTGTCATTTTTTCAAATCCACCCTTATCACTTTCTCCCATGTTTTTCTTAGTATTCTCATGCCACTGCATCAACTGTTGCACATCTAACCCAAATACTCATTCATTCTTTCAACATGACTCAACCAACAAAGTCTCCTGTTCTGCACATATCTCCTTATATCATCCAGAGTTAATCTTCCGCTAAAATCTAAGACTATCTTTAAGAGTCACATGACACATCCACCACATCATTCTCATATCACTTCTCTCTCTGCAATCATTATTAGCTAGGTGTCACTTCCATATCTCATCACACTGCATATACATGGCCAATAGACTCTTCACTTGGCTGACAACTGTAATGCTCTTCATGTTACTAAAAAGGCATAATCACGTTTGACACACCAGTTCCCGTAAGATCACTGAAGTTAAGCAACAATGAACCTGGCCAGTACCAGATGGGTGACCATTTGGGACTTCCAGGTGCTGTTAGTGCTCTCTGCTTATCTCGGGATTGTATCCAGTCATCCTGGACTTCTTGCCACTGGACCCAAACAGTGTCGATTCAGGAGAGGTGTGGTGGTAATTGTGCAACCCTTGTCTCACAATTACATGCGCAACTGCCCCTACAGGGGGTATCCCTTGTCTTTCGAGACTGAACGGAGGCATCACTCATGTTACTAAATAATTGTTTTTGGATACTAAATCTTAAACTAGCAGTGACTCAAACTGCACTACGAGGGGCGTGCAATAAGTAGTGCCCCTGAACCACTTCCAATTGTCTGATCTAGCTGAAATTTTGCATGTGTAATGATTTATATCTCTACGGATTATGTGGCAAATTACAGCTCTGAACTAATTGTGGTTTCTGTTTTACAGGTGTTTGAACTGAGTCAGGTGTGAAATGGAGCCTGTTGAATGTCGAACAGTGATCCGGTTTTTGTATTTTAAAGGACGCACATCACAGGAGACTTTTGATGAAATGAAAGAAACTTATGGTGATAATGCCCCATCATATGACCTTGTAAAATGCTGGAATCGTGAATTCAAACATGGCCGGAAGTCTGTGGAAACAGCTCCCAGACCTGGTCGCCCCCCCTTCTGCCATTGATGAGGCATCTGTCTGTCAAGTTGAGGTTGCGATTTTGGAAGATCGGCGCATTACTATTTGCCAAATAATCCAAGATGTCAAGATTAGTACAGGATCTGTGGAAACTATCATTCATGACCATTTGCATATGCATAAGGTGTCTGCCAGATGGATTCCCAGGTTTCTCACACCATTCCAGAAGCGAGAACGCATCAAGTGCTCAAAGATGAATTTGGAGATGTGCCAAGAAGATGAGTCAAAGTTTTTCAAAAGACTGGCTACACAGGATGAAACCTGGGCCCATCACTATGATCCAGAGACCAAAGCCCAGTCAATGCAGTGGAAGCACTTGGACTCACCACCTCCAAAGAAGGCAAGGGTGCAGCCCTCCGCTGGCAAGATCATGCTCACAGTCTTCTGGGACCAGGACGGAGTAGTGATGACAGGTTTCCTGGCAAAGGGTACCACAATTACAGGAGCCTATTATGCTTCACTTTTGAGGAAATTAAGGGAAGCTATCAAAATCAAGAGGCGGGGCAAGATCAGCAAAGGTACCCTCCTCCTGCAGGACAACACTCCGGTCCACAACTCGCATGTCGCCAGATCAGAAGCACGAGTGTGTGCTTATGAAATCTTTCCCCATCCTCCCTACTCTCCTGCCCTTGCACCCTCTTACTTTCACCTCTTCCCAGCCATGAAGTTGTTTTTGAAAGGAAAGCGTTTCCCAGATGATGCAGTCTTGATTTTTGAAGTCACGTCGTGGTTGGAGGACCAACCTGGGGTGTTCTACGAAAACGATCTCTAGAGCTGCATCAAACGATAGGAGAAATGCATAACTCTGGGTGGTTCCTATGTAGAGAAAGACTAATAACTGTGCCAAGTTTCGTTGCTCTACTGCTATGGGAAGTGGGTCAGGGGCATTACTTATTGCACACTTGTAAGTGCGAGTATACAGTGTATCCTAGTGTCAACCAATGTCACTGGAACTCCTTGGTATATTCCTGAAACAAGTTGGATTATGTGGTGAGTTTCTGATCTTATAACCAATGAATAATTCAAATGTTTTTATAAGAGTTTAAACGAAAAAATCTTGATTTTAAAGTTGAATTGAGAAAGTGGGGATTTGTGCGAGTTATCTGCCAACATTGCATGAAGAGGTAAGACAATCATGTTTCCATCTATAAAAATGCAGATGGTGTTTTATTTACAGGTTGATGAAGACAGACACTGAAAAGGAAAGACATTTTTTCTAGGAGCTGAAGGAAATAGAATGCATGGTGAAATGAAATAATGAAGAATGTTTAACAATCGAAAACTATTATTTATTGTGAGATGAAAAAAATATATTGTACAAGTGAATCAAAGAGAATTTAAGGTGAAAGTTTGTTCATGTATTTGGCTGTGCTTTGTTTGAGTTTATGGGTGAGAAGATGTATTATGTGTCTAACGGAATGGAGATGAAGAGAAGGTCAAGCATGAATCTCCAAGGAAAGTTTTATTTGTCGCATCTTATTTACTACAAGTGAACAATAGTAAAAAAAATGGTGTTTTAACTGGATATTTACTTTCTTTTTCTTTCTCCAATACAACCATTTTTCCCCCAGATAGTAATACAAATATAATTCCAAATTATTCTATTAAATTAAAACAATTATCTTGAAATATGCCACAGGCCATTGTTTTCTGTTTTCTTTTTTGAGCTACATCACATATTGAGATTAAGAACAACTCAAACATAAGGGTTAATGAGATAGGAATGATTGCCAGCTAAAAGATCAGGAACACTATGGGAGTACTAGCATTGATCAATCTTATGAACTGTATTTGATTACTTATGGAGCAATTCATAACAAAGATTTGTTGAGATTAAATTTAAATATGATTAAGTGGTAATCAGTAGGGAAGCAATCCCATGGTGCTGTGTTTCACAAGTGGGAAGTTTTTGCAAAGAAACTTTGTCTATGAAAATTCCACCTGATGTTAGGAAGATTGAAAATATTTTGAAGACTGAATAATGATTTAATGAAATTATATGATGGAAATATTCTACCATAAAAAAGCAATGTAGGAAACAATTGGATCACACAGCGAGTAAAAGCTAGTTCTTATAAGAGTGACGTTCTTTTAGAGGTTGAAGGTTCAATCTTTACTATAGGTGATAATACCTAAGAATAACATAATTAACGTCTACTAGGTCATGGCTCATGGAACAAGAACAATCTACCCCTATGGATTAAATCAAAATGAAGTTTAAAATTCTGTATAGGTTTCCAAGTTTGATATAACAGATTCTAAGTTTTAAAAAATGCACTGAAGAAGGTCGAATGTTACAGCAGCTGAAATGTGAAAATAACAATGAAGGTGAGAATAGTAAATAATACACGAAAAAAAGGTTTGTATTATTTCAATCAATTTATTGTTATAGATAACTATGTAAAAAGAACCGAAAAATCAAATTTAAATACTAATTTGGTATTGTCATTTGTTTCATGCAGATTTTAATTGCAGAATATATTGTTTATTTTCATTACTGAAAATTGTTTTTAAATGTACCAGAAGCAATAAAAAAGTTTTACCTCTTCAGACAATTTGCTATTTTCAGTAAGGAACTCTTTGAGACGGTCAGGCATCAAATCATCATATGAGAGAACCACAATGTGGAATTGGGAAATAAATTCTGGCGATGTTTTCAACTGCTTTGCTAAAGTTGATTTTCCGCTGGCTGGCAAGCCACATAAAATCAGGAAGCAATGCACCATTTTTCCCTTCCTTTTTTCCTGCGTTAAAAAACAAAACAAAAAAATAACATAACATAATATATATATATATATATATATATATATATATATATATATACACACACACACACACACAAATCTATAAAAAAAAAATCAAATACAAAACGTTTTCTAAACAAACAAATCTAATTTAGTCTGTAATGATTCTGCAGAGATTAGAGATCCAAGTACTCTCCTGCACATTTCATATCGATCAAAAAAATAATTAAAATAAACAAATTTGTTGATTTCAATTTGAGTTCATAATTTAATATCATGATTTAATTAGTGAAGTAGCCACAAGTTCAATATGTTAGCAACGATTTGATAAAACAAAGCATTATTCATATTTCTTTTTTTTTTTTCCTTTAATTATTCGACTTCTATTCACTAAAGTCAAACATGACAAATGTTCTATTCAAGCTTTCCTTTACCGGATTTCTAGGAGAGTACAAGATGATCTGGTTTTATGAACTGACCCAGTATTTGGATGATCGGCAAAGTTTTAATGAGTGATTAACTATTTAATGATTGAACACTATTGCTTCTACCATTCCATAAATTTGCTCATCTCACAAATCAAAGTGGATCATTGTACCAGAACACATTGGTAAGTGGAATAGCAGAAAAGACTCAACTTATGAGAAAACCTTACATGTTTATTTCCTACATCAATGTACCTTTTTATTTAATAAATATTCATAATTTACTGAAATAAAAAAAAAAATGTAATTGCATAAATAATACAAAACTTTGAAAAGTCTTATTTTAAAAATAATTTCATTATGAAAATAAATCCACCATTTTGGTTACTTTGTAAGTAAGTGAGCAATTTTAATCTTTTTTAATAGATGAAAAAAAAGGAAAAGAGTGAATTATTTTGTCATCCTTCAAAATCAAATAGAATTTCTAAGCATATTCACTATCAAACAAAAGGTTATTTTATGGCTTTAAAATTCTTTGCAAATCCTTATGTTTAAAGGATTGTGGAAGTTTTACAAGATTTTCAACTCATTCTATAAATAATTAAAACAACATTACATTAACAAAATTAGTTTTAGCTTTATAACAATTAGGTCGGATGAATAATTTAATGACCAAACGATACGATCATAATTTAATTTTTAAAAACCTATTAAAAAAAGAATAATTTGGTCAAAAAAAGAAAAAACAAACAACTACATAAAGCAAAAAGATTTCTGTGCTATGTTGGATAAGTACATTTAGTATCCCTCTCTACTTATATATAAAAGATACTTTGCACGCGCGTGTGGGTGTGTGAGAGTTTGTTCCCTATGAACTCTGAAACTGCTGGGCTGATTTTTTTTAAATTTCACACAAATTTATTTTATGTGTCAGGGAATGTTCTTGGATAGGTTCTGTATCTGAATTCCTCCGATAAGTATCGAAAATCGATAGTTGATAAAATCTACTAAAAAAAAAAGAAGTGGTTTGATTTTGACCAAAGTTAACATCCTTATACAACCTAACATCACAAGTGCATTTGAGAAGTTTTATCATTGCACAAGCAGAAGAGCCCAATGTATAAAATAAACAGTAGGTTTTTTGATAATGAATGTTTCTGTTTAGAGCATGACTGAACCAAAATACTTGCATTTTGCATGTTAAACTTTAATTCAAGCCATTATATAAAAATAATTTTATAAAATCAATAATAGGTTCTCTACAGTGCAATGTAGACTACAATGTATTGTGAGCTAAGTCACTGCATGGATGTATGTGAAGCTTTCTCCTCGTACACCATGGTGAGTTCTCGACTAAAGCAGGAAAATTTCAATGATAATAAAAATTGGGTTTCCCTGCTAGTTAAATCTAAATAGAAAAACAGAAAATGAAAAAGTGTCGCAGATTTAATCATAAGAATCTTAAATTTTCAACCCATTTTGAATTCCTCTCTATTTTTTAATTCACTTCATTGAATAACTATTTTTATATATAAAACTACATTTATGATGCTAACATGACTATACACCCTCCAGCAAAAGGTATGGAAAAGTTATGCTTTGCCAGTGTTTGCACTCATATAAAATTTCATTGGGGGAGGGGGTAGACTTGCTATTTGCTTTTTCCTTTCCTTTAAACACTTGAACTGATTTTATCCAACAGATTTTTTTTTATTTAATTATGTTTGCATGACATGAAGGATATTTATATACAAATACACACTGGTCTTTATTATAGAGTGGAGGATAAAAATGTTTTAATTTAATGAGAAAAACTTGCAGAATTCATGTTTTTAGTATCCCTATTTTACATTTTGCTCGATATCTAAAGGAAGAGACAAAATTATAATTTATTGAGAAAAAATAAAATCAAGAATTAAGAAAATGCATATGACGTTTACTTGATGCTTTTATTAGCTGTGTTTTTATACATCTGAACTGAACACTATTGATGGTGAGAAAGAGGTTTTAATCGCATATCTATTTCTGGGGTAACATCAACTGAAAGATTCTGATAAAGAAAGATAACTGAACATAAACACCTAGTTTACATTTTGTCTGATCTAACAAACAAAACTAACACTAAATAAAGATGTTTTAAAACATTGCAAAAGTTAACAAGAAAATAAAATAAATTAAAAAAAATAACTTTATATGATCCTGAAAATTGTCTTTTAAAGTCATATAAAGTCATTTGTTTTGGTATAAAATTATAACATAATTTTATTTATTATAATAAAATGTCTGAAGTTAAAAACATATGATGAAATGTAAACATTACATTACTTTCTCCTGTGGTTAGTGCAGTGTCTGTTCGTTTGTTATGAAACCATTTACCCAGACATTACTCCGCTTTGGGGATGTAATGTAGTATCTGTTCTGTTGTGATAGGACCATCCTTCCAGTCATTCTCTTCCTCTGTGCACATCAACAAGAAATCATCAGAATTGGCTATTTATGAATAAACTCAATATGCTAGTATGTATGTCTACCGACTTTGTATGATAGAACTGAAGCTAATAATTAACTGTTGCACATTTTTATGACGTCAACAATCGTGGAATAAAAATGGATTTAAAAATATCTTTAAGAAAAACTTTCAAGTTAAAATATTATGTTAGACTTTCGGATGTAATTCTATATCACTACAAAGATAAATGTGGTTTATAAATGGTAGAAAGAGGGTATAAAAAAAACTTGCTGCAGAAAATGGTATTAATAGATGTGATCTGAAAGTAAAACCTCTTTAGTAACACCATTTCATAAAATATATTTCAATTGATCTGTAGCGGACTGGTGGATATATTATACATCCACCAGTCGTACAAAATAGGGAAAATGATTTGAATTGGGAAAGGAAAAATGAATTGCTTTGAGGAAGGAATGAACAACGCGTTTACTTGAATTAAACGAACTAGGATTTATTTCGTGAAGAAACAAGTGAAAGAAAAGGGTACAACACGTGTTCATGTCTGCGTTCGTCTCTCGCTGTTTACTGGTGAGAAGGAGAAAGTCTATTGTCGTAGAGAGAGAAAGAGAGAAAGTCAATCCAGTCTGGTGTGCGTCTCTCGCTGTTAGCTGGTGAGGAGGAAAGTGTATTGTAGTATAGAGAGAGAATGAGAAAAGGTCAATCCAGGCCATGGAGATAGAAAACGTATAAAGTGTACGTACTGTCTGTTAGCTCGTGCCCCATTCATAGTCGCAGGGGACGTGAGGCACGCGCCTCCTGAAAGGGAGGCGGCTGGTTCGTCGACCCTCTCAGCTTGAGAGCTGGTCCGAAAAAAGGGCTGGAAACAGCTTGTCTCTTGCTTTTATAATTGTTTCCGGTGGTCTTTTGCGCATGTGTGGATTTCCTTTGAAAGGGAAGTGACGTTGTCCATCTGTGCGTACGTTAGCGTATGTACGCGAACGTGAATATATGTGCGTGTGTGGACGTGCGCACGTATGTTTGTGTGCGCGTATGTATATGACAAGTAATATAGCTTGAGATGTGGACGCGTGTTTTTGTGTGAGACTAGAAAAGACTCCCACAGATCCATGAAACGGGTGCAGCTAGTTATCTATGCTCATAATTAAACAATTACACTCCATTTACAATGACAGACTTCATTTCATATGAGAATGTACAAATGTGATTTAACTGGAAATAAAAGCACTTAACAGCCTGTCTGGTTATCAGTATTTATAGATAAATATTCTTTGTAATGGATTAATTTGGCAAACTTTATGATTTGCAATCGAAAAAATGTTGAAGGCAAATTTGTAGATGAATAATGTATACATTCTGATCTGATAAGTGTTATTACTTTGTTGCAACGTTGATAATGAAGCTGACCTGACCCCCCTCCCCATCCCGAATACAAGTCAATCAACATAAGCAAAAAAGAATAACGGAATCAAAAAGGTGAAGTATTGCCACAAAGTTATATTCTTATTAAAATAGCAAAAACGGAACAGGTAGTTGTCTCATTAGCTTGTGAATAGTTGATAATGTTTGTTCTTAAAATGTTTTACTCATCTTGAAAGGGACAATATATTGATTATAGCAGTGAAAAAAAATTATCCTGAAAAGGACAATTTATTGCATTTGCATGTAGCAGTTGGAAGCATAAAAGTGTCTTGTGAAGGACAATTTTTAGTTGCGTTGTAGTAGTTGATGAAATAAAATTATCCTGAAAAAGTTAAATATAAAATCTTACCCCTGGAGTTAATATTACACAAAGAATTCTTTATCTAATTTAATTTTAACTTTTCAGGTAATTATAATGAATACCAGATTATAAAGTTTTTTCTTTAAAACTTTACTATTTAATTTTTAGAGGGGGGGGGGAACAGTTTGTTATGTAAGTTTAACATAAAATGATCCTCAAGTTTGTTTTAAATTATAAAAAATGTCTATGTAAAGTTGTCCTTCCTGTTTGTTCATTCACAAATTCCTCCTAAGGTTTTGGAGAAAAATCTCCATATTCTAAAACTGTATTAGTATTTTTTTATGGAAATCGCTTCAGACAAACCATGAAGCCACTTAATATAAGGGGCTTAAAAAACACCACTTTGAAGTTTAAAACTACTCAATGATAATGGATAGATAACAGAAAACAGTAATTCTTTCCCCTTTATCAGAAACATTGTTATGGAATATGAGGACTTAAGGACAAAATAAAAGAAGTGAGAGTTATTGGGTTACCGAAAGTAAAAGACATCTTAACCCTTGTCTCATGGGCATATGCTTTTGGTGAGAGTGGGGATGAATTTCAATAACAACTTGGGAGTCTAGCAAATTCACCTCTGTGTCCTCAGAATATCTATCTCTAGTAGCCGGATAATCCTATATATAATAAAAACGTCACAGTTTTTGCCCTCTGGCCCAAAATACCGTAGGTTTACAACAACAGATGCACATACAAATCTATTATGTCCACACTATTAGCTACTATCTTATGTAACGTTAGAACGGCATATTTGACACATTTATTTGTTTTAATAAAACCCTAGATTTAATCCTAGGAGTAACATAATCACCATCACAATCACTTACAGACGAAGTAGTTCCCAATTTTACCCCTAATTACTAAGTCCTCCCAATGTCCCCATTCTACACCGCATAAATTTACACACAGGATACTCATATTGAGACCCCACCATTCGTAACTGATCTGTAAACTCATAGACATAGCATTCACCTTCCAGTCCTCAAAACAAAAAGTAATAAGGCCTCCCCAGACACATTCCTGCCTTTCTGATTGGATGATACATGACATTCTCCTATTCCAGAATGAAACTAATCCTGGTATTAAATGAACACTTCGAAAACTTAAAATTATTGTCCTCACTTACCACTAGAAAAATACAATTACAGTAAATGTTAGCGTGTTACTTACAGAACTAAAAGGTTAATTAAACTGCAGAAACCTATTGAACTCTACAAATGGAATAACTCCTCCTGCCAATAAAAAACAAAGGAGAAGGAAAACATAAATATGTTTTTGTGAACTGCTCATGATAACTTTATTCTTTCCTTAATAATAATTCCTAATAACACAAAAAATATGATCCACATTCCTTTTATTTTCCGTTTTGTTTTTTTACTGGTGGGATCCATATTTATAAATATCTGATAACATGTTTCCTTATTTTCATTATTGAAAACACAACAAATTTAGTCCATCACAATTTACATGATTATACTCTCCCTCTCTCCCTCCCTGTCTAAAGTCATATGCTTTGCGATAAATACGGATAATATTTTGTGTATTTTTTCCATTTTTCTCAGTTTTTTTTTTTTATCAAATTCGAACAGTTTTCTTTTTTTTTTCTTTCCCTTTTTATTTGTTTCTTTCATTAGCGAAATGCAACAAAAAATCTTCATTTGTTTTTTGGGTGTTTTCTTTTTGTTTGTTTTTTGGGTGTTTTCTTTTTGTTTGTTTTTTGGGTGTTTTCTTTTTGTTTGTTTTTTGGGGTTATTTTTATTTGTTTATTTTTTTAAATTTTTTTTTTTGGAGGTGCATTCTTTAAAATTATTACTATTCAGGGGCACTGAAAACAACATTAATGTTTAAAATTACAGAATACATATAGTTTCTAAGATATGAAGAAATTATAGTTTTAAAAAGTGGGGGGATCGCTTTTTTATATTAATTTAATATGAAATGAGCACCCAATTCATGGCTACTTTCTTTGCGGGGGTGGGGGTAGTAATTTTTATAGGGGGGATTATTTAGTCATTTTGGTAGACCAACACAAAACCAACCAACAGGTAAAAATAGTTGTTGATATTTGTCAAATCTTACTTGGTTTCCAACTTAACAACTTTTAAAGATTTTCGGCTATGCTGAAAACGAATATTGCATTTAAATTTTTTGCAAATAAGTAGTTTTCCGGATATTAATCAATGTAACTGTTACATGTTATAAATATTATAAGTAGTGGCCATTGATGTACCGAATAAAACCATTAAAATTCATTCAAACACAAAACTTATCCAGGTAGGTAGAAGAGTAACTTATCTTGATTTTGTCACATTTTGCTTGTTGGCTTCTCTTTACAGAACTCATCAAAACAATGAATTGTTATTTTTCATTATTTTGAATGCACCTAATTTCTTTTATTACAAATTATTTTTCTACTTTAAAAAGAAAAAATACACAGACATTCCATTGCATTTCCTTAGGATAAGATTCCATGTTTTCATTCTTAAATAAATTTCTACTTTTAAGAAGTACAACTTTGTGGATAAATTTTATAATTTTTATTCATTCCTTAACTATTTTCATATTATGCTTACCTCAATTCACCATTTATCTTGTTGCAGAGAGTCAGATTGGTTGGGTGTTGATCGACTGTATAACTAAGAAACTAAACGGCACAATCATGTTGACACATCGGTTCTCGACAGATCACCAAAGTTAAGCAACGCTGAGCCTGGCCAATACCAGATGGGTGACGATTTGGGAAAGTGAGGCACTGTATGTATCATGAGGTAAAATACCAGGTTGGGAAACTGGTGTAGTCTGTGCTTCTCTCGAGGGTAGATGGGCCTCTCTTAAGCCATAGTAGACAACTTATCTAGTGATGGCATCACCAAGTATTCAGGTATGGACAAGATTTGAATCACACTAAAAACTGGTGTAGTAAGTTCAATCTCAGCCGTGGACACAGGTTACATTACGTTTTATGTTATGTTAAGAAACTATATACAGGCAAAATACAACAATGGCAACGAAAGGAAGACAACTGCAGATAAACAGTTATAAAAAATGTATTTATTTTGCCATAAATATACAAGGAAAATGTAGAACTGGAGAAAGTCGATCAGTGATGATTCTGGAAACAGGAAGGTTAGAGAACAAGAAATGTTGTACCTGGGTAGCAGCAGAGACAGGATGGATAGGAATGCAGGGTGCTGGAAATATAGAGACTGGATCTTAGACAGCAATGACATCACACAAAGATTGATGTGAACATCCCTAGGGTGTGATGAGATGTCTCAAGTAGGTCATGGACAAGGGCTGGATTGACAGGAACAGAGTTTGCAAGAATGGGAACTAGATCCTGGAGCCGTCTATTAATAATAATTGAAACAGAGGGCTATTAAACAGGATACAGAATGCTGCTGGGCACTCAAACAGAGCCAGGCATCAATGGGGACTAAAACAGGGAGCCAGAAGCCATAGGCAGGAACCGATGATACGAGCTAGAGTAGTATGAATAAGCTGGAACTAGAGAAGGAGCTGCAGAAGTGAGATTAGCAACTGGAGTTGGGTAGATGAAACAGGTAACAACGTGTGAAAGATTTGATTGAATTCTAGTAGTTTGAGAGTTGCTCTGAAAAGGGCAATTTGATTTGTTGCTGCTGTTTGCCGTGTCTTCTGGGACTTGATGATTATTAGTTAAGGTGAGGGCTTCCTGGCCCCCTATCTGAACTGATTTTTCTGGTTGATTTCAATTTACTCATTGAGACAAAAGGTTACTACAGTCGATGTGCCTAGGTCACAATCAATTAATAATTAAATAATGACTTAATTTGCTGCAAAAATATCTAGGATGATGCTTGATAGTATTTAAATTAGTTTTTTTGTTCAACATTTAAATAAAAAAATTTTTTAAATAAATTTAAATGCTGGAATTTACTGGATCTGAGAAAATTGAATCGCATGTGTTTTAAGGGTCTAGATTTTTGGCACATGGGTTAATGTCCACATGTTTTTGGAAATGGCGGAAAAAGGTTTTGTTGGAGTCTGTGAGATTCTAACGCAAACAAAAGGAGCAATATAGTGCGGCAATCTAATTGTGTGCTTAAACGGCACTTGAGGGCAATTTCTGTTTCATGACAATTTAGAAATATGAAAAAAAAATTTATCTGATTGACACAGTCAGTGCCAATGTTTTTATTGGTATTGATAAGCTAAAATAAAGGTGATTTCAACATACAATATACTCTTTTTTTTATTTATTGCTTTTTCATTGACTACTGAGTAATAATTACGATGTTTATAGGAAAATAGGAATAAGATAATTGAACTAATTGTATTGTTTACAGCTGTGTTCAAAGAGAACATAAAACAATGCATGAATAATACATTGTTTAACATATTAAAATATTTCAAGTTTAACAACACTTGAGATTTAGTTAAAGACTTCAATGAAGCAAATAGTCATAAACGTGCATGATGCACTGAATAATTTCTTGATGCACTGAATAATTTCTTGATGCACTGAATAAGTGTCAGTAATCCATTGCTGAGATTATCTCTGCTTTTCATGGCAGGTGCTCGACCTAACTTCACTCTGTGATTCTCCACTGTAAAACATTCACGGCAAATACTTGACTAGCTACAACCATTATCAGCAATTTCCATTACTCTTTATCTGTACCTAAAACTAAACGAAAATTCCATGAGCAAAGTTTTATTTTTTCACAGAAATGATCGTCTGTGAAACACAATACCATGGAGCTGCTTCTTAGTTGACTATAGCATGGTCGTTTCCAAATCCAACACAAAGAAGTTCTAGTTGAACTGTTCCTAGAAATAATTAATTTCTACCCAATTTCCAACATCACCGATTGTCATGGTGTTGTCTCACCTGGCACTCATTAGCTCTTATCCTCAAGTAGCTTCCCGGCCTTGAGAAGTGATGATTCTATAGTAAAAGATACAAACAAAAAGCATGTTTTTTTATTTGTATCAAAAAAGAGTTTAGAGCACTCAAGTCGATCAGCTTCTAATCACATAGTCAACAATCTGGATTTGATAAAAATGTTATTATTATTACCATACTAGCGGGACCTCTGGAAATTCAACAGCAGACTTTTTTATGCGTAATATATTGATGTTGTCATTGTGTGGATGTTCAGCATAAATGGAGACGCCCTGATATTATGTAGCTCTTTTGTTAAAACTGCAAAAGTATTTATCTAAGCTAGCAGGGATGCCAGCATAGCCCGGTTGTAAAATAAATATTTTAATTTATGCAGATTTTGTATATATTATTATAGAGTCAATTTTCTATCGATTTTTATATATTACAAAGTTGCGATTTCAAAAATAAAAAAAATATATCCATATGACTTGGGCATATCAACTTGAATAGAAACCGAAACCAAAACTTAAGAAAATTATATATATATATATATATATATATATATATATATATATATATATATATATATATATATATATATAACTTGAGTTCCTTCAGCTATAATCGAAAGCAAAACCAAAACTTATGAGGAATTCCTGGTAAGATTATTTATTACAAGAAATGGAATATCATAACAATTAAATGACTGTCACTCGGAAGAAAAAAATATAAGTGTGACACACAAACTAAAACACATGCAATCATATTAATATATGGATAAGAATGAATACAGATTTGCATATATGGTCTATGTTAATTATAAACATCTATACTTGTTACATCGACTTCATTATTTTTTGTCATTGCTATCTGAAACCATGCAATGCTTTGTGTGTCACTTTTTAATTTGCCACATCATGTTCACAGAATAGCATCATTGTAAAATACAACAGAACAATTTGCAATGGATTCTTTTATTTTATTCTGACCAGGAAAAGCATTTTATGAACAGTGTCTCCAAATCATCACTAAGACCCCTTCCCTCACTTCCGGGAAGGAAACAAGTCTGTTTTAATCTCCACCTTTCTGTTTGTAACACCACAGCTCAGGACTTCCTTTCCCCTTGTCGTTCAATACACCACAAACAGATCTCAAATCAGCTTTGATTCATATACAGCTAAACTTGAGTAAACAAATTCTGATTTTTGTGCACATGAACTGTTGACAATGTGTTCACTATTCAGACAAATGTAGCAATTAGATTTATTAACCTTTAAATGTCACATACCAATAATGTTTTGAACATATATTTTTGTTACTTAACAATAAATATGCCAATTAATTCCAGTAATACAGACCAAAAACAATTTACTTTTTCTATTTATGAAAGACTAGCCTGGTTGCCCGGATGTCTGGAGGTGTGTGTTGGGCAAAAAAAGAAAAGTGGTAGTAGGCAGGCAGGCTCGCACCCGTGACACAAAAACAGAAAAGAAAGTGAAAGAAAATCTGTCTTATCGTTACTCCATGATGTGACCAGAAGTCTAAAGTGTTCAAATTTAACATAGTCAAGATGACTTGTAGAAACGGCGTTGCTTTTCCCACGAAAGCAAATTAGACATAAAGTCGTTTTTAATGTGGAAGAAAATCAGCTCCCCAAAAAAGGGGTCACTCTGGCAGTATCCAAATAAATAGTAATTGTCTCAGTATGAAGAGTTCCCCCTACATTGACCAAGAACCAATTATAGAACAGATACTACCCGGCCCAAAGACCAGGCGGTTACTTTCGAATAGTTTCGCTTTATTTATACGAAAAAGACAAATAAACACTGGAGATGACGGCATGATAGGAATTTTGTTTAACTGGATAAAAAAAAGATAGAGACAATGTCTGCGAATGCGAGATATTAAAATCTGGGAAGTATGCGAAAGCTTCTTGCAGAATCTAACCGACGCGAGAAGCCCAATGCAAAAAGCCTTTCGTGGACATACACAAATGCTCACGCCTATTTTGCCCTTTATATAATAGATATTTTTTTCCATTTTTTATTACCTAAATCATTTGCATAAATATTTAATGCTTGAAATCCACACCAAAAAGGTGGCATAAAGTTTTTTTTGTGTGGTAAAATATCGATTGTGGTTGGGTAGAACATACTAGAATAACATGAATCCCTTGACAGGTTCATACTATATTAATATGAAAGTGTATTTACTGTATTTTACTAAATGGACGACAATAAAAAATTTAGTTATTGAAATTCAAAAGTTAAATTAGGATGGTGAACTCCATGCATTAATAATGTAAAAAGAAGTCGGCCATTTTAATCTTTTAAAAGATATGTGCAAAAAAAACAAAAAAACAAACTTTCTTTTAATAAAGTAAAATTATGGAACATTGCGAAGTTCAACAAAAATAAATTACAAACAATTTGTTTTAAACCAATTAAAATAAATCCATTTTCTTTAAACGATTTTGTTTTGCTTCAATTTAAAATAGCAATTATCAGAAAAAATTACTTCAATTAAAACTTCTAATAATATATCAGATTTTAAAACTAACTTTTCATGCTAATAATTATAATTTAATGAACCAGTTCAATATTCTTAAAAGATAAGCTTTCTCAATTAAAAAGCTTTTTGCAATTTTAAAACACAGCTTTTACATATAACATTTTTTTCTTAAAGTAAATTATTACATCTATTTTAATTTTCTAATACGTTTTTTCTTAATCGAAACTTAACAATATAAATATATGAAGGTAATTCCAAAAGTAAAGCTTCCTATTCGTTATTAACTCAAAATGTTGAAGAGCTATGAAGACGAGAGTGATACCATTAAAACGAGTGACCTTTTGTGCATCAGAATTTGTTTTCTAAATGGTCAATACAATTCTCAATGTACTTTTATCAGAAATTCAATGACACATCTGTTGCAATATTTTTGATATCTAATCGGGGTATACTCCCTCGAATTTGGGAGAGTCTATTGATAAATGCTGCTGATAGGAATTGACAAATTAATTCACGTTCTGTTATCAGCCAATCAGAAACCAGAATTGCTCCATAAAAATTAAATCTTTTAGCATTTCAGCACATAATTTTTTTGTGTCAGCACAAGGAAGATCTTTTGCTCTTTGGCTGCAAAATTATAAAGTCCAGAACCTGTATAGAACAGCTGCCCACTAAGAATTCTTCATCTTCAGGACTTGTATAGAAAAACTACCCATCGGAAACTCTTCTGAAATTAAACATGACTTCCAATTCAAGAATATCTCTGTTTCTGGTGCATATCAATGACAAGGATTGCTTTCTTAGAGTCTCATACCGTCAATATCTGCAACAGAGAGATAAAAATTTCAGGCCATAAATGCATAAGTTCAGTCATCATAACAATTTCAATTTGCAATCCTCTCTGATCCATTTAGGCTGAATAAAAAATAGGAAGCATTGCTTTTCGAATGCCTCTCGTACATAACATATTAACTTGTTGCAGAATGCCAACTAACCACTCCCATGCTTGTAAACAAAAATATGCTGAAACATGACACTCTTGGAAATATGCTGTGACCAAGTGTAATAAAAATAGCAACAACCGTTTTTAAACAACAAAGAAAAAACACAAAAGCTTCATTTTTCACAAACTAAAAAAAAACAAAGGACTATTATTTTGACCCTAGATTAAAATAAATACAGTGCCCACTGATGTTCAACTACCAGTTTCCAATGCCCATTGATATTTGACTACCCATTCCAGTGATCATTGACATCTGACTGCCTGTTCCAGTGCTCATTGACGTTTAGCTACCAGTTCCTACCCAAAGGACCCCAGAATCTGAACCTCACGTGAGATGCCATTCTTGCTCCAGCTGATCCTAAGTCCATTGCCATATATTTTTGCCTTATTTTCTTGGTAAACAATAAAACACAATCGCCTATTGTCTTTAACCGAACAACTGCGTTTGTCATCCTTCTTCGCTATTGCCATCACGTCTTTGCTTTGTATCTACTTTATTAGTTATACGGTCGATTGGCACCTTCACACCTTTCAACAAACTAACATGTTATGCGCCCTCTCAACAAACTAACATGTTATGCACAGCATCTATTTTTTACATCACCTCAGCACATATGCTGGAAGCTGTCTATTCAGGCATAAAATAGCTTCACCAAGAATGCCGCAAAAATGTACCTTAATTCTCATCATGGAAAATTACCACATCGAATGAGAATTATTTCTTCTTTTCAACAATGTTATTTCGAACTACTGTTTTCTTATGCGCTGAACACACACACGTATGACGCTTACATGGTTTAATGACTTTCTTTTCCCCTCAAAAAATAATCACGTGTGTCCTTCTGTTCATAAAAATCAGTAATCTTAAATTCATGCCCTTTTCACGAGACACTCATTTAGCTAAGGCTGCCTAATGAACACGCGTTGCAAAAAGCCTTAACTTTGGAAAGATTTGGATAAATGTTTCTTAAACACATAAATGTTGTTATTTAATTTCAATGCAGCGATCTCAAGTTCTTTGTCAAGTGTCATTATCAAGTGTTTTTTCCAGAGTTATGTTTTTATTTTTATGTATGTGAGGATGTGATTTGGTGGGAACCGTCTGTAAATTGGAGATCTCGTTAAATTTACCTTTAGTGATCCTGCAGATATTCTATCATTTTCGACTTCTAGAGATTCCTGCATCTGCAACCTCGGTCTTAAAAATTGATAGATCCCGAGTATGAATTGGTGGACACCGACTCACACCCTTACAAGTTAGTGATTACTTTATATAGTTCTACAATACTTTACAGAGCACTAGTATTGCTTGAGAATCTTTCTACTTTTAATTTTTTGGGGGGGCTTTTTTGTTTCTTTTATAACTATTGTGTTTTTTGGGGGGGGGGGATTGTTTGTTTTTTTTGTTTTTTTGTTTGTTTTTATTTTGAAAATTTGAACCAAATTGTAATTAAACTATGTTTAATTTTGTGAAAGTAACGTATTAATTTTCTTTTTTTGGTCGGTTGGTTTTACTCACCTCTGCCCAAACAAGGCATATTGCCACTTGGACGTAATGGGCTACTAATTGGGATCATGCCTATAAAAAATTAAGATAATGTTTTACATTGCATTTGAACTTCTGCATATCAGTATAGTTTGGGAAGCAGTTAACAGGAAGAGAATTCCAAAGTCTAGCCGTTCTAGAGAAGAAGCGATTAGAGTAGAATACTTTCTGACATTTAGAGACCTCAACAGTGAAGGGGTGTGATTTTGTTGCTAAGCGGGTTTGTCAGGGACATATACATCAAGGGGCCACAAGTGCAATGAGTTCATCAGAGCATATTCCATTAAAATACTTGTAAAACAGGCACAGGGATGCAACATTGCAGCGATGGGACAGGGGTTGGAGCTTAGTTGACAAAATGGGACCTATTAAATTGCAGACACTATTCTGGACCCTATCCAAGAGGAACAGACTAGCAGTAGATGCACCAGCCCAAATGTAGAAACAATACTCCATGCATAGGCAAATGGTGGCCTTGTAGAGGTATAGGATACTCTCAGGTGTGAACAGTTTTCTAGCATGATAGAGGGAGCCCACCTGCCCAATGTCCTCAATGTATTTGTTCCAGTTCATATTTCCTGTGAATGTTAAGCCAAGGAGTTTGAAGGAAGAATTCTCAGGTTGGGAGTTATTTGTCATGGATATCGGTGGTTGAAGAGGCTTCTTGTAATTGTTAAAGGAGAGCAGCTTAGTCTTATTAGCATTAAATGTTACCATCTATTTATGGCCCCATTTCACTACAGTCTGGAAGTCATTTTCTATGGATTCAGCTATCGTATTGGATTTGTGTACATCTGTTCTTCCCTCATGCATGTTATAGAGCGTATCATCAACAAATATACCCACCTCGGACTCAATATTATTCAGGAGGTCATTGATGAATATCAAGAATAATAGTGGTCCAAGGATCGACCCCTGAGGTATTCCCACATTTATGTTACGCTGCTTAGATGAACGGCCATCAATGACAACCTGGATGGTCCTATTGTCTCAGAAGGATTTCTATTTATAAAATTATTGGATGTACTACAAAGAGCTTACAATTTTTAATCTTGAGAACTTGCAAAGAATTTAAAAACCTATTTAAATGAAAGTTGCTTACATATTTCTTTCAAATTTCAAAAAGATAAAAAAAGGTGAAAACTAAAATAACTGATGTGACACTTTGAAATTTGATAATACTTTAAATTGATAATTTCTGGCTTGAATTAAGGGTAAAAATCAAATATATGGTTCTTTGTGCTCCTAAACAAGAAAACATTTATTATAGAATAATCCTTCCCATGGTGCACCTCAATTTCAGGAAAGTTTAATTTATTCAGATTTCATTTTGGGAGAAAATGAATTTAAAATTAATAATTGGAAACATAATTTAATGAAGGAATATATGTATATTAAAAAAATAACTAAAATATATTAGGAAATTTTGAAATTTCAGCCTTTTCAATTTTTTTTTTAATTCTTACCTTATATATAAAGTAAAAATGAGAATTTCCTCTATATTTAATTGGAATAGCTTTTAAAAGGTAGACAAAAATGTTTCACTAATTATTTAGCCCAATTTTTGGCCAGTGTTTTGATAATCAAAAATTTCATTTTCATTCAAATTTATCTAATATTTATCTTTCATCCGATCAACAGTTTTCATATCATAGAAATCAGAGGAGATAACCCTCTACCAGTTCAATTACTCTTCCTGAAAAAATCTAATTTGAATACATTTCTTGCATTACTCTGCTATATTAAATAAAAATGATGTATTGTGTTTTATTATCATACAAAATATTGTATTTTATTATTATACAAAATATTGTATTTTATTATCATACAAAATATTGTATTTTATTATCATACAAAATATTGTATTTTATTATTATACAAAATATTGTATTTTATTATTATACAAAATATTGTATTTTATTATTATACAAAATATTGTATTTTATTATTATACAAAATATTGTATTTTATTATTATACAAAATATTGTATTTTATTATCATACAAAATATTGTATTTTATTATCATACAAAATATTGTATTTTATTATTATACAAAATATTGTATTTTATTATCATACAAAATATTGTATTTTATTATCATACAAAATATTGTATTTTATTATTATACAAAATATTGTATTTTATTATTATACAAAATATTGTATTTTATTATTATACAAAATATTGTATTTTATTATTATACAAAATATTGTATTTTATTATTATACAAAATATTGTATTTTATTATCATACAAAATATTGTATTTTATTATCATACAAAATATTGTATTTTATTATCATACAAAATATTGTATTTTATTATTATACAAAATATTGTATTTTATTATCATACAAAATATTGTATTTTATTATTATACAAAATATTGTATTTTATTATCATACAAAATATTGTATTTTATTATTATACAAAATATTGTATTTTATTATTATACAAAATATTGTATTTTATTATCATACAAAATATTGTATTTTATTATCATACAAAATATTGTATTTTATTATTATACAAAATATTGTATTTTATTATCATACAAAATATTGTATTTTATTATCATACAAAATATTGTATTTTATTATTATACAAAATATTGTATTTTATTATCATACAAAATATTGTATTTTATTATCATACAAAATATTGTATTTTATTATTATACAAAATATTGTATTTTATTATCATACAAAATATTGTATTTTATTATTATACAAAATATTGTATTTTATTATTATACAAAATATTGTATTTTATTATTATACAAAATATTGTATTTTATTATCATACAAAATATTGTATTTTATTATTATACAAAATATTGTATTTTATTATCATACAAAATATTGTATTTTATTATTATACAAAATATTGTATTTTATTATCATACAAAATATTGTATTTTATTATTATACAAAATATTGTATTTTATTATTATACAAAATATTGTATTTTATTATTATACAAAATATTGTATTTTATTATTATACAAAATATTGTATTTTATTATCATACAAAATATTGTATTTTATTATTATACAAAATATTGTATTTTATTATCATACAAAATATTGTATTTTATTATTATACAAAATATTGTATTTTATTATCATACAAAATATTGTATTTTATTATTATACAAAATATTGTATTTTATTATTATACAAAATATTGTATTTTATTATCATACAAAATATTGTATTTTATTATTATACAAAATATTGTATTTTATTATTATACAAAATATTGTATTTTATTATCATACAAAATATTGTATTTTATTATCATACAAAATATTGTATTTTATTATTATACAAAATATTGTATTTTATTATTATACAAAATATTGTATTTTATTATTATACAAAATATTGTATTTTATTATTATACAAAATATTGTATTTTATTATTATACAAAATATTGTATTTTATTATTATACAAAATATTGTATTTTATTATCATACAAAATATTGTATTTTATTATCATACAAAATATTGTATTTTATTATCATACAAAATATTGTATTTTATTATCATACAAAATATTGTATTTTATTATCATACAAAATATTGTATTTTATTATTATACAAAATATTGTATTTTATTATTATACAAAATATTGTATTTTATTATTATACAAAATATTGTATTTTATTATTATACAAAATATTGTATTTTATTATCATACAAAATATTGTATTTTATTATCATACAAAATATTGTATTTTATTATTATACAAAATATTGTATTTTATTATCATACAAAATATTGTATTTTATTATTATACAAAATATTGTATTTTATTATTATACAAAATATTGTATTTTATTATCATACAAAATATTGTATTTTATTATCATACAAAATATTGTATTTTATTATTATACAAAATATTGTATTTTATTATCATACAAAATATTGTATTTTATTATCATACAAAATATTGTATTTTATTATCATACAAAATATTGTATTTTATTATTATACAAAATATTGTATTTTATTATTATACAAAATATTGTATTTTATTATTATACAAAATATTGTATTTTATTATTATACAAAATATTGTATTTTATTATCATACAAAATATTGTATTTTATTATTATACAAAATATTGTATTTTATTATCATACAAAATATTGTATTTTATTATTATACAAAATATTGTATTTTATTATTATACAAAATATTGTATTTTATTATTATACAAAATATTGTATTTTATTATTATACAAAATATTGTATTTTATTATTATACAAAATATTTTATTTTATTATTATACAAAATATTGTATTTTCGTTTGTTTATTGTAATGACTATACTTTTTTTACATACAGCATATTATTTGGTGATGAACTGTAACCCTCTTTCCACTTCACATTTGAGGACAACATTTAAAAGAGACTGCATTTTTTAAATATGAAATACATCCTGAATATTGAAAAAATGAAAAAGAGGCGCTTCATCTACAGACCATGGTCATGGTAATGGCATTCACCCTGGGTTGATTGGGCTTTTTCTAACAGGTTCATCATGTCCAGAACACTTCCTGACTAAGCAGCACAGAGATCCAAGGCTGCTTGTTTTGAGTGCAGATTATTTGTAGTTCCCCCACACACCATGAACATGGCATGTACACAGTGGTGTAGCTAAAGCGAAGCAAAGGGGGTGGACCAGCCCAGGAGAGGTGAGACAATGTCACCCCTCAACAAAATTTTTTAACCAGGCTAGGGTGCCAAAAATAGTGAAAACAGTGGTGTATGCACAGGGTTTCGCAGGTGGATATATGGTCTTCCCCCACCCAGAAATAATTTATGACCCTCCCCTCCTAAATTTGTCTCCTCTGTCATAAATTTTCTAATAAATTATCAGGAAATTTGTAAATACAAAAAATAGTAATGTTTTCAACTTTTATGTGTTTTAGTTTCTACAATCTTGATTACTAACCAAAGAAATTGTAAAACTTTATCAAACGATATGGCGTTTTTACTTTGCATTAATAACAACAAAGTGAAATACAGAGCCAAAAGGGCAACAATTTCAGTCATGCCTGCGAATCGCTGAGATACAATTTTCCATTGAGTGAGTGATATACTTTTAAATATATCTACCAGTATTGGAACGACTAATTGGAATCGGAATTGAGAATCGGAAAAATCAGAACATTTTTAAATATTGAAATTGGAAAAATTTGTGCCTATTTTCCAATTCCGGAAAGGTTCTTTTAAATGTTTAACTTAATTTTCAATACTGATAAATATTTAGTGTTTTCAAATCATCACTAAAACTAAAATCATAATAACATCAAAATACAATGTAAATTTATTTTACTTATATAAAGAAAAAAAACAAATTCCATAAATTTTCTAGATAACCTTCAAAAGAATGTAGTTGATTTACAATGTTCCGAAAAATGCTTAAAAATTAAATATAACACTTTTGTCAAAAAAAAAAATACTTTCAAACATCATTGATGATTAAAATGGTACCCAGAAAACAATGCAACGGAAAATCAAACACCTGAAAATTACCATCAGAAAATTATGTAATTTGGAGATTGTAGGAACATTAAGCAACTATGGAATAAATATTAATGTAAAATAGATTTTAGCATCATTCTATACAGTGATATAATTTTAAATAGAGTTCATTTTTCTCTGGACAAAATACATGAATGGAAAACTCATTTCTGACATCAAAATTGTAAAATACTTTGGCATAATTTTTCATAAAACACTAAACATTTCATATGCAGATCAAATGTCAACAATCATTCGATATGTATACATTAGCAGTGGTACAGTTGAAGTGCAGGAGTCAATCCTTGGGTTTTTTCATCTGAAAGGTAAAACAGCTACTGAATTAACTTGTAATATCCTCGATAAACTAGAAAACGAAGAACTGGATATTCAGTTGTGCTGTGGTCAAGAGTACGATAATGCGGCAAGCATGTCTGGAATTCACAATACTGTGCAACAAAAGATCAAAGACATTAATCCAAGGGCCGTTTTTGAAGCATGTTCAAATCATTCTTTGAATCTTTGTGGGAAAGAAACGTTTGTTAATAATCCATCTTTTATGACATCTTTTGGAAGTCTTTAGGTGCTGTACACTTTTTTGCTCTGATGACCCATCACTGGGATGTGCTAGTGGAATACACAGGTATAACTGAAGAGACTGTCTACAATTCACTCGAGTCCACATGTTGACACTGTGAAGCCAGTGATACAGAAGTTTAATCAGTTTATGGAAGCCATTGAAGCACTATATAGTGTTGAAGAAAGCGCCAAAACAAGAGGCACTGTGAACAATCTGTTGTCGTCTATATGCTACATTTTTTTTCATTTCTTTCATGTTTTTATGGGGTGACATTTTACCAGAAATCAAATTAGCCCAGAAGTACATGCAAACTAGGTATTACTCTGGACATGGTTGGTACTAAATTAAGGGCTATCAAAGTCTTTTTGGAAGAGCAGCATACATACGTTGTTAATGGTGTCGTTTAGCAAACACTTGCCAAATGTGAAGAACTTGATATTTTTGCAGAGAAGAAAATCAGAAAAAAGAGAAGAATGCCAAGAGACGATAGATTTTCATTGTAGCAGAAGATCAAGAGAACAGTGTTAGAGTATTTGGGCCGTTTCCATACTGAGATGGATACCAGAGAAAAGGCAATGAATGACGTTTTGCTGACATTTTGTGCCATTCAGTCAGACCATATTATTTGTGCCAAAGACAAAGAAATACAATTGTCTGTTGCCAAGCTCACTGCTGTGTATGGTGAACAGTTGGAAGAACTTTTAGAGATTCCACATTTAAGGTAACATCTATAAACAGCCAAAATAAACTTGGAGGACTGCAGTTTATCATCAAGTGGGACTTTGTTGAATCATTACCATATGATTCTAAAATTCTTTCTAACAATATGTGCTTCTGTGGCATCGTATGAAAGAAGTTTCTCTAAAATGAAACTTATAAAAAATTACCTCTAGTCAACCATAAGCCAGTCAAGACTATCAGATCTGGCTATGCTGTCCACTAAAAATGAGGAACTTACAAGACAAACAGATTTTGACAATGTCATTGACCAGTTTGTCACAATGAAAATAAAACATTCATTCTAAAACCATAATATCGAATGTCTTTTTTATTGAGTTGTTCTGAAAGTAAACAGTTGCATTTTCAAAATCTTTTGATTTGAACTGATTATTTTGTGGTATTGGATTCAGTCTTGGATTATACGTGTAAACAGTAACATACTGGTTAGTAGAGTAGAGGTAGAGCAGGTATGGAAATTTAGCTACAACTAATCATTCAGCAGAGGGTGAATTATAATCATTGGGGTGACATTTGATCAGATCGCACTAAGTGACATTTACTCTAGCTATGCAACTGCATGTACAGGTACATTTTTTTTCAAATACAAAATTTTTAAGAATGAAATACGATTATTTTTCTGCTGCTGAACTGTATGAATAAGCATAACAATGTACGATTATGGTACACAAAATATTTTCTAAAGACTTAAAATTTTACATATAATAACATATTATGGTACACAAAATATTTTCTAAAGACTTAAAATTTTACATATAATATAATTATGGTACACAAATTATTTTCTAAAGACTTAAAATTTTAAATATAATATAATAACATTATGGTACACAAAATATTTTCTAAAGACTTAAAATTTTACATATAATATAATAACATATTATGGTACACAAAATATTTTCTAAAGACTTAAAATTTTACATATAATATAATAACATATTATGGTACACAAAATATTTTCTAAAGACTTAAAATTTTACATATAATATGATAACATATTATGGTACACAAAATATTTTCTAAAGACTTAAAATTTTAAATATGATATAATAACATATTATGGTACACAAAATATTTTCTAAAGACTTAAAATTTTAAATATAATATGCATCACACATTTCTCTATGATTTTAAGTGTGGAATACAATATTTTAATAAACTGTTTCGTTTTGTTGTTTTTGGCAATGAAATCTTATGTCAGTTAAATTATTTGAAACTGTTTGTTCCTTAAACCAAGCAGCAATGATTAATAGGCTCTTACAATATGTGTGTTTCAGCCAGAATTCATAAACAGTAACATTTTACTATATTTTATTTATAACTAGCAGGTCGCCCGGCGTTGCCTGGTCATAAAATATGCCTAAATATTATATTTTAATTAATGAAAAATTCATATTTATTATAAACAGAAATACTGTAGGTATTTAACGTAATGTTAAATTCCTTAAAAAAAAAAAAAATGAAGTAAAAAAAAAACATGGGAAAAAAAACTGAGACATGTGCATGCAAGTAGTATGTTTTTTCTAAATAGTTCATTTCGTGTAAGTAAAAAAAAAAAAAAATACTCGAACAGAGATCGAAACCAAAACCTAAAGACAATGAGTCAAGTACGATAAACATGAAACAGTTAAAACAGATAAATTCCGATCACTCCCACATACCAATTTTTTAACTTGGACTCCTTAGCAACCCTTTTTTTCGAATGAAAACCAATTAAAAAAATTTTCACATGTCTGAATACCCTATATACTAAATTTCAAGTCTCTAGATCAAAAATTCGTTGAGTATATAGGTTGAGAAGTGTCCTCACACACACTCACACATTCTCACTTTTATCTATAACTATAAAAGCGAAAATGTATGTATGTGTGTTCGTTTTTTCTGTATGTCTACAAAAGGCTTTTTTCAGAGAAGCGCTCGGTCGGTTCACAACTTCTGAAAACTTTTTATATCACATATAAATCGTAATATCTCAGAGTTAACAACGGAGCTCGCCTGTCTATTTAATTTGCTCGACTTTGGGAACATTTGTCGCTCGCCGCATGTGGGTTAGTCTTTTTTCTATAACATCTTGGGAAAATAAAAATTTTAAAAAAGCGTTCCCGCAGTAAATGAAATACTATCCCGCAGTCAAACTTGACCTCATTAAGTCATTAAAACGTGCACCTGCCAAATCCAAGTAATTAAATAAATTCAAACGTGTTTCTGTTAGCATCTTGTGATGGCCCAATGGTTAAAACCATCACACTCTTTTTTTTTCACACTTTAATTTCCAACTTTGCCTCAACGGTTCGGGTTCGATCCTCGTACTTACCTACCAAAACATTTTTTTTGTATTTTACCCCCCCCCCGGAGTTTTCACACACACCTCCAAACACCTGGGCAACGCCGGGTACCCCTCACTAGTAAATATATAGATGTGAAAAGTGATAGTTACAAAAAAAAAAGAAACTAAAAGTAGTAATATGAGGTTCAAGACTAAGAATAAAAGATTTTGGGTTCTAAACTTTTTACCGGCCAACACCGAGTATCTGATGGTGCTTATTAATCAATTATATAAATCTCACCTGTCTGTTTAAATGTAAGTATTATGTATGTATGTATGTATGTATGTATGTATGTATGTTTATATGTCTGCCTAAAACTTTCAACAGAGGTGACGGATTTTCATGAGATCAGTATCGTTTTGGAGCTTGACCATTCGGATGACAAATATTGAAAAATTGCCTAAAAACATTAATTCCTTCACCCTCAACTGGGTACTTTTCTACAAGGAGGGATCGCTTTTTTCGTCAATATTTTCGAAAGTCATCCCTTCTTTTCCATTGACTAGTCATAATTAAAACCTTTGCCACTTCCGGTTTGGTGATGGACGCAACGGCAAAGACGTCACGTTTTTTTTCACATTCTTTTCCTCCATACGGTTTGAGCCTGCCTGCCTGCCTATTACCACTTTTCTTTTTTTTTTTTGCTCAACACACATGTCCAAACACCCGGGCAATGCCAAGCACCCAGGCTAGTACATGACATTTTTTATCATTATTTTGGATATGGTTTTTGAAACTTAAATTTCTTCATTATATTTTACTTTATTTTCTACGATATAAAGGGAAGTTGATTATCTGTGCGCCTGACTAAAAGTAAAAAAACTGCATAATAGATACCAACAAAAGTTGATATGTTTTGCTTTGGACAAAATATGGGCAGATTTATTTTTGATATCCAATTGTTGGGAATCAACAAGAACAGAATTATTTAGAAGGGGTGATATTTAGAGCGATTTTTAATATTATTATGTAGTAATTCTCAAACGATTTTTTCCAGTTGCCAGAGAAAGCTAGAAAGATAAGGAGAAGAGGAAGGGAGGGAATAGAGGAGTGGGTATGAAGAGATATAAAGAGGGAGATAGAGAAAACAAAGGGGGGAGAAAATAAAATATAGACATGATCTTTTTATGATATTCTTCTGAAGATAAAGAGAAACAGAATTAGTCAGGGAGGGGGGGGGTGATATTTAGAGATTTAAAAAAATGTTATATTTATATTATCCATGCTAAAAAGACCAATCTATTTTGAGTAAAATGTATCAAATATAATGGCAGCAGCGTCGTTGTATATTAGAGATTCAGCAATATATGTTCTACTTATTATTAACTATTAAAGATTATTAGTAAAATTATAAACTATTAAAGATTATTAATAAAATTATAAACTATTAAAGAATATTAATAAAATTATAAACTATTAAGGATTAAAAAATATTAAATATTAAAGATGAAAAAATATTGATTCAGATTTTTACATAGAATGCAGCTAAAATTGTGGATTTGAAAAAGCAGAAACCTTTTTTGTGCCAATGAGTTAATGAATTTCATTTTCAAACTGGTGACATGTGCTTTAAAAGACAAAAGACTGTTTCCTAACAAAGAAAGCAACAAACAAAAACTATTCACAATGTACTCATTAACTAGTTTTCATGAGAAAATGACATGAACGTTTCACATGAACAATCGTCATCTTATTCTGTTTAAACTCTATTTGACATGCTGCCATATTCGTATTATTTGGATTCATCCGACTACTGTTCTCATCTTGAGTGTGATTTTCACAGGATTTCGGTCGATATAACCTCCGACCTTCTTCAGGTGTATTTTGTTGAACTCGAGAATTTCAACAGAATTTATAGCAGAACCCTTTATTTACTTCATGAGGGTAGCATGCTCTTGTCCCATCAGCCATGACTGGATAGAGGTCCTAAGTAATTTGCAATTGTATTTTTTTTTGATCGCCCACACTGAGGATTGAACTTTTAACCTTCACTTTTTACGATTGATTTTTTCAAGTACTCTAACCACTGTGCCATGGGTCCTTGTGGATAATTCTGGTACGAATTTTAGGAACCTTAAACCTATTTTATTTCTATTTGTAAATATCACTATTTATTACTAATTATTACTATATATTAACATATATATATATATATATATATATATATATATGTTAATGCTTATATTTATTAATTGTATATATTATCTATTGTTTATAATTAATGGTTCTCATATCTATACTAGGTTTAATTAGTAATTGGTTATTCCCTAGCATATGTCATGCTACCACATGATGGCTTTTAAAAATTGACTTCCAAACTAACTTATCGCTAACCAGGTCTATACGGCATAATCATGTGGACACACTAGTTCTCGTTAGATCACTAAAGTTAAGCAATGTTGAGCCTGGACAGTACCAGATAGGTGATCAATTTGTGAATTCCAGGTGTTTTATGTAGGAGGACATCAACACCTCCCTGCAAGAGTTTCAAAAACTGAATGCTGTTATCTCCCCTAATGGGGATATACATGCAACTGGGGACTGCTTGCAAATTTCATACTCCCATGGAACTTCCTCCTTTGGAGGAAGCCCATTAAACCTATATAGAGTTAGTGCCATTTCCAATTTTTTATTCCTTCTCTCAAATCTATATATCACTTCCGCCTATGTATTTTTTGACCTACCTCTATCAAATCATCCTACCTTAACTATTCTACATCTAATCCAAGCACTCACATCCAGTAAATCAATGTGACCAAGCTAACAAAGTCTCCTGATACATACATATTTCCATAGACTGTCCAGATTTAATATTCCTCTGAGCTCATCAGATCCAGCTCTTACGGTTCACCAATCAGTGATATAATGTGTGGAACTTTCCACTGACTTGAAATCTAAAATGGTTTGAATTAAAAAAATAAAATCACATAAATTCAAATAAATCTAAATAAATATAATTAATAAGCAAAAATAATATGACATTTTCTCAGATGGTTATTTTCAGAAATCATGTCATTAAGAAACAAATGAAAACAATAAATACTGTTACATCACAATACTTTTTATTTTGTATCCAATTATGGGAGGGGGTGATTTAAACCTGTGGAACAAATTAGATTTGGTTTTTAGTTGGTAAAAGTAACTGTCTTTTCTTACACAAATTAAAGTTTGTACTTCCAGTAAAAAGTTACAATAAATTAATTTTCTATAATGTTTTTTTTATAATAATATCATAAAGTCTGAGTTTTTGCTGGGCATCCATAGGCAGTAGATACAATGTTTGAAAAATAACTGGAACTTAGCAGGCGTTAGTCAACTTAAAGTGTGCTTGTACACATAAGCAAAGGTTACATAAAGTCAGTTCATTTTTAACTATTTCTTATCATCTGACTATAGCTCAAACGGTAACAATTAAGGTTGGATCAGTAACTGTTTCGATTCTAGCTGATGGCACCCAAGTCATTTTTTAAAAACGTTTAAAATCATTGCTATATATTGGATATAATATAAAAAAATGATAGAGAATTGTACTCTATAATAATAAATATGAAATCTGCATTATTACAATATATTTAAGCATATTTTACAACCGGGCCATACCACCACCATCACCAGGGGGAGGGACGCTACTATATATTGGGTACAATATAATAATCAATAGAGTATTGGCTCTATAATAATAAATATGAAATTTGCATAAATCAAAATATCATATTTAAGTGTATTTTATGAATGGGCAATGCCGAGTGGTCTTCTGGTGTGTGTATATATATATATGCCGAGTGGTCTTCTGGTGTGTGTATATATATATATATATATATATATATATATATATATAAAGCAAAGCTCTTTGTGTAAACAAATCGAGCTGAGGTCGTTTGAGCAATGTTTAATCATTGGAATTTCGCATACCCATCCTAGCAGCAACCAAATAGCATAACAGTTAAAAGTGCTGATTGTCACATAGGTGGTCGAGTTTCAATTTTGGCTTGAGGTAGTTGCTAGTCTAGCTGCACTGAAGAGCTGTGATACAGCGATACAGCGAAACAGTGTCTGTGGATGACTATATATATATATATATATATATATATATATATATATATATATATATATATGACAAAGATCTATATTCATAATTTCAAGATGTTAACCATCTTACCCTTTATTTCTTTAAATATGTTGATATGCACAATTCTTTACAGCACCTGTTTCGTAGTACAAAATCATTCATTTAATTGTTATATCAATGAAAGATAGCATAATAAAAGGAAAAAAGGTAATTGCAATTTCTCCCCCAATTTTCAGATTTGAAATCATGCCCATAGGCATTTATTTTCTTTTAAAAATTAATAAGTGCCCTTTCTTCTGATGAAATAAATTCATTAATTGCTATAATAATTAAATTAATGATTTTGCGCTATGAAACAGGTTCTGTTAAGAATTATGCATGTCAATGTACTTAAAGGAATAAATGTTAAGATGGTCAATATCTTGAAATTTGGAATATAAACTTTTATCATTTATTTGTTGTATGCTCTGTAATTACATCAAGGATAAATAAAAGGTGAAATATAATTAAAGAAACATATATATATATATATATATATATATATATATATATATATATATATATATATATATATATATTGTATGTATGTATATAGTAGCAGGCAATCCACCATTCCTGGAATTGCTCAGAAATGAAATATGCCTCCTGTGTACTTCTGTTCTAAAACCATGTCAATCCTTTTATTTTTATTTATTTAATTTCTACAATTTTTAATTTGGAAGTTATATATAAGATAAATTAAAATACTGTATCTACTGCTTATGAATGGACAGCACAAACTCAGACTTTATGATATTATAATAAAACTCCATTATAGAAAATTAATTCATTGTAAAATTTTACTGAAGACAAGTTGTATTTTGATATTGAAATAAATCTTATAAAAAATGCCATTGCTTTGCAGTACGAACTTCAATTTGTGTAGAAAATGTGTAGAAAAGATGGATGAATAGATATGCTGCTTGCAATTTTGTTGGCAAATGTTACTGCTATATTATATAGAGAGAAAGAGTGAGAAAAGGGAAGGAAAATAAATCGCTGCAGATGAATAGATAGGCACGGGGAAAATTAAGATACATAAGTATAAATATATTTACAGTCACAAAACAGACAACATACACCACACAAAGGTATTATTTACTAATTCACATAGAAACAGATTAAAAACTATTAGAGATATTGGTTCAATTGTAATCATCTTTCAAATTAAAGATAAATTTATACATAAGCTTTTAGAGAGTATATACTTGGAATGTGGAGCCATTCTTCCAAATGCTAGGCTAAAACTCCTAAAATTTAAAAAGTTCTGAATCAATAATAAATTTTCTCTGATTTCTTGATTCCACAATCCTAGTTATTAAATAAATAAGTAAAGGAAATGAGCTATCCAATAAAATGAAACGATCCCTTTGATATCTTGGGATACATTAAAGCACAAAGGCAAATGCTGAAATATCTACAGTAAAAAAACATTTTCCAGTCTATTCACATAAAAGAAAACATCTTTACAGCAACTAAATAAAGTAAAGAAAAAAATAATGAAAGGCTTCTATTCTTAATAATAATTATCTATATATTAATATGATAGCGTCTGTGTTATTTCCTGTCATGCTTACATCCGGGTCGTTTAATCGTTATGTACGTCCATTTCTTGTAATAAATAACTTTACCAAGAATTCTTCATAAGTTTTAGTTTTGGTTTCCATTATAGCTGATGGCACTCAAGTCATTTAAATTTTTTTATAAATAATATTACTAAGAATTATTCATAATATGGACGATGGGTGAATCCCAAAAGACATTCTCTACAATGAACTCACTACTGGCAAAAGGAAAATTAGTCATCCTTACCTCCACTATGTCGACGTGTGAAAACGCGACATGAAAGCATGTGATATTGACCGTACCAGTTGGGAGCCCAAAGCTAACATTCACAACATCTGGAGACAAATGGTAATCAAAGGTCTACCCACTCGCGAAACGTCCATCGCAGAACAGATGGAGACCAAAAGACTATCCAGAAAGGCCAGTCAACAAAATTCAACAGACCACCAACACGACACACCGACCTTCATCTGCGATGTCTGCAACTGACAATGTAGATCGAAGATAAACTTATTCAGCCACAGAAGACAGTGTTCAACCACCTCTACAGGCGCAATCCCATAGTCTTCTAGACCGACAGATGCCAATAATAAATTATTTAGGATGTACCAACAAATATTTGTTAATATTGAAGTTGAAGTCAACCATGTTGAAGTCTGCGGAGTAGCTATCCCATGGCAATGTGTTTTAAAAATAGCAAGATAATTTCTTTGAAGTGGTGTTAAAAAAATGGTTTCTTGCTGTGAATATTTTACAGGAAGGAATCAAAGATTGGAGTTCAGTCGAGCACCTTCCAAAAGAAAGCGTTTTGGTATATTGCATTGGTATATATTTAAAAACTACAAACTGCACATTAGATGTGCATTTAAAATTGGTGTTTCTTGCTCAAAAAAATAATAATTTGTCTATGTTTATTCATGTTAGTGCATACATTATCACCTACTTTATAAAATGAGATCGTCCGATCACCATAGATGAAAATTAATTGCTAAGAAGAAAATTTGATTACTTAAGATTTTCTCCATCTCATTAATCGTTTTCCATCCTCTCATCCCCAAACTGACACACTCATTAACCCTTATCCTTGAGTGGATTTTAGCTTTGGTAAGTGATGACTCATAATTATAAATAAAAGACAGCCATGTTGATCTTTGTTTGAGTATTAAGAAATATGGTAAATTCTGTCTATTTCATCCATCATTTCAAATCCTCTTATGGTATTGTTCATCATCCAACTGAAAATCTCATTAATCTTTATCCTCGAATGGCTTTCAGCCTTGGTAAGTGGTTACTCACTACTATAATATAAAAAATAATGATAATTTTAATAGGTTTCGGAAGCTGCTGATTTTAATAACAAAATCCCAAAATTATAATAAGCCTATTTCCTGAAACGACAATTTGATACAATCTCGTTTGAAAAAAAAAAAAAAAAAATTTAAATCATAATTTGAGAGAACCTGTATTGAATGCATAACGATATCAGAATTGCATGCAGTGTGTTCATTGTGTCAAGATGCACAGTTGGAATCGTTTCCATCATTTTTCAACGCTAATTATTTTCGTTTTTCTCCGGGGTCATGAAGAATGAATTCCAGTTATTTAGTTCAATGACCTTGGCAAAAGCATTTCAGAATCTTTTATTCTTAAACTGAACATATTACAATACGTTAATGGTTATAAAATCTATAAACTTTGTGAGCAAAGATCTTTATAAATTAAACATAACAGAAATGTGCTGTACCTGACGTTGCCCAGTCTTTTTAACTATGCGATACTTTATTTACTTTTTTTTATAAAATTATTTGTTTTAAATAACATTTAAAAAGTTACATTTAATTACTTATCATTTGGTTATTATATTATTAATTAAAACAAATGGTTATAAAAATAACTACTTTTGCTATTAGACGTACCTTTAAGAATTTGCAAAGAATTTTAAAGCCAAAAATTACCTTTTATCCATTCGTTAAAATGCTTCAATTTTTTTTTTTTAAATGTCGAAAGGTCACAAAGTAATTCATTCTTTTGTTTTTCAACCATTAACAAACTACTAACTTGTTTATGATAATGACACTTTGAAATTTGATAGTATCTTTGAAACCTTTAATCTGATGAAAAGAAAATAATTTTTGGATTAAAATGAATGCTTAAAGATAAAAAAGCAAACATATGGGTTGTTTATGCCCCTAAAGCAAATAAAAAACATTCACTTTACAATAATGCACTTCATTTTCAATAATGTGATATTAAAGTTTAATTCATTTACATGTATTTTTGGGGTGATAGAGGGAAGATAATTCAATGAACGATTTTGTAATAAAATCGATTGAACGTCTTACAAAATGTTCAAGTTTCAATTTCATAAATACTTTCAAGTTTTTAAACTCTAAAATTTCGAAAAAAAAAAAAAAAAAATACATGCTGTTCGATTTTCCCCCCAAGTTATTTTTGTAAAATAGGATTTTGAAACTTAAATTTACTCATTACAATTTTTTTTAATTAATCAATTTTTTTTATTTTACAAATTTATTGATATTTACACATAATCATATTAGATAATTTTATAAATACAGGTAAACAAAATATGGCTGTATCATTTAAAAAATAAAGTCGATACAAAAAATGGTTAAGAATGTGTATATTGCTTATGTTTACTTTCAATACATATGAAAAATATTTATTTAAATCTAACATATGAAACATATAAAATTATATTGTGAGATTTTTTTAAGTTGTCCCTAAAAAGCATTAATGCTTACAAATCAAACTTTAGTTTAGAATAGAGAATTTTATTTTTCTAAGTTTGTATCATGTCATTGACACTATAATAACGTGCTTTGCTATAGCTTATTTTTAAAATGATGTGTTTATCATTAATATTTATTACTCTTGTAGATTATTATTTTTCATTTTGGATAACTTTTAAACAACTAATATCTAATATATAAACTTACTTATTCGGATCCTCAAAGTCAGACCCAAATAGCTAATCATCTGGCAAATAGTTAGAGTAGGGACATTTTCCCTTACTTACCAAAACAGATTAAAGAAAAGTTATGTGTAATTTATATTGAGTTCCATACCTTGAACTCTTCAAAAATAAATATACCATAAAATGATTTGATTATAAAATTTAATTTCCGTTTCTACTTAAACAAGTCGTTTTTTTCTTTTACTCCTGGGCAATGCCAGGTAAATGCAGCTAGTATTTAATAACATTCATGCCATAACTTTCATTTGATTCAAACACATCACTGAATAAGTTCCAGTCTTATAAATAGCACCACTGATAAATTTTTTCTTAATCCATATGATTTATATAAATATATTAGCAGGCCTTCCGGCGTTGCCCGATTGTTTTAAATATGCTTAAATATGACATTTTAACTTCTGCAGATTTCATATAGATCGTATCATAGAGTCAATCTTCCATCTTATATTGTACTTAATATATCGTAGTGGGTTCCGAGTGTGGCCCTGTCGTGAAATACACTTAAATATGATATTTTAATTAATGTAGATTTCGTAATTATTATTATAGAGCCAATTGTCTATTGATCATTATATTGTACCCAATATATAGTAATGGTTTCAAAAGTTAAAAATGGCTTGAGTGCCATTAGCTAGAATCGAAACCAAAACAGTGCTTCAGCCTCAGTTGTTACCATTTGAGCTATATGAATAAAAAAAATGTTAAAAAATTAAGCCACTTTAAACTATTTGCACATGCACACAAATAGCAGATTTAGTCAACTTATTCCTATCATGTTTAATTTTTGACCCCTTAGCAGTTATTTTTACCAGCTAAAAACGAAATTGATTTTTTTCCATAGTTCCAAATCCCCTATATATCAGATTTCAAGCTTGTAGACAAAAAATTGAGAGAAGAGTTTGGTAGAGACTGTTCTGCACACAACTTTTACAAATTACAGTTATTTAATTGAAGCTAATGTTTCAAATTTTTAAAACAATGGAAAATTTGAATTCTGTGAATTGGTAAAGCATTGCTTTCTAATGTGAAAACATACTGTTTACGCAGAACAATAACTTGATAAGTGTTATTTGAATTCTACTTTGTCAGAAACATTTAAAAGGTGGTATGTTGACTTGAAACACGGTCGTGCAGACAAAATGATGCTGAAAGTTCAGGTCTCCCAAATTCAGCAGTTGATGTAGAATTATAAAACATTAAAAAGTTCACACATTCATTTTGGTCAATTGTTGTAAGTTGAAATTGCATCAGAGGAATGATTGAAGGTATCAGAAAGCATTTGTATTCACCGTTTTGCAAAAACCTTGCTAATGAGAAAGCTGTTTTCAGGGTGTCGCTCACAGTTGATCAGAAATAACATGTTAATGGTTCAGGGTGTTGTCTGCAAATGTTTCAACACACACACAACAAATTCTTGCATCAATATATAACAATGGATGAAACATAGATCCATCACTTAACACTGGAGTCAAATTGGCAGTCAGTTGTATGGGCAGCAGCAGGTGAAAATCGTCCAAAGTGACCAAAGATGCAAACATCAGTAGGCTAAGTTTTAGCCTCTGTATTTTGGCATACACAAAATATTCTGTTTATGGATTATCTTTAGAAAGTAAGAAATATCAATAGCAAATATTAGTTAGCATTATTATTAGTGCATTTGAAGAAAGAAGTTGACAAAAATATCAGTCACAAATGAAGAAAAAATGCCCTTTCACAAAAATAATGTATTCTATCACAAATCCATTGTGGTCAGAGCAAAACTATATGAACTGTGCTTTGAATTGCTTCCTTGCCCATCCTATTCTCCAAAATTTGGTCCACAGTGACTTTTGGCTGTTAGCAGACCCCAAAAGAATGCTTCAGAGAAAAAGATTTAGCTCTAATGAAGAAGTGATATTGGAAACCGATATCTTCTTTTGAACATATAATATTGTTAATTATCATTTATCGTACTTATACAATTTGGAATGACCTTTTAGCGATTATAATTCATGATTTTTATATCACATTTACTGTGTAATTTCACAGGACTGACTAGCTTTTATTAAAACAATGAAACCTCTGTGTCATATTGACTTGCAAAGCAGACCACAAGCTCTAAATAAAATCGGATGTTGATGAACAAACAGATTACTTTCATTTTGTTGAACGGATGTTTGATTTTCACTTTTTTTATTACTAATTTCTATCCAAACATTCATCTCAAAATCAAATCAATACACAGTGAAGAAAGATTAATCTAACCGATATAAAATATAACACTGCAACATATTAAATATGTTAGCTTATGTTTGGTTAAGGTTTAATTAGTACAATGCTATATCTTCAGTTGGCACAACTTTATTATTCTGTCCATTTCAGATGTATTTAGTAACCCACAACCAAGAAAAAACAGCTGTTCCAAGTGATATAGACCATCTGTTGACAACTTAACAACCCAGCAGCAGTGACTGACCAGATTTTGTTCTAGACACTGCATTTCCATGCATCCATCCCAGAACAGACCTACTCTTTTCAGAACGATTCATCAATTACGTTTATTTATTGTAGACAAACCTGTTGTTTTCAGGGCAATTCGTTTTCTACAATTTTATAAAAATAAATCTGCCTTTTTTTTTCCAGGGCAACTCACCAATCACACTTGTATTCCATCCTTCCCAGGACAACTTTCTCTTTAACCTGCCTATCTCAATGATGTCTACATTCGATCAATAATGTTTGAGAGCTAACCTTTAATGACCACTGAGATGTTTCTCTAACCTCAATAACGTCTAATCACCAATGTTGGAGAAATAGCCAACCACACTTCTCATCAACTCTTAATATAACACTGGCAACTGAAGCAACCTTCTTTCATTACCTGGACGTTTACGGTGCAATAAATTTGTTGTTATTTGCAAATTTAACTGGTGTTTGTCATCTTTATTTGCCATTGTCACATTTGTTGTGTGTGTCTCTGAATAATTCGCAAATTATCATCATCAGATTCTGCAATGTAACAACACTTTTTGTGTTTTTAATAACTGATTGCTTATTGCAAAGAATTGCTGCTTCTATTTTGCCTTTAGTTAAAAGGAAGAGAGATCGTACTTTTCTCACGGTGTGATTGAATATGACTTAAATTCAATTTGCCGCTTAAACATTGAACATCAGTAACAGTAAAGGTGGCTAAGTGGTTAACGACATGGACTGACAACCTGGGTATGCCAAGTCGAATCCAGTTCATTCCACAAAAATATTTTTATTTAAGGTCATTGGCACCGTTCATGTGGTCTATCCCATAAGTTGAAGGAATTCTTAATAGAAAGATATCGAGGAAATGAATGCCAACAAAATCATCAGGAATGATGCCCACCAACAAGAACAGACAACTTTCCTATCAAATATGTTAATAATGTAAAATCAAACTTCCAAGAATAAAAAGCATTAAAAATTTTTTTTAAAACATTTAAACAGTATTTAATTGTTGGATCATGATCACTAACACTATCTCTATTTGAATTTTATCTGAAAATTCATAAACTGTGGCATATCTGTTAAGAAATTCTTCTTACATAACTAAAATAAACAAGTCTCTTTGAAATTATTTTTATAGATAGTATAGAAATAAAGAGACTTATTATTTTGCCATTTAATTTACATAGTTTTCGTGGTGTGTACAGACACCATGTACTTTAGATAGAACCGTTTAAAAAAGAGAGCAATTCTTTTTCTATATGCTTACAGAGATATTAAGAAATATTAAGGAGTGGTTAAATCAACAGAGAGTAAGAGAAATGCACAAATTGCTAACTGAGAGATGAGTGTTTTATTTAGTTAATTACAAAATATAGTTAATTAGAACAACTAAAACAGATTTCAAACATAACTCAATCCAAAACTTCAGTGAAACCAACATTAACTCAGTTTTATCATCATAAAAATAAAGAAAGGATATTTACAAAAGTATTTCGATTTTTAGTTTTATTTACAGGTTATGCTGTGAGAATTCAAACTGTGAATACAACATGTCAAATATTCCACTTGTGCTTCATAATAAGAATTAGATGGAGAAAAAAATAAAGTCATGACAAAAAAAAGAAAAAAAAAAAACAATAACATCACCGTTTGGTGTATTTTAGGTCAGAAAACCGGTATCTTCAAACAGCCTGATCTGGTAACACCAGATGTTTATTAGATGCTATAAAGAAACTATCTTGTGATTTTCTGTTTTCAGGATGTCACGAGTTTATATATATATATATATATATATATATATAAATTATTATAGTAATAATTATGTCAACTCCTTTAAGAGCTTTGTTCTTATTGTTGAGCACTTTATAGTTGAAATGAAAGTTGGTCACTTAAGCTTGCATGTGTAAATCATTAGATAACTATGGATGGACGTCTCAAATGCTTAAATTCTACCGATATTTCTTGCGATTAAAGTTGTCCGTGTGGGTTTGCTCCTTGCTAATGGAGTCAGAGATGGCTTTATAGCTGGGTTCGAATCTCCTGACTGGCAGTAATCATAACACTCTGCACTGGTGATTCCCGAAAGGATGAAACATTAGTGTCTGCAGGTATTTAAAAATTATTATACTAATAATTAGTAACAGTGATTCCAATATTTTCTCCAATTCCGATACAGTTACTGATTTTGTACTAAATTACCAATTCCGATTCTTTATAAATCTCTAAATATTTAACTATAAAGTTGCTATTCTTTCCTGATCACCATAAAAACGCATTATCAATGAACATATATTTTCTCAAACATAAAATACATGTGGGGGAGGGGGAGTCTATAGATTTTAGTTTTATTGGTCGTTTATCATCAATGAATATTTGTTATTTCATTATTACTACCAGCAATGGGAGATTTTGTTTTAAACAAAATCAAATAAAAAAAGATAATTAAAGGAATCGTTTTTGGCATCGGAAAATGTGCACAAATTTTTAAAAATTCTGATATCACCAAAAGTCCTGATTTTTCCGATTCTGATTAATTGTCCCAACACTAGTATATATTGTTATTCTGTGGTTATTTAACTTTGTAGGATAGAAATAATAAAAGCAATTTAGTTTTGCATTATACAAAAGTTCAGCTTTAGAAAAATGCGAGCTAAATAAAAAGCATCATACTGCAGTGATTAGTTGCATATTACTTTTTAAGAAGTCTTTTGTTACTAAGACTAGCATCAGATCACAATATGAACCTAACTATGTATTCTGCCTTGAGTCTAATGATATCTTCTTAACAAAAGCTAATACTTAACAACTGAGAGTTACAAATGCGATCAACACGTTAGAGATTTGAGATGGTTTCATGCAATTCATGCACACAATCCACAAATGCTTGAACATGCTGGCAATCAAATAGCACTATATTGAAATACATGCCATTAACACTCATCACGTGATCAGCAAGAGGTATTTGTATGAACGAATTCAATTGAATATTAATTTCATGGATTTAATAATTAAAATCTCTTTAAGGTTGATATTAGGGTTGCGGAATCAGAAAGTATAAGGTTCAACTTTGACTACTAGAATTCCAAAAATTCTGATTCTGTCCCCTAGAATCGTACCTTATGCAATTCCAACTCCTTATTTTAAAATCTTCCAATATTCTGTCTTGATTCTTCAGAGATTAAAAAATCTAGCATTCTTACAAGTCTAACTTTAAGAAACTCCAATTCTGCAAGCCTTGTTAATAGAGATTTAGAAGATTTAGCAGACATTTTTACTAAAAATTAAACCAATCCATATTCTATATTATTTTATTTTACTTTTTGTAATCCTTTGAAATGAGGCTTCATAATTTATGAATTCATTTTATTGTAGACTTCATCTTCATACTTGTTGTTGTCTTACCACATTTTTGTCAACTAATCCTCTGGCCTATTTTGGGAAGGATTGAAAATGTTATCTTCAGACAATGCTCACTTGGAACTGTAGAGACTCAATGCCTTCATCCACTGCGCCATGGACCCCAGAGGGCGATCAAAGTTGGATTTTATGGTCTTATAAATATTATTTTGTGTTCTTATCTGATCTTTCATTGTCAGGTCCATACTGAATGGTATTATATATTTTATTTTTATTTTTTGGAATCCTTTGAGATTTTTGTATTCGTTTTTTACGGACTATTATCCTCATCCTCGTATTTGTTGTTATTTCACCATGATGAGGATAACAGTTCACAAAAAAAAAAAACCCAAAAAACTGAATACACAAATTATAAGCCATATTCATTTGTTTTTTTTTATTATTTTTATTAAATTTCCCCAGATGGTTTTATTTGCTTTTCTTCCCACCAAGACTAAATGTGGCACAATGACAATTTGACATTTAGAATCTCTCCTCCAAAAAAGGTGAAAAGTTTGCCATGATTGGCTATTAAGGCAACCGATAATAAACCAAGCTCTTCCACTAAAAGAGGAGGTAATGCCTGAAAGGATAAACTCCTGAGACTGGACTGGACCATACTTGATTTCTGATATAAGCACAAGGGTTTGTGCCGTACAAATATTAATAAAGGTAAAGTTATTAATAAATATAAACACTTGAACAAGGCCAGGTGGTAGAGGGACTGAACATTCACAAATAATCAAAATGAGGCTACCAGTTTGATTGTAAATAATGAAAATACAATGACGCTTACTGTTAGAAAAAAAAAGTATATAAAATTTAGAGAGTGAATAGAAATATTTATTTCAGTGACTATTATTGATTTTATGACTATTATTATGAAAGAGAAATACAAAACAAAAATGTTCTAAATTTATATTCCTTTTCAGAAATGATTATCAAGATAGGAGATGTATTTCAGCATCAGAAAAAGTCAATGTTATGATCATCATTCAATTTGGTCAATCGGTTCAAAACTTGCTTGTTAGCCAAAATCAGTGTAGCTTATACCATCTTTGTGATTTACATTTAAATTTTAACAATATCTTCTGATAAATATTCAATAAAAAAAGTTTGGAGAAAAATTTACTCAAATACACTTTTAGTTACTGGTGTGTTGGACCTGGAGTCAAGGGGTACTGGAAATAGTACCTGAAAAAGCAGAAATAAAATCTACTTGGCACAGATATGCAGATAGCTGGAAGAAACAAAATCCGGTTTATTGACATGGAGATACAATTAGCTAGAAAATAAATATCTGTTGATTTGATGCAGACACTTATGAAGGTTATTTGTACACAGAAATACACCAATCGCAACATTTATTATATAAATAGCAGTTGTGTGTGTATGTTGAGCTAAAAGTTCCAAACTACAAAACAAACAGATGCAATGTTGGTATATTCTTGACAGCGTTGCCCTGGATGAATAATATCTATAATTTAGAAAAAAATTATTTATTGTTTAATCCTAATAAACTGGTGCAGGGTTGGAGTGAATCGGTTTTTACTTTTTACGGTTTTGTACTAAAGAGAGGAGATTTTTTATCAAGGAGTTATTTCCCTTATGTTGATTCATTTCTCAAGGAATCTATATAAAGGAGAAGTGTGTGTGTGTGTGTGTCCAGAAAGGGTAATGGGTTGAGTGGAGGAGAAGCCAGTGTTTGGAGAGGGAGAAAGTAAAAAGATAGAGAGACAGATAGAGAGAGGTAAACAGAAGTTTTAATAGAAATATGTTGCACTTTTATTATGGACATGGACAATGCTGGGTGCCCCCCCCCCCCATAGATGGAAAACATGTCTCATAGGTGGCGTGGTTACAATTACTTCATAGGTAAAATTCTGGAATGGGCGTTTATCATTGTGGATGTATGGGTGACTAAAAATGTTATATAAACTAGCCCAAATTCAGATCAAACAAAGTGTACTGGATAGCTAATTGGAGAGATCAACTTCCATTAATTCCCATACTCTCTCTCTCTCTTTCTCTCTCTCTCTCTCTCTCTCTCTCTCTACCCCGTCTTACCCCACTTATACACTGCAATTGAACAAAAAAAAAATATTTTTATACATGAATGTTGTTATCATTCTTTTAAGCACAGCAGCTATATCTACTTGTCTTTGCCCGAAACTTACTTTTTTATTTTTGTTTTGACTATTAAATTAATAGAATAAAATCGTTTGAATTAAAATTTAAACAATTTCATTTATGCATCAACTTACAGTCAGACAATATCTTGTCTGACGATTTGTCCTCACAAAGATGTTATTTTAAAATGATTGAAATTTGTTTTCTTTCTTTTGTGAATGTGATTTGCATTCATTGTTAAGGTTTGATTCAGTATTTGAACAAATAAAAAAACGCCTAGTATTTAAATCAAAGACAACATCTAACAATAGGATGACACCATCATCATCCTATTTGGTTTAACATTCATTTTAGATGCTAGTATGTATTGGATGGTTTTTAGAAAATGACTTCCAAACAAGCCAGGTCTTTATTTATCTGTCTTTCTCAATTCAATTTCTGTAGCTTCCTCCTTTGTTTTTCTTCACCTTCCTCTGTGAACTGAACCCGATACTGTTCCATTCTTTCAACCATGATCATAACATCAAAGTCTACTGTTCTGTATATACTTCCCTGTACCAGACAGGTTTAATCTTTGTCTGCGATCATCAAGTCATAGCTGGTCTTTAATACTCACGTTACACATCCATCATATCATTCTCATATCATTTCTCTCCATGCAACACATGTCCTCAACTCTCACTTGCCAGATTTTACTTCCATACAGACTCTTTTCTTGGTCAACAGTGGCAACACTATGCTGGTCAGTAATGGCAGAATTTCCCTAAACTTACTCCATCCACTTCTAACTTTTGCAATCACACTAGCACCTGCTCCACTCTGTGCTCCAATTATATCACCAAGATGACAAAATTTCTCAACAAACTCAACAGTTTTGTTATTCATATATACTTTTGACCATATCCGAGTTCTCATCCATTTTAATTGTATTACATTTTTTTTTTACACACAAACTAGTTATCTTATGTACCCAATGCTTACAACAAATGATTGAATTGCACTCCTTTTCCACAAATTAAACAGGGAAACTTTGCAAGTTTTTGGAGGTTTTTTTAACACTACAACCACTCATCGTCATCACACTTAGACATTGATAACTTTTACTCTCAGACTTTTACTTTCCTTGGCATTCCCCAAATCTTTAACTTAACAAGTGTGTTTTCCATTGTTTCACAGACAAGTACTAAAGCATCAGCATGCGATATCTTTTCCAGACAAATTTCATACAAATTTCATACAAATTTCCTGGACAAAACCTTTAAAAAAACAAAAAAAAACACGTCCACCGAAAACAAGATTGAGACGTAAAAAACAACTGTGAATTAGGAGTTGTGCCATGCAATGCATATTCATCAAGATTATTTAATTCAGAATGATAAAGATCCAACGGTCAACTTCTAAGGCACCCCACATTAATGTGATGTTGCTTAGATGTTCGGTCATCTAGGATGAACTGAATCTTTCTTTAAGCTCAGAGGGATCTGATTATATTGAATAACTACCTAGTAATATTGTACAAATTAATTTTAATAAGATCTTCATGCCAAACCTTGTCAAAGCCTTTGAATATATCAAGCACTGCCACCCTGGCTTCACCTACCTCATCCTGTGTATGTGCATTCTAAAACACAAATGAAAATCTACTCACTACAGAACAGTGATGTAATTCTACATTAACATTAAAGCTGTTACTATTAGAGCTGTTGATTCTAACACGACTTTGAGCATTTCTGTACATTGCTCGACCAACCTTCACTGATCACCTGTTTGCCTCTAGTTTACATAAAGCTCACCACACAACATTTCATCACTCTGACAAAAGCTTTCTCTAGATCGCCAAAAGCAAAATACAAATTCTTCTTACCAAAGTATTTCTCTTGCATTTGTCTCAGGATAAATATAGCACCAGTGCTGCTTCGGCCAGGAATACAACCAAACTGCATATGCTGAATTATTCACTTTCAGGACGCGATTCATTAGCTTTAAGCTTCTGTCATAACATCCATCTACTGCTCCCTCTTTACCCTTGTAACAATTCACAGTTGAACTAAGTTGCATTAGTATGCATAAAATTTCCAAATTGTTTAAAATACTGTTAATTTCCAATTGGAAGTTTATAAGCGTAAACACCATGCACAAAATTGCATTACGGGATTTAATTTTGTGACAGAAAAAGTAACATTTCTTTTTATTCTTGTAACTTTCTTTTATTACATTAAATATGAGTTCATCAATGTTCACCCGAAAGCTTTTTTTCCTCTATACTTGAGTAACACAAAATACATGCTGAAATACATCTTAGATATTGGTTTGAGTTTAGTTGTAATTTGTAATTAACTGAACACGTCAGCCAGCTCTGTCTTAACTATGAATTTATCTCACGCACTTCTTCTCACTATGTTGCTTCAGCTATTCTAATATTTTTCTGTTAACATTTAGAGAAAGAGTAATTCTCTTTTGTTAACATTTTATGAAATTTGCATAAATGTGTTTGTGCACACTACAAATTAATTGTCAGACGAGTGCCACTCCCTCAGTCCATGAGCCCAAAAATTGCCTTTTTTTTTTTTTTTTTTTAAAGTCCTACCGGTGAATTCACACGCTCAAGCAAGCATGACACTGAAGACGGTCATTGAGATCAATTATTACATGCTTCCAGCATTTCAAGCCTCCACGTCACAACTTTTCCATCACCACAGGACCATTTTTATACACGAATGCCTGAGGGAGTATCTATACACAGATGATGTTACAGAGTCTTAGCTTTGTACGACAGCTAAGTCTCTCTCTCAGTTCAAAATGTTGAGATCCAGCAACAAGCAAGAGCAAGATAGCCAGCGACAAGTTAAACCGCAGACCAGCTTAATGCGGATACTGGTCTCCTGCTTTATGGTTTTTTAAATCAGAGATTTGCTTCTCCTAGAAAGGTTGCCTTCACCACGGCTTATGGGAGCCCTCTCCACCCCAACACATACATACATACATACATACATACATACACACAAACACATACGGTGCTAGTTGGCCGTTGACTCCGAAAAAGGGTTCATTCGCCCTTTGAAAGGTCTTGTTTTTAATCCTTCAGGGAGACTAGCTGCCCTCCTCACCAAACAAGTCTGGTGGGGGAACCAGTTTAGTCGCCGGTGACCCGATCATGAGGCAGGTAGTACTGGGTTACATGGTACCAGTAACATATGACATGACCTGACACAATACATACATACATACATACATACATACAGGTGCGGTTTATATTATAGATAATAATAATAATAATAATAATAATGATAATAATAATGATATATTAGTAAAGAAATTGTCTTAGTTTTTTTTTTTTATTTTGTTTTAGCCAGGGATGCCAGACATTCACCTGCTTTCTCATAATTCCAACCAAGAGATCTTTTTAAGATTCTAACCATTCCTTCTAGTGCAACTGTTTGTATTTCTCTAGCACTTGGTTCAATGTGTATATTTGCAAGGTAGTCTTTAAAGTTCTTTTTCATGAGTCCGGTTGCTCCTATAATTACTGCATGATGAAAATCTTTCTAAGATTCCAGTTTCTTTTCATATAATATATAAGACTTTGGTATTTCGTTATGTCACAGTTTATGAATTTTTAAATGAAATCAGAGAATAAATAGTGGTAAAGGTTGTGACAGACCATGGGTTCATCTAGTATCTTACTGTTTATAAATGTATTACCATTATTTGCTAGAATCCAAAAACTATTTTTCTCTTCCATTTTAATTTATGATTAGTACCACATTATTTTCTGTACATAATAAATGGAAATATCTATGTACCTTCATATGATGATGATTCACTGTGTGTGCCTCAGTATTGAATATGCTAGATTTTACCAATACAATTGTCTTATTGACTTTTAAAAGAAAAGAAAACTATAAAATCATTATTTCTTGCTTGAGATTTTGAAGCCAATAATAGAGATTTTGGCATATAACACTGTCTACTAAGACTGGATCTTTAGCTAACAAATTGATTAGCAACCATATCAGAAAAATCCAAGCTTTGACAAAAAAAAAACAAACAAAAAACAAAAACAAAATAGGCAATAAAAACAAAAGTTGTATATGCAGAGATTGGACATTTTATTTAACAGCATTTAAATTCACATACCACATTATTTTTCAATGTAACTCTTGCTAGCAGATGATTATCTGAAGGCAGGTATGAAATGAATTTGGCGACCATGTCCTTATCTATAATGGCAAACATCTTCATGGTGACAACCTTCAGAGTCGACCATGTTGTGAGTATGCTTGTTGGTCTTGGTTTTGAGTTTGAGTCAGTTTGCAATTGAGTGAGGAAGGCATCCATAAATCCAGCAACTAGTGATAAAGAACATTGTGGAGCAGCCATGCCTGAGTTATCTTTGCATTATGCCTAGGAACAAAGCCATGCTAAAAGTTGAAAGTGTGACCCAACCACCTGTGATGGTCAAAAATTACATCAGCAACGGTTACAATAGAGCTGAATTAGAATCTCAGTTGTCTTGCTAATTTGTTTGGTTAATGACGCAAACCAAAAGAAGGAAAAAAATCACTGCGGCTGAGCGAATTAGGGATTGATAATAACATTGCTTTGTGAAGGAACCCATTGCATGACATATGGTAGTATTCATGATTGTTTTGTCTAAACGTGAGTTTTGGGGAGGGTAGGGTGAGGTCAAGGTTTCAGAGTTTGCCTGTGTGAGAAACTTATGGTGGAAAATTAAATTTATGTTGGGAATTTACTTAATTTATATGCACAAATGATTCTATCAATTTAGCCAATCAGGGTGAATTCACTTTTAATGCTATGAATATGGATTGCCTGAATGAAAACTCAGACTCCGCCAAACTCCATCCGATCACCTTCATATAAGAGGGTGTGCAGAGCGAGTTTTGAGCAGTTGGAGAGTTGAATTGAGTCTGACTGCTCCTCCACCCATGCTACACCCCTCACTCACTGACCAAAAGAGAGGGAGAGGAAGGAGAAGAGAGAAGACAGAGACAATCGGCTATTGCAAAACTTTTTTGTTTTTTTCTGAGCGAACTGTTCACACACGCTGCGTTGTTGAAAAAAAGGGGGGGGGAATCGTATATATTTTTTCATATCTGTGAAATAAGAAATATTGTAATCAAGAGTTTATTTAAGAATTAATCCTAAAATAAACAAACAAGGTTTATGATTATTTGTTGCCTATGGGATTTGTGACTCAAATAATAAACATCTATTTCAGTTGATTCCTTTCAGGAGGCAGCAAGCAGGAAAAAAGGACTACAAACCTAATCCCAGCCCAGACTGTGGCCTGTGGCACTCATATTTCCCTGGAGACTTTTAGTTGTTCACTTTGTTTTTTCTCCAATTAAAAACGTTTTTTTTATTTTGTTCTTTTTCCTATGGACCCCTGGTGAAGCACGGAATAACAGGAATCATGCATCAACCCCATCATCATCTAAGTGATCAAGACCACACTACTGAGCTTCATTGAGTCTTCCGAAATCAGAACCACCTAGGACCACACTTATGTACCGGTGAATACTTCAGTCTTCACCTCATTATATAAAGGCATCTGGCAGTGATCTCAGCCATTTATGGCTTCTCCTGGCATTTCACTTTTTGTCAAGTGTCTTTGTTGCAACATCGTGTGTGTGTGTGTGTATATATATATATATATATATATAAAACTATCCTTCAGCTTATAAAACACTTAGATACAGTCTTTTTAAAATATTTTTATACATTTTAGATACTGTGTGTGGCTCTAACAAATCAAGAGGGTAATTTACTGAAACATAAGATTAATATAGAATGACTTTTTATTATATCAATTACAGTAACTTGATACCAGCACATGTTCTCCTTCTCTTACCCCTCTTCCAAGCTAGTATCATCTCCATCAAGCTATACGCAGGGATACTTCTTAAAAACAAAGAAATAGACAGTTTAGAAGACCAGTAGCCTCTGACGAGATTGTATTGATACCTTGACACGGAAACCGTAATAATGTTACTAGACCACTAGTAACCAATGGGACAATATTTGTCTGTATATATTAATAAAGATCTCTCTCTTCCTTTCTCTCTATCTCATATATAAGTTATCTTGTTGGATTTTCAAAATGCAAACTGAAATAACATTCCATTTGACATATCGATACTTGATTTGGAATAGCCTCTTTTTTTTTTTTTTACTTGAACTATGTTATTGGCACAAAATTATTTTGCTTTAGTTTTCATGAAAATACTTGTTCTGAACACAAAAACTGTTAGACTGTAGACGTTTTCCCTTACTCACTAAAACAGATTAAAGAGAAGTTATTGTATGCAATTATTCAGTATTCTCGCTTGAATGCTTCAAAAAGCAATATATATTAAATGAAGTAACGCTAAGCATGTCTGTATGCTTGCATATTTCTTTCCTTATTAATTACAATTATTGTCAATTGTTCTTTACAATTAAGTACAATTAAATTACGCCAATTTAAGTGTTCTTCACATTATCATTTATTATTGATTGATTAGCATCAAGTAGTAAAACAATATCTTTTCATGCTTTCATTATAAAACTAAAGTCACTCAAATTAGTTTCTGTTTATTTGTAAATAATTCAGTCAGTTTTTTCCTTTTACTTACAGACAATACTTGGTAGGTACAACCAGTTTAAGTTGGGTCATTTATTGTACTGACAGTGAGATTAAACTGTCAAACAATAGCTTTTTAATATACTGATTATGTATATGTGAGTGATGTGCTAAAATTTTGCAAAAGAACATCTCATTAATTCACTATTCGATCTTATTGTTTTCTAATTCAATCACTTTTTTCACTATTATAGATGATTCTATTAATGCATGTGTTTTATAGTATAGCAATAACATTAGCATTTTGTATCTTTTGAATCTTTTCAGGTTAATTTACTTATGTGGTTTGCAATCTGGTTCTGCATTTTAAGCACCCCACCGAACCCCAGACACACACTGCCGTGAGTATCTTTTCCCCTACAGAAATTTTTCACAAACCATAAACTACTTTTTTATGCTATTAATTACTTTTAACACAAATCCTATCTGAATAAAAATTTATTTTTTTAAGGTTTTTCCCTTTTGTTTTAATTTTCTTTTCCTGGGGATGAGGCATTCTACCGGATGCCAAACATTCTCCCTTTAGTTTAGTTACTCCAACCGAGAGATCTTTTTAAGATTCTAACCGTCCTTTTAAGTGCAATTGTTTGTATTTCTATTGCACTTGGGTATATTCCCCAGATAGTTTTTGACATTCTTTTTCATTAGCCCGGTTGCTCCTAATAATGATATCTCCTTAAGATTCCAGTTTCTTTTCATGGCGTACATAATAATTAATGAAAGAAGAAAATCTATTATAATTAATATGTCTGATTTGCTGCTGAATTGGTTTCAATCTTAGATTTATATTTGCTGTTGCAATTAAAATGTTTTTTCTCACTGCAAAAAGTATTTCAAACAGAATATCCTGTATTTATAAAGAAAATAATTATAATGCAATTATGCATCAGGCCCACACGAGATGAAAGCTAAGCAAAATGGAATTGATTTTTCACAATAGATGCTATATAGGTCTGAAGTAAGAAATCTTGGACACTTAATTTTATATGTAAGAAGAAAGCTATAATAAAGACAACCTATTTCTTAAAATGTCACATTGCATTTGACAAATGGATATTTAACTCTGACTAGTCAATTTTACTATTATTTCTTTCACTATGTTCTTTACAAGAATAAAATGCATTTTTCTTTAGCTTTTTTTTTCAGAAATTACTTATTGAAAATTTACAATTTTCTTTTTGTTTGATTTATTGAAATATTATTGTTCAAGTATCAGATTTTCAGATTCAATGTATGATATTACATATATGTATAAGGCATTTTTTTTTTAGAGGTGGCAAATTTTAAATTGACAACTGTATATTCTTAAATTGCAGATTTGGCCCAACTATTGGTTATTTGGGGTTCAGCTTTGTTTGGCACATCATGAAGAGACTGACAATCAAACAGCATTTGAAAACTGCAAATGTAATTATTTACATTTGATGAACAAATGATTTATATTTAATGAACAAATAAGTTCACAAAATGGGCCTGTCAACTGGCCACCTAATTTGGGTGATTTAACCCCATTAGATCATTTTTGTTGAGCATATTTAAAGTACCACATCTATGCTGATAAACTAGACACAATAGACCACTTGAAAGACAATATTTAATGTGTTATTGACACCTAATTTAATGTGTAGAATTTGTGAAAATTGGAGCTCTAGATTACACCATATACATGCGAGACGTGGAAGCCATATGCCTGAAATTGTATATTATAAATGCTAAAAAATAATCTTTGGAAGAAAAACATATTTATATAATGAACATATTTATCACCTTATTTTTGGAACAGAAGAAAATACTAAATATGCGAGATTAATGCCCCCCCCCCAAAAAAAAATGGAGGACATATCATTTTTGATAAAAGAGAAAATTTATTTCATATGCAATATAAATGTTTAAATATTGTAAAAAGTGAGGATATTTTGATTAAAAGCAAAAATGAGATGCAACACAAAATCCATATTAGAGCAATATTTCAGAAAATTGAAGAATATGGATTCAAGCTGAGTTCTGAAAATGTAAGTTCTTAAAGAAGATTAAATATTTAGAGCAGATTATTGACAGTAAAGAAAGAAAAACAGACCTAAAAAGGGTTGAAACTATAAAGACTGTGTCCACACCTGATAATGTTGCTAAACTCAGAGCTTTGTTGGGATTAGTAAGTTATTCTAGCATGCATATCCCAAAAGTGTATGATATGAATGTGGCATTAAATAATTTGATAAAAAAGGGAACAAAGTGGATATGGTCTGAAGAATGTGAACAGAGTTTATAAAATATAAAATCTGTTTGGCAGCAGACCGATCATTGGCAGATTTCGATCTAAATGTACAAAAATAACATTGAAGGACAATTGTAGCTGTTCATATAAGATTCATTTCAACGGCTAATGCATTGAAAACTGTAGCTTAGTCTCTACTGTTCTCTAAATCATATTAAATGATTCATGAGATTGTAGAGACCAAGTTACAGTTTTCTTTTAACAGTAAATCAATAAAAAAAAACAAACAAATCAGATTTAGAACATGCAGGAAACAAATTTAAACAGAATTTGATAACAATTTCATTCAGTAAAGTTTTCAATTTGGATTTTATTTTTGTGAAAAACAACGTAAAACCCTATGCTAAATCCACTATATTTTCTTTGATATGGATCTATTTTTATATACACAGAGACACACGTTATACACATTGAAAAATACAAGCATAAAAAAATAAATCGCTCATCACTAAAAATAATAATATAACTTAAAGTTTGGAAAAAATCTATTGATGAAAAAAAAAGAAAAAAACTGTACAAGAAACAATTACATTTTGTTTACATCTAAAACTTATCAAAATAATCCAAAAAATAAACGAGTCAGCAAAAGTTGATGAAATTAATAGAATTTCACTAAATTTACCTATTTTTCACACACTAAATTAGCTTGTTTACTTTAAGCTACTGTTGAATAATTTTGAAAGGATACGTACAAGTTTCAACAAAAGATTCTCATACATAATGATAGGAATGTTGCCAGGCCCAATTGCCTTTCTTACATCAAAATTCCTGATATGTTTGACAACATCTAGAACAGATATATATGCAAACTATTCTCTACACTTTCTGCTAAAATGTTTTCATAATCCACAAGTTTGGTGGTTAATAGACAATATTATGAAGAATAAAAAAATAAATTGTGTAATACGACTTTTAGAGATGAAGCATCACATATGTTTGCATTTTAGTGTGGTAGGATGGCAGGATGGCAGTAGTTGATAATAAAAGAGTAAAAACAAGTAGTTCTCAGTTATACCGATTTAATGTAAAATTTTTAAATCTTATTTTTTAAATTATTATTTTAATCATGAGTAGTTTGAAAATTAATTTGTAGACAATAATTTCCGTGTGAGATAATATACTGTTCTAAATCTTTTTTTTTTTTTTTTTTTTTTACACAGTGGTCACCACTTATCAAGGCCCGGAAGTCACTCAGGGATAAGGGTTATTGCAAGTACAGTACATTAGTGTGGAGATTTGATGAAGTGTTTACTTAAGGGGGCGGTTCATTAGGAATTTGTTAACGTTGGACTTGAAGACATCCAAGTTGTAGTCCGGTGGGAAGCAGGCAAACGGAACAGAGTTCTACAGGCGTGGAGTTCTAAGAAAGAAGCTTTGTTCATGGAATCCACGTTTTGATTTAGGCACAGATAAAGAGTGGGGGAAATTTTTCACAGTGGATTCAGCTAGACGGGTGTTTTTCGTGAAAGATTTATATCCAAAGACACAGAATGAGTTTTTTATTTTTTCAACAACTTCTCTCATATTTTGCCATCTATTATAAAGCCTGTGTGTATGTCCAGCTAAAAGTCAAAGACTACAAAACAGACACTCACAAGGTTCTTCATTGGTGTTGCCTTGAATAAATATCTAAAATTTAAAAAAAAAATGTCGTTAGTCAGATGGTTTGGCAGTATTTTTGTTTAGGAGACACAAGGGCAGTAAGTTAATTGGAGTACCTTCTGTCGAAGTACTTTTAAAACAAGCAGAGACAGGTAACACTACAGTAGGGTAACAAGGATAGAATCTTAGTTTGTTTGAAAGTTTTATTCAAATGATGAATTTTTTACTAAATTACTTTTAAAACGTTTAAAAAAGATTTCAACAAACTGGATCAGTAATTGCTACTATTTTACCTCATATTCTAGAAGTTGGATTCACGATTTTAGCTTACATATTTATGAGGTATCAACTTTAAAAATCCGGAAGGGATATTTTAATATCACCCAACTTTAACACATACACATATGCACACGTGTGCATACAGCTGTGTGTGTGTGTAATTTTCTTCTTTTTTATTCTTATTTTTTTTGCCTTTTGGCTAGAGATCATTAATAAAAAGAAATTAATGAAAAAAAAAATGGTCTGCATTTGGTTTGCTAGCCAAAATGCGATCTAATGTTCTAAGCAGCTTTATTGAGTAACAACTCAAGTAGGAGTGGAATTATGGCTAAAAATAAAAAAAATGTATTGGTCAACAAATAAGGTCTGGTAAATAAACATAAAATGAAAAAAAGAAAATAACAACTCAGCAGCCAAGATAACATTAATCAACTGATGATGCTAATATATAATGAAAGAAAAAAAATCTCAAGAACAAGGTCAACTTTTCATATCTGAATAAAATGTTAGATGAAAAATAAATGCAACACTTTTTAAATATCATTGTTCATATATGATGTTAAAAAATTATTATATTACTAGCTGTACTTTTCCGGTGATGTCCGGGAGTTTTTTTTTTACTTTCAATTTCCAAAAGGTAACAAAGTAATTCATTCCATTTTTTTCTACCTCTTAAGAAAAGATTAAAATCCTTGACTTAAATAGACAGAAAGCAAAATGCACCGAGGTGAATTTAATTACATAATTATTTAAAAAAATGATTTTTTAAAGTTATTTTTGTCTATTATGCTGTTGCATTTTTTATTTCAATAAGCGAACCATTAATAACAAATTTTTAAAAATTAATAATAGCATGAAAATCACATAAGGGCAAGACGAGAAATGGTCACACAATTTTATTAATATAAAGATTAACAATAAATACGTTATACAAAATTATTACAAAATCATTTCTTTTAAATATGATATTGATTTTGCATAGCTTGATATTTTATTCTTCCTCTTTCATCTTCTTTTTTTGTGTTTGAATTGTGCATTTTGGAATTGCATTTTCCTGTTATTGACTCAGCCCTTTGATCTTCCTTATCTCCTGACCTGATTTTTACCTAGTCATGTTCATATATTTCGAACGCATCCCCTGCTCCCTCTCTGCTCTATATGGCATGGGACTGATAAGCTAAATTGAGTATGATGAAACTGTTTGGAAGCCGTTGAATAGCATGCAGCTATTTACTATTGGAGCATTTTTTCTAATAAAATTTCGGCATCATAACAAGTTTGTACTAATACTAGACATACTCGTGACCCGTTGGGTCACAACCAATATTACTTTTTATTTTCTGATTTCATTCTAAAATTCATAAACTTTGATATACCTTTTAAGGTGTACTTTTTGTATAATTAAAAATAACAAGTCGCCTTTCTTCTATATTATCCTTACTATTATTTTCGATAATGCCAAACTACATAAAATGTAGTTGTTGGTTCGATCTTTGCCAAAGCCGAGCTATGCTGATGACTGCTATTTAGCAAGAAACGTTCATGCATGGATAACAAGTAAATAGGAACTTATGTATATAAAAAAAATTATAAAAAAATAAAAATATGTCCCGTCAAAAGGGGCAACTTGATGTAGGCATTTGTGTGCAAGGGAGCAAACCTATCACTTAAGTAAATGAATTTGAATACAATGGCAGTGTTCCCACAAAGCTATTATTTCTGATAAAAAATAATAATAAAAATAACCACTATTATTATAATTTATTATTCTTACATAGAAGTGCAGAGACCTATTATTTTGCCATCCAATTTAAATACGTGTTTATGGTGTGTACATATGCATATATATAAGTTAGCTGATCGCACTGAGAAAACGAAGTCACTCTTTGTCTAAATGCTCACAAAGACATTTAAAAATATTAACGAATAGTTGCTTCAACAAAGAGTAAGAGGAGTTGAGAGAAATAATTACGAGAGAGATAAGTAACTTGTTCAATTATTTTTGGCTATTGAGAACTATTAAAACAATTCTTTTCCAAACAACTCAATCACAGAACTAAAGTATATATCAAGGCATGTAAGGCATATACTTTGTGTTATTAAAATAGATAAACAAATGTTAACTCACACTTAGTATAAAAGTAGATAATAGATGACGCTACTAAAAACTTTTTGGCAACATAATCTCAGAAGATAAAGTTTGGTATGAATCTATACATAGTGGCCTAACGTTATCTTTACTAGCAAAATATGCTCCCCTCCTCCCCGATTATCTTTTATTAGTAAATGTAATGTTTAATTCAAATTAATGTATTGAATGTAAACTACATTTATATGCATCTATATATTATAAGAGAGTTTTAGTATTTTTGGAGTTTGTTAAAAAGATACACATGATTGGTTGACAAAAAAAAAAAAAAAGAGAGAAAAGAAAGAGTACACATTACTAAGGCAGTAGTTTATTGTCAAATTATCAAAATACTGATGAAATCTTATCCTTTTTTGTTTATAAAATATTGGACAATTAAAACAAGCTTTACTTAAAATATTCATATTGTATAGATGAATTAGGGAAAAACTGGAGAAATAAATGTACAAGATGACAGAAAAAATGTGTTAAATGCAATTGGAATTGTATTCACTGTGGCAATCCAATAAGAATACTGACACTTATGCAGAAAACAGACCATGTTATTTTTGATATATTCCAACAGGTTATGAAAAGTGTCAAACAAAAACTTTGCGATTTGTTTTAAAAACTTTTCAGATACTCTTCATTTGCCTTGTCAGCTTCCCTTTTTTATGAGAAAATTTGATAATTGCTTCCGGAGATTGCTCACTTTAACTATTTTTGACACATTTATTGAATTTTCAGCAATATTTTTACCACGTTTGCCAATTATCCGCCGTCTGTTTCAGCACTTTCATCTGCAATATACGGTTTTAACAAAACCAATATTCTGCACAAGTACCAAGATGTTTCACTTTAAGCTTTTTGTACTGGTCATACCAGAGTTCAAATCTCATGTAAGTTTTAAAAATTTTTTAATTGGATACGTGCTTTATAAATTATGCAAAAAAAAAAAAAAAATGTATAAAATATAAAGTGACCACCTTCTTTTTATAATATGTCAAAAAAAAAAAAATTAATTCTTCAGGAGATTGAACACTTGCTATCACCATAATTAAATTAATTTCACTTTTACAGTCATATACATCAAGTGTCACCTGTATTTAACATTTATTTTTGGTGGCTTTCAAATCATAAATTACTTCAATCATTTTCAGTTTCCAGAATCAGAAACATTTGTGCTGATATTGAAGCACCAAGATTTGGTCACAAAATCATTTTGAATAGGTATAAAAATATAAACAAACAATTAGAACTCACTAACACCCATAACTTATTCTAATGAGTTTAGAAAAATCAATATGTCTAATTAGCAGTATCATTCTTTTTTTCAAATTTAAAACTCACTTAGACTAAAACAAATTAATAGATTTCTAAGCCTATCACTTCAGTTGAGTAAAGCAGCAGTCAATGTTTTTGATAGCATTGAACTATTTTGTGATCCAACCGCTTGCACTATATATTCAAGGATGTTTCAAGGACACTTCTTATGACTTCTGCAAGTGTACTATTAAAAAGTGATTGCTCTGCTCATTGTTCCCTTCAATTAAAGTCAAGTGATACTTTATAAGGAAGTAACTGTATCTATCTGGTGTTGCTCGTTTTTTTTTTTTTCTTTTTTAACAATGCCATTTATTAATTTAGCATATTCTTAACAAAGTGTAGTTAGACAACAAAAAGAAAGTTTCGGTTTACTCTAGATTACAAATGACCCGGAGAACGTTTTGTATCATCCATTTGCTAACTTACGATATTTCCTCCCAAAATACAAAGAATTTTTAAATATTCACTAAAATGCAGCAATTAATCAATATATAATAAAAATAAATTATTCCTTCATAATGAAGTCAACTTTTTTTTCTGTAAAAATGTCAGCAACTTAGTTCAAGTTAAAACAAATTTTTCTTCAAGACGTAAATAAAATATGCAATCTTCTCTCAAAATTTCTTCCCAAAAATGATAATTTGTTTTTCTAAATGATAATCTTTTTTTTTTTTTAATTTTCTCATCGGTTTGTTCAAGCTGAGGATGGAGCATCCTACTAGATGCCAAACATTCACCTGCTAACTCAGATATTCCAACCAAAAGATCTTTTTAAGATTCTGACCGCCACTTTAAGTGCAATTGTTTGAATTTCTCTTGCACTTGGTTCAATGGATATATTTGCCAACTAATTTTTGAAATTATTTTTCATGAGTTCAGTTGTTCTTATAATTACCAAAATGATAGAGATCTTTCTAAGATTTCAGGATTTTTTTTTTTTCATGTCAAACACAAAACTTTGGTATGTTGTTATCTTTTTCCTCTCAGCTCTGATTAACCCAGCATTATTGGGGATGCTAACTTCTACTAAGGTTGCTTCTTTTTCCTTCTTGTTCCATATCTCTATGTCAGGTTTTATGGCTCCATAAGAACGTTTTGAATTAAATAAGTATAAGTAGTTCTAGGGATTGCATAGTTATAGTGTGTGGTGCATCACTTATTTCCAACTGTTCTTTCTGGTACATGTTTCCAGGAGTAAAGTTAGATGTGCCTGGTCAGTTTAATCTTTCAGTGAAATCAGTTACCAAATATACAAAATTATATATCCGAATACAAAAATGAAATTTATGAAGATCTCCTTCAATGCCTCTGTTCAGTCTCGAAAGACAAAAAATACCTTCTGAATCGGCATTGTTTGTGTCCAGTGGCAAGGAAAGTCCAGGATGACCGGAAACAATGCTAAGTGAAGAGCACATTCAGCACCTGGAAGTCCCAAATGGTCACCCATTTAGTACTGACCAGGTTCAACATTGCTTAACTTTGGTGATCCAGTGGGAACCCATATGTCAACCTGATTATGCCGTATAATGCTAAGATCTCCTTAACACATGGCATTTAAATGCTGTTATTATGCCTTTACTGCATTTGGTAACAAATTCACAAAAAGATTACAGTGGCTATTGTATTGAAGACTTTTGAAATGTTGAAATATGTTTTAATATTGTTATTGTTCATTTGAAGTAATATGTGTAAATTAGAAATTATGTTAAAGAAGGCTTTACTTTAAAAAAAATCAGATCTTATTGAGTTATTGATAAAGGCCTCCACAACATCTTTTATTAATTTTTTTAATATAGTACTATATAAAAATATCTTGTTGGATTTTAGAATTTAGATCTAAATAGCATCCCATCTGACACATCAATATTTGATTCTATCTAGCTACTCTTTTTTTTTCGTTTTTTTTTTTTTGGTCCAGCATATTTTTTATAATACCAAAATGGATTGCTTAAGTTTGTTCTACAAAAATTCTGATTGGAAAGGTTGTTATGATAAATCTTTGAACCTTGAAATATGATTTATCTCCCTTATATTATTTAACTTATTACTGAGCATTTTTTAAATTTTTTTTATTTCTTGTGAATATTGATAACATTTTGTGTGTTTCTGTATATGTGTGTGTGTGTGTGTGTGTGTGTGGTTTTCGCCTATACATGATTTACACATTTTTCTTTTTATTTGACTTTGTTTCTCGCCCATTTTTTTAAAATCTTACTATATATATATTTTTTAAATAAGAATTGAAATAATAAAACAACAGAAACTAATTTTTTTTTACTCTTCCTATAAAATGTGCAACCAATAAATCCTTGTTACAAGTAGTAGTTTTTAATATACTCATACTTTTTCAAATAAAGAACGTTTTCTCAACAATACGAGCCATGTCATGTTCAAAGTGAAAGAACTGTTACAAGGACGAAGAAAAACGAGCGAGAAATTCAAATTTCATAAACGCTTCTTAATTCCTTGTGCTTGTGGATCCTGAAGATTAAGCTTCATTAGTTTTATATAAAAAGAAAAAAGAAAAACCTGACTTTGATCTGTGTTAGCTATTAGGCATGCTGCTTTTGTATTCTCAGTAATATTTTTTTTATTTGAACTAAAGAGAAATTAATGATCTTCTCTTTCTAGGTTAGTTCTGTTACAAAAGACGTTTTTGCCCTTTCTTTAAGCATGGCTTCATTTTATTCGATTAGCAGAAAAATAACAGATTTATTCATAATATTGTTATTAGATAAAATATTATAGAAATTCTATAAACTGAATAAGAATAAAATGATAATTCTTAAAATTATAAATAAGACTATTATTAGAATGTTCAAATAAATGATTAGTTTGTAAATCTTGATCACTAGAATCCGAGAAAATGATTTCTGCATATTTGTATCAAGTTGACATAGCAAACATTGTATATTTTAAACATTATCTATATATCTATAAAAGTGAAATTGTCTGTGTGTACATTTCCCTACCAAATTATTCTGTCAATTTTCAGTTAAGGTGTATTGAGATTTAGAAAAATTTTCATAATTGGTTTTCGGACAGAAATTTGACTGTCAGGGGTCAAAGTTCAATGATTTGACCTTTGAAAACTCTACCAAACTCCTCCGCCAATTTTGGGCTTAAACACATGAAATTTTAGATGTAGGTTCCTTGGACATGGATCAAACTTTTTAACTTGATTTGAGCTTAAAACAATACATGTTAAGGGATCAAAATTGGGGTCAAAGTTGAAAAACATTTGACCTCTCGGCCAATTTTTGGTTTAAATGTGAAATTTTACATAAAGTGTATTCAGACATAGGGCATGCTTTTTAATCGGTTTTTGGCTGAAAACTTGGCTACCAAGAGGTTAAAGTTCAAAAGATTTTACCTTTGTGGTCTCTAGCAAACTATTCAGCAAATTTTGGGTCTAAACATTTGAAATTTTACATAAAGGATATTCAGACATGCAGCAAGCTTTTTAATCAGTTTTGGGGCAAAAATGTGGCTGCCAAGAAGTCAAAGTTGAAAGAGTTGTCCTTTGCAGACTCTACCACACTCCTCCACCAATTTTGGGTCTAAACACTTGAAAGTTTAGATGTAGGTTATCTGGACATGAGTCAAACTTTTTAATATATACATACATATGCACATAAAGTTATGAACAGTACATAGGGCCTGAGCAAAGCTGGGCCGAACTGCTAGTATATATATGAAGTTCAAATATATTGATACAAACATGTACAACAAAATACATAATTTTTCACAAGTGCTCAAGCTTTTATAAATAAAATTATATAAACACTAGAAAGAGTCTATGTGGATCAATCAATGTTTTGATGTTAACACGTTTCATGGGGGCTCGAAAGAGATTTAAGTAATCAAAAATTAAAATTATTCAAAAGACAAAAAAGTTACAGTTGAAAAATAAACCTCATTGAACATATCATTTATTCTTCCTATGATTAGATGACCCCCTACACTACCTCAACAAATTTTCTGAGCACAAGTATAATGAACCTTCACATAATGTTTAAGACCTCCTTATCCCCATCTCTTCTTCCCCTTCCAGACAATACTTAATTTCAATGCAAGCAATTCAAACCTACTTAAGATTTATGCACATTCATTTTCCAGATACATGTACAACCACCACTTTCACATACTATTCACCATGCACTAAATATTTATATACACATAACATAGGGAATAGTTTGCAATAGTAGGATCAATTAGAGTTTAAGGACCCCACCAAATAGGTGTAACACAAAAAAATAGTTTTTGATTGATATCTCTTGACCTTGATCTTTGCACACACATGGTATCTCTAAACAAACAAAAAAACAAGTATTTTTTTTTCGTCAACGATTTATTTTATAATGTAGTATGTGTTTGATTTATTTACAAAACACTGCAGAAGTTGAGTGAATTGGGCTACAAAACTCTGTGTCATCTCCATACTCTCCAGACCTCCCACCTACTGGCTACCACTTTTTCAAGCATCAAGATAACTTTCTGTGTGAGAAATGCCTCAAAAACCTAAGCGATATCAAAAATGCCTTCAGCAACTTCATCACCGCCAGAACACAAGATTTTTCGTTGCTGGCATAAATGTGTTGATTCTGATGATGCTTATTTTGATCAATAAATTTTTGTTTGAACCAAGATTTGTTCATCTGAATTAAAATGTTAAGAACTGCAATAACTTTCTTGTCAACCTGATAAATACACATATCCATGCCTATATATTCATATTGAGTTAAACAGAGCTGAGAGAGAAAAGATAACAAAATACACATATGACATGAAAAAGAAACTGGAATCTTAGGAAGATCTCTATCATTCCAGTAATTATAGCAGCAATTGGTCTTGTGTAAAAGAATTTCAAAAACACCTAGATAATAATATACACGGGGAACCAAGTGCAAGAGAGATTCAAACAATTGTGCTTAAAGGTCAGAGTTCTTAAAAAATATCTTGGTTGGGATATATAAGATAGCGGGTGAATGTTTGGAATCTGGTAGGATGCACACTCTATAGCAGGCACGACAGGAAAACAAATGAACATATATCTAAAGTAATGGCAGAAACACTAGAAGATGACCTCCAATCAGTAGTGGAATGGGGACAAAAATGGATGGTAACGTTCAATGCCACCAAGACAAAACTGGTTTCATTCAATAATTACAAGAAACCTTCTCTACCACCTATAGCAATGGCCAATGACTCTTTATCTGAGAGTACGTCTCTCAAGCTCCTTGGCCTAACATTCACAGGAAACATGAGTTGGAACAATTACATCGAGGGCATCGCCAGGGCCGCTGCAAGGAAGGTGGGCTCTCTCTACCATGCTAGAAAACTTCTAACACCCGAAAGTATCCTGTACCTCTATAAGGCCACTATTCGCCCATGTATGGAGTATTGCTGTCATATTTGGGCCGGTGCATCGGCTACTAGTCTCTCGCTCCTTGACAGGGTTCAAAAGAGAGTCGCAAATCTGATAGGCCCTTAACTGGCATCTAAACTTCAGCCTCTGTCCCATCGTCGAAATGTTGCATCCCTCTGCCTGTTCTACAAGTATTATAATGGTGAATGCTCTGAAGAACTGCAAGCACTTGTACCCCCACGACGTGAACACCCTCGACAGACCCGACAAGCTGCAAAATCCCACCCCCACACTGTAGAGATCCCTAGATGTAAAATATCTTTCTACTCCAGTAGTTTCTTCCCCAGAACAGCTAGACTTTGGAATTCCATTCCAGGTCACTGCTTCCCCAACTGTACTGACATGCATAAGTTCAAGTGCAACGTGAACCAACATCTCGCTGCCCTAATCCCTACATAGTACCCCAGTAGATGTTTCCCCTGATAGTAGCCCCCTACACCAAAGTGGCAATGTACCTTGTTTGGGGTGAAAATGTAATAAAAAAAAAAAAAAATTAAAAAAAAAACAATTCCCAGCTTGAACAAACTGATAAGTATATATATATATATATATATATATATATATATAACCACACACATTTTCTCTGTGTATCTGTCAATCTCTCCCACTGTCTCTGTATCTCTTTTGGTGGCTGTTTATGTTTGATTAGTAAAGCACAGTGAAGCTGAATGAATTGATAAACAGGATGCGTTTGTGCATAGTACACAGAAAAAAAATCAAGCGCAAATCTTAATCTATTAGAGAGTTTTAATTGCATTGTAAAATGTTAGTTGTAGTTGATTAGAAATTGGAAACAATAAAATGTGACGGCTATGCTTTTTGTATTTTGTAATGTTTGTTAAATGTAAAATATAGAATGAAGGTTTATGTGTGAGTAGCCAATGAAATTGCTGTTAGAATTAACAGTGAATATAAATAGACCGTTCATTATTATGAAAAGAGGTGTTGGTACAAGATAAAAGCATGTAATGACAAAACAAAATGCTTACAATGATTCACAATAAGTGTAGACTATAAAGTATTTTCTCTCATGATGACTGTGATAGTGGAAGTAGAAAAGAAATAATGAGTAAGGTGTCCTGCTACCACTTAGAAGCATGTCATATTTGGGAGAGTGAATTGGAGCAGAGAAATAGCAGCAATTTACAGAATTAAACCGAATGATTAATATGGGAAAACATACATAAGATACAGGCAGATAGTGTGGTCATTTTGGATTAATGTGTGGGCTCAGTGTTTCATTGTCTAAGCTGTCTTATTTATAGACGGGAATAATCGTTACTATTTTATTATATGCATAGATATACATACACCAATATATATATATATATATATATATATACTTTATATACTTTAAAGAACCCCAAAATCTATTAAACTGTAGAAGAGAAATAGCAAATAACTGTGTTCACAAAATAAAATTTACTCTAGGATAGCGATACAAAATAGTTTTAAAACTAGCAAAAACAATAGAAAATACACAAATAAATAAATTAAATAAACATGAATATACATAAACGATCACACATATATGTATGTATATATATACGTATATATATGTACACATGTATATTTATATATAAACTAACAAAAAAAAGTCTGCCTTAAACAACTAAACTAGTTTAAAAACAGATCCTTTGTTCGATAAAATGCATGCCCATTGGCTGATAGGAAGGGGCGCGGTGGATACTAGAAAACTAAATCCTCAATAGAAGAGGACCATATAAAAACGATAAACAACCACAGAATCCGCGCATAAGTGTGAGGAATCCTAGAGTGGATGAAACGCCGAATATTCAGTGTAGCTTAATCGCCATATATATTTTATAAATTACTAACTAGCTCTACCTACGTATTGAGCACTTTTGAAGTAAATACTTAAAGTTTACGCATAAATCTATACTTTCGTATATTAATTTTATGTGAGTAAATGAAGTAGTTATATATATATATATATATATATATATATATAGGCGCGAACAAACACCCCATAATTTTATCATACCATATTTCTTCAAACTGAAACATAATTATCAAAGTATACTTATGCGGATAGATATGAAAAGTTTTTATTAAAGTTTGTGCCTATTTCCATTCTATGGAGGCCAGGCGCGAATGCAGACCCCACAATTTTATTATACCATCCCTATTTAAGTTAAAACATACTTATCAAAGTATTCTTATGTACATCTATATCAAAAACATTTTTTTAAATTTTTTATTTCCATACTTTGTGAACCAGGCGCTAACGCAGACCCCACAATTTTAATGAACCACCGTTCTGCCAGATCAAACATACCCATTCCTGTGTCTCCATACATCTATCATTATATGTAATCAGTTTTTTAAAATAGTCAACCATATAGGAGCCTATTCGTGTCTGGACACACACACAGCTTTATATTATATTATATATATATATATATATATATATATATATATATATATATATATATATATATAGTCAAAGTTGTGTTCTTCATGATAAAAGCGTTGTTTGAATTCTAAAATAAAAATACATATGAAATAAGTTTATAAGCCAAGTTATAGTGCAATATTAGGCAAAATCAACAAATATTTATTTGTTTAAAATTAATATTTCAGCAATATATGGCATCATCAGAATTTTATATATTTTTGAAAAAAAAATTCTTTTAATTATTAAAATTCTGATGATGGTATTTATTGCTGAAATATTACTTTTAAACAAATAAATATTGTTTATTTTACATAATGTTGTGTTGTAATTTGGCTTATAAATGTATTGCATACATATTTTTATCTTAAAACTTAAATAATGCTTTTATCATGGAGAACACAATGTTGACTTTCATATCACAGACCAAGCTGTGTGGCATCAGAAAATATTACTGTTGGAAACAACACGTGGACTTATATTACTGTATCTTCCATTTACCACCATGAAGAAAAAATAAAATTCTGATGACGGTATTTATTGCTGAAATATTAATTTTAAACAAATCAATATTTATTTTACATAATATTGTGTTGTAATTTGGCTTATAAACGCATTTCATAAATATTTTTATTTTAATTGTCATATATATATATACATATATATTTTTTTTTAATTTTTTTTATTACAAAACAATTATTTACAAAACAATTATTTACAAACAAGGCACATTGCCACTTTGATGTAAGGGGATACTATCAGGGACATAAGCTACAGGGATACCGACTGGCAAGCATGTTAGTCTTCTTAGTTGCAGAGCAAACAACCTCATGATTGTTGGATAGTGGGGGAATTGTTGATTGCCCATTATTTACTACACTGTTGTAGATTTTCCAGAAGTCGCGGGTTCCTAATTTCTGTGCTTCAATACGTTTTTTGGTGGTTTCAGTAAATTCTCTCTTAGCTGTCACTATTTCTTTCTTACAGTTACTTCTGGCTTCTATAAACGTCTGTCTGTTTGAACTGGACTTATGTCTGTTAAATCTGCAGTATGCATGCTGCCTTTGTGCAATGGCAGCTGCACAAGTAGAAGTAAACCATTGGGGGGAGTGGGGCTTGCTATAAAATTTCTGCGTGGGAACATGTGTTTCAATTGCTGTTTTGAACCATTCAGTGGTCTCATTTGCACACTGTTCAACAGGAAGTGAAAAGATATTTCGCCATGGGGTGTCTCTGATGAGATCCCTGATGGCTTCCCAGTCAGCCTTTTTATAATATCTCGTTTTGAGCAATGGCTCTTCAGTTTTGTCTTCAGAGCGAGTTCAACCATTATCACTATGATCGGCATTCGCAAGTGGGCTGTGGGCATTCGTTACACAATCATCGGGAACTGTGGTCAGAAACAGATCTAGAAGTGATGCGTGTTGTTCTTGCTGGTCTGGGAAACGGGTTGGAAACGGAACCATCTGTGATAGGAAATGAGATATAGAGAAGCTACCTGTCGTGGTACCAGCTGCATCTGTGTAAGTAGAAAATCCAAGCCAGTTGCTGTGGTGGACATTGAAGTTATCAAATACATGCACTTGTGCACTAGTGTTGAGAGAAAGTGCTGTATCTATGCTGTCAGAGACTTTGTTTATTAGGATGCAGTCCTGGGTCGAGGGAGAGCGGTAAAATAAAAGTAAATAATGTTATGTTGCATGTTAAGTCTAAAGCACATAAAGGCTTGATTGTCCGATTCTAGTTTTGTTTCTCTAGTCAATATACACACACTAACAGGAAAATCTGACATTGCCTGGGATTGAATCAGAATCAACAAATGATACACATTTCCAATACCTATATTGTCCTTGAAATCGGTAAAATCACTCACTTTTCAATCAAATCAATTGATTGCCTGCTCTAGTCAGGGACCCACCATGGTTCACCGGAAGGAAGCCCCACATGCCTCCTCATAATGATTAATCCACAATACATTGTAGTCTACTTTTCAGGGTAGAGAACCTACTGTTAATTTTATGAAATTATTTTATATAATAGCTTGAATTAAGGTTTAAAATACAAAAGTCTAGTATCAATTGTGCTCTAAACAGAAACATTCAATTCAAATGCACCAATGTTGATCAAGAACCTACCGTTGATTTTATAAAATTTTGTTTACATAATGGCTTCAATTAAAGTTTAAAATACAAAAGTCAAGTATCACGATTCAATTATGCTCTAAAAAAAAACATTTATTTTGAATGCACCCCAATCTTATCAAAGAAACTACTGTTTATTTTATACTAGTGGGGGTACTCGGCGTTGCCTGGGTGTTTGGAAGTGGGTGTGGTTTTGGGTAAATCAAAACACCGGGGGGGGGGGTTAAAATAAAATAAAAAGTTTTGGTAGGTAAGTATGAGGATCAAACCCGAACCCTTGAGGCAAAGTTGGAAATTAAAGTGTGAAAAAAAAAAAAATAACGTGCGACATTAACCATTGGGCCACCGCGAAATACTAACGGAAACACGTTTGAATTTATTTAATTATTTAGAATTGGTAGATGCACGTTTTAATGACTTAATGAGGTCAACTTTAACTGCGGGGTAGTATATCATTTACTGCGGGAACGCTTTTTTATTTTTATTTTCCCAAGATGTTGGGGGGGGGGAACCAGCTCCCCATAAAAAGAGGATTGTCCAAATTGAATAGCAATTGTCTGATATTAGGAAAATATTTCCACATTGATCAAATCTGATTGCTTTCGGACATTTCCGGCGATCATGACCGGAAAAATACCACCAGAATTAGTGCCACTTTTATTATACGAAAAAGCCTAATCCACATGTGGCGAGCAAAAAATGTTGAATATTTATCTTTTCGAAGTCGAGCAAATAGACAGGCGACCTCCGTTGTTAACTCGTAGATATTATGATTTATATGTGATATAAAAAAGTTTTTAAGAAGTTGTGAGCCGACTGGCCGCTTCTTGGAGAAAAGCCTTTCTTGGACATACACAAAAAGCGAACATACATACACACATTTTCGCTTTTATATATATAGATGCTGACCCTTTCTGCTTGTGCAATTATAAAACTTCTCAAATGTACTTGTGATGTTAGGCTGTATTTGGTCAAAATTGGACTTCCTTTTTTAATTGGATTTTTTCAAGTATCAATTTTTGATACTTATCTAAGGCATTCTAATACAAAACCTAAGAACACTCCACGACACATCAAGTATATTTGCTTGGCCCGGCATAAGTCGACTATACCCATTTTTTTGACGCATTGGTTAATTAAAAGTTACAGGTTAAGCAACATTATTTTTTGCAGTTTCTGTATATGTTGGATTTAGGTCAAACATTAATGCATAAGGTTTTGGTTTTGATTCTAGCTGATGCCACATTTTACTTTTAAAATCACTCCTATATATTAGATACAATATATATATATATATATATATATATATACACACACACAAAGAGAGAGAGAGAGAGAGAGAGACTAGGTCGGGTGTGTTGTGGTTGTGTAGTAAGGGTGGAAATAAAAAGTAACCTGGTGGGGTGGGGTGGGGAGAAACAACAGGGTGGAGAGAGATGTTAAGATAATAGTGGTAATAGGTTGGAACCCATAACGTGAAGGATGAAAAGGTGAGGTTAAAAAAAAAAAGGTGGTAATAGGCAGGCAGGCTTGAACCCGGAATGTAAAGGATGGATAGAAGGTGAAAAATAAGTAACGCATTAGCCAACGTCGCCATCGCACAAGCAGAAGTTGTGTGCATTAAATTTAAGCATAGTCAATCGAACGTACGATGATTTAAATGCTTTGCTGCTTTTTTTAAAGCTTTATACGAAAAAGTCAAACAAACACCCGAGACAACCCCATGGTTGGAATTTTGTTTAACTTGATCAAAAAAAAGATAGAGACGATGTCCGTTTGCGAATCTTAGATATTATGATCTGGGAAGTATGCAAAAACTGCTTGCAGAATCTAAACGACGTGAGAACCTCGATGCAAAAAGCCTTTCGTGGACATACACAAACGCTTGCGCCCATTCTGCCTTTTATATATTAGATTAGCAGAGGTACCCGGCGTTGCCCGGGTGTAGGTGTGTGTGTTTGGGGGGGGGGTTAGATCAAAAAAGAAAAAACAAGTTTTGGTAGAAAGGTAGGCTCGAAAACAAATATAAAAAAAATGAAGAAAAACAAAAAAAAACAGCAAAAAAGTTTTTGGAGGGAGGTAGGCTCGAACCCGATGGGGGGGGGGGCGTACCCATGTGTGTGTATATGTGCGTGTTGGGGGGGGTTACCTTTTATTTTCTTGAATAAGATAAAACCTGCTTGACATGAACACTACTGTTTTTGTTTTAATAATTATTTTTTTTATTCAAAAATAAAAATTTCAATTGTTCAAAACATGTTTTTTTTCCAAAGCTTATTGAGACTTTTTTTAATTACCAGATTTTTCATGAACATGCTCTAAAAATGTTTCAAAATTATCTAATATTTTTTCACTTCTTCATGTTATAAGCCTCCCTATACATGGCCTCATCGACATGAAATCATTTCATTTCTCCTACTGATCCCGATATATATTGCAGTCTTCTTTTAATATGAGATCAGTAGGCTTCAATATATTGTTGGTGCAAACACCAGTAAATGGATCCACAAAATTTTGTGAATGGTTTATAGTCCCGTGAACATAATTTGAAAATAATATTTAAAAATAGCACAAATCCCATTTTGACTTTCACTAATTTTCCTGTTAATAATTATATAAACTCCAGCAAAAAGAAAAATTAATAATAAAAAAAAAACTAGGTCACATACGCAAAAATTCTTTCCTTGTAAAAATAATAACTTCTCCCTCAGTCGAACAACGTACAACATCAGAGCCGATCCGTATTTCGCTAGAGGGGTAGCATTCATGTATCTCTTCCCTTTTTAAAATATTTTTTTAAATATAAAATAACTCCTGAAATTGATTGTTATTAATTTCATGGTGCATGTTTGATTCATGGTTAAAATATTTGTTTTGACTTTTATTTTCAAGGAAAGAAATTTTACGAAAAAAATCAAATCGTTTTCGAAATTCCCTTAATTGTATTTTCACGTTTTCGCTGTACCAAATTTTTTCACTACACAAAAACTTTTGATTATATAATGGTATATTTCAAAACAACAATTCCACAGGAATTGGAATCGTACTTGGTATCAGAATCATTAATCAACATTTTCCTGGCATCGTAATCCAAAACAAATTTAGGAATCGTCCCAACACTAATATATATATATATATATATATATATATATATATATATATATATATATATATACATACTTAAATAAAATTTTTCAGGTTAGTGAATAAGAAATGAGAGTGGGAAGATTGAAAGGATAACTCCTATTCCCTTCTTTGAAGCATCATTAAGCAAAATCAAATCAATTGGAAACACATATTTTTTAAGAACATGTACTGATATTTGCAATAAACAACTGGTGAAAAAGAATTAAGTATATATGTGGAATGGCTATAATTCCAGACAAGTTATCATACATAGCCTTGATGAAAGCAAGAAATACACTGTAAACAGTCGTGAACAATTTATTTAGAAATTGGCCAATACCAAAGTCAAAACACAAAGACGACTATCATTAGTCGACTTCCAATGGCAGTCAGATGAACTGCCAAATGCTCTTGCAGCCATATTAGGTGAGCAACTGAAAATACATGACAAAGTGGTGCATACAAACTACACATCTCTGGTGAAATCACATAAATTGAAAATAGATTTGCCTAAAATAGGCATATGTGCCTTACCGGAAGAATGATAATCCTTTCAAAGACAATAGGACATGTTCAAAGCTGAAATAAGATGTAATGAGAGACTTAAGACATGTCTGGAACCCATTTCCTTGCTGAAATTAAACATTTGATGGTGAAAGAAAAATGTGTTTGTGCACTGAATTAAACTGGGTAAAATGATACAGAATCCTGGAATCAGTATTGGAACATTACTTGTTAATCTTCGTCACTAAGCATCACTATGCAATTTCAACAATACGGTCAGGGACTCAAAGCAACTATCAATTGGAACAAAGGTAAGTAAGGTAAAAACCAAGAATCACACATGTAACAAGAGAAATGTTGGGCACGTGGTGAACCCAGTCACAGTTTAAAAAGTGACAAGGCTATCGGAAGCAACAATTTCCCAGAACGGTCAGTCACTGGAAACAAGTGCAGCATTAAAGGTCACTGCAATAAAACATGTAGTCATTACCACATGTGGAAATTGGAGCCACAAAGATAGTTCGAATAAGTTCCACAGACACCAGAAAAATTCAATAGAATCTAGACAAAGACATTGTCAAATAGAAGAGGAAATGTTATTCTCCGACCATTTAGCATTCCTCATTCTAGTAGAACATCACATCTACAAAGATAAGTGGATTCCCTGCCCTTCAAAACTACACCCAGTTGTCATGGCAAAATTCACTCCACTACCCGATAAACATACGCAATTTAGTAATAACTAGTGCTATGACAACAGCATATTCTTTTCATTGTTTTGACTCTCGAGTGTGTATCTGTTGATATCTTATATGCTTTTATATAAAGTGATGTGGTTCTCAGTTGTCTGTGTCGGATATATACTTGAGAGTCAAACAATAAGAATATTCTGTTGTCAGCCCTAGTAATAACATACCCAAGATACCACGATAATACCCAAGATTGCTGATTTTAACTGACCAAGCTGCATTATACCACTAGCCTATTCTCATTACATGGGCTCTAAAAACAAGACATCATGCCAGTTAGGTTATCAATAGGAGAAGACATGCATGACAATTTAGGAGTAGAAGGTGTTAGGATCATCATTGATATTTCAGTTAAAGATCATCCACACAAATCGTCTATGTCTCACAAAAAATGTTCAAGGCATTCTCATACAAGGAAGCTCTTGACCAATTAGGCATGATCTCAAGAACAATTAATGAATATGTCAGCAAAACCAATACTGAAATGCAACTGTCTTAAGATTCTCCACCAATTCCAACAACTCTTCCAGCTGAAATTTAAGGTACTGATAAAAATATCCACAAATTGAAAGAATAGCTCTTAAAATAGTATAAAGCGATTACACTTGCAGACATCAACTCTTACTAATGATGGCAAGTGAATTTTTGATCCAGATGCAAAACCCACAGCATATCATAAACCAACGGTAGTCACTATGTACTAGCAAGAGAACTTGCAGACCTTGAAAGGGATATCATATTTTGAGTTGGTTCTGGTATGACTTTGAAAGACATCCAACAGTGAGGCCCCATTTGGGTACAGTGGGGAATGTGGAGTTGCACCTTAGTTACCATTGCTTTCAGGTCCACTGTGGCTCAGAGTGGTAATACCTGTTAGGACATTTGGTGTTACTAGATCAGACGGTCTGAAGCTACTGGTTTCCTGATCAAAAATGCACCAAACATTATAGGCAACTGAGGGCTGCCTGTGAATTTAGTATTCCCTTACCACTTTGGGGGTGGTCGGTTCAACCGCCTCGGATGAATGCCATACAACAACAACATACTTGAGGAACTTGACAAAAATAGCCCAAATACATCAGTAACATAATTCTGCAAAAATCATATGGCACACTGAGATGCACAGTTGATCTTCAACCACACAAAAAAAAAAATCCAGTAGGGCATATCCATAACACAACTATTTTCTGTCTTGCTGAACAAATTCCCCAAAAGAGAAAGAAAACTGTCACTGATGCACGGAATGGCTAGCATTCAGTTCCATTAAATGAAAATGATAGACATGTAACAAGCTTTACCAACTCATGGGAAAGATATTAAAAAAAGATTAAGTGGCACCACAAGGATTTTTATCAAGTAATGATGAGACGTTTGGTTCGATTATTGCAGAATTCAAGAATAAAGTTAAATATATCGACAGTACATGCATGTGTTCTGACTTGACTAAAGAAGCACTCTTCCAAACATGTGACTGGTTGGATTTGTGCGTGAAAATTGGCATTACCTTTGACTCCAGAAAATTTAAATTTGCACAAGATACATTTCAGTTAGCTGGATTAATGGGAGTCAGAAATTCTTGAATGCAATTTAGGAATTTCCTACACCAAAAGATATCTCTGGAACAAGAGCATTGTTTGGCCTTGTTAATCAAGGTGCATATTCCTTCTTGATTTTTAATATCATTATATATTTTTATCTTTGTAAGGGAACAGTAAAGTGGTACAAAACTGTTCTATTCAGAAAGTTAATTTTTTACTTTTTCTCAGATGGTTATTTTCTAATATATATATATATATATATATATATATATATATATATATTAGAAAATAACAATCTGAGAATAAGATAAAATATATATATATATATATATATATATATATATATTTTATCTTATTCTTATTATCTTCTTTTTCTATTAAAAGGCAAAATGTGTGTGTGTTTGTATGTCTCGCAAAAACTTTCGACAGAGGCGACGGATCCTCATGAGACAAATATTCGGCCAACAAATATCGTAAAATTGGCTAAAAACATTTATTCCTTCACTCTAAACTGGGTAGTTTTCTACAAGGAGAGGTCGGTTTTTTGCAAGTCAGCGTATCGGTTGGATTGACTTCTCTTAATTTCAACGTTCCGAACTTCCGGTCGGACTGTGGTGACATTGGCAAAGACGTTACGTTTTTTTTTTCTTTCCTCCTTCACGTTACAGGTTCGAGCCTGCTTGCTTACTACCACTTTTTTTTTCGCCCCCATCCCTGCTACTACCAATTTATATTTTTTTAACCCCCTCCCCCGGGAAACCCCGCTACTATAACACTTTTTTTTAACACCTTTTAATCCCGCCTCTCTGGGGTCCTTACTACACGTCCACATGCCCGGGCAACGCTGGGTACCCCCACTAGTCTAATATAAAAAAGGCAAAATGTGTGTGTGTTTATATATCTCTCGCAAAAACTTTCGACAGAAGCAACGGAACCTGATGAAACCGGTGTCATTTTAAACCTAGATCCTTTGGACGACAAATATCGAAAAATTGGCCCAAAACATTAATTCCTTCACCTTAAACTCGGTCGTTTTGTACAAGGAGGGGTCGATTTTTGTGTTGCCATTTTAGCAAATGATAGTCTTCTTTTTGATTGACTATGCTTAATTACAACGCTCTCCACTTCTAGTTAGATGATGGAGACATTGGCTAAGATGTCATGTTCTTTTTTTAAACCTTTTTCTCCTGTGTGTTACGGGTTCGAGCATACCTGCTTGCCACCACGTTTTTTTTTAACACCTCTGCCTACTGTTGTTTTGATGAAGAAATATCGTTTTGTTTCAAGGTGGGGGGGGGTCAGATAAAAACCTTGCTTTCTCCGCAATTTGTAAACCATGCATGTGCTAATCATTGCTATTTTCTTCTGTTTTAAATAGCTAAATTTGCGATGTTAACACATCTGCGTAATTGTGGGCACATCGGTAAAGGCGTTGAGTTACTAACTTTAGTTATGCGAGTTTGCGTCTGGCACATGTCATTTTTTTTTTTTTTGCTTATAAAATTTTGCTTTCGGTTTTGCTTCTAGCTGATGGCACTGTTTTTTTTTATGAATGAGCCCCCCCCCCCCCACCCCGTTGTCACTATTTTCTTTTCTGCTCCACCCCTATTGTTACAAATTTTTTTTTTTTTTATGACGAGGCAACCCCGGCCGCCTCCTCTGCTAATCTATTATATAAACTTATGAACTTAACTTTGGCGAGTTTGCGTCCAGCATGCAGCATGTTTTTCTTTTTTGTTTTTTTTACAAAATTTTCTTTCAACTTTACTTCTGGCACCTAAATCATTTTTTTTTTTTTTTTATTTAACCATATTTTACAACCCAGGTTAGTCTATTATATAAAGAGCAAGTGCAAACCTAGTAAAGGTTCTTTCTGTTATCGAGAAATAAACAAGATTTTTTAATGTTATCATGCTGTAAACATTTGTTTCAGATTGCAATTTAAACATTTTTCGGTGCTAATGCACTTACTGATCCGCGCTATTTTTTGAATCATATTTCCAAGTTTAATTTAAGTTTTATGATATATTTTTTTTTTATTCAATTGCAAGGTTAAAGTACAGAATAGGTACAAAATACCCTCCCCTCCCCATGTTAAGAATGTTTTTTTTGAATAATAACGTTATTATTTCAGCATGGATCAATAAGTGCATAAGTACTCATTTTTCTTTTCTATGGGGGTACTTGGTTTTTGTAGTGTTTTGAAGTCCTCTTTAATTTTGTGTATTTGCATTTGTTTTAGTAGTGCTTTTGAGGCACAAATATTACATTCACTATTTAATATTTTTTTATATAACCCCGGCAATGTCAAGTAACCCTACTAGTTTATATATAAAGTAGTATGAGATTTTCTGTACAGTTTACTGAAATAACTTTTTAATTAAAAGCTACATAAAAGTATCTTCTTGATCAGTGACTTGGGTCAATTATTGGTCTATGCTTTAAAAACAAAAAATTACTTTTATTCAATTTCATAGATTCAATTCTGATCAATAATTTTCTTTCTTTTTTTTTTTTTTCCCACATTTAGAGAACATCGACCGAGTTATCACCCTCTTTGTCATATCCTCCTGCTCTACTCATAACCATTAAGTAAAGAATTTAATAATTATACCAACATTATCTTGACACACCTAAGAAAGAGTGTGGATTCTTACCATAATAGTGCAAAATCATGCCTTATTGAAGTATATATAAAATAAACAACCAATGGTGGTTAGATATTTTTCAGTGAAATTAGAAGCCATAATAGGAAAGAAGCCAAAATAATATGCCATTTAATCAAGAAGGCTTTTAAGCCTCAATCATCATCCATGGTATCACTTGGATTCAGAGATAGGTTCCTTCTATATAAGGATGTTATTAAAGACAACAATATGAAAGTGGAAAACTAGGTGAGGATCGTATCAAAGTGATCAGTTTGACATAGGCATGTCTATGATGCTTGTAAGAAAATTCAGGGCAACTACAGAATTCCATCTTTAAACATACTCTGTGAAAATGGTTAATGTTGAATGTCTTAGACATTTTTCAGCCTGACCTTGTGTGTGGTGTCTGTGACAGATTCTGTAATGTCAAGGGCTGGACTGCTCAAATCACTTGAAATCTCAAGGTAACAACAAAATAAACAAGGAACCAGCAGATGGACAACATCGGAATGCACAAATGGAAGCAAAATGTCTTCCATGTCATATCTGCAGCAGGTCTTGGTGAAATTAGCATTAGCTAGAGCACTTCCACTGTTGCCTGTCGGAAGTTGCTTTGGAATAGAAGTCCTTTTTTTTTTATATGCATATGATGTGCCAAAGGTGTACAGTTTCAGTTTTCAGTGATGATTCAATGTAAAAAGATGTGTAATAATTGTCTCTAATTCAAGAGAAATTTTCCTGCCTTTATCCCCACAGACAGTATTCAAGGAAACTCATGCTTTTGTGGATGAATTCCCTTTGTGGGGAGCTTGAATTATTTCTCAGTTGGGAACTTGTAAAAGAAAATACTGTTTCAGCTCAATTTCTGCCACAAACTATATAAAAACTTTCCAATCATATGGTGATATGTATAATCACTATTCTTCTAAATTCTCGACTTGCCTCAGTCCAGAAGGATGAACTACTTGGAAGGCCACTACTAACCCTGAAGCACAGAGACGCGACGTATCATTTCTGCAAATGCTGACTGAATTGGGAGATCCGTTCAAGGTAAGTTTTCTTTTACCTCTGCAAATTTTCTTCACAGAAAGTAAATCCGAGCTGCTGAGCTACCTGCGTGCCCATCAGTACAACTTTTATCCTGTTTTGATAAAGCAACAATCATCATATAGGTTAGAGTCAGATTTCATAGATTCAATTCTGATCAATAGTTTTTTTTTTTTTTTTATCATATTTAAATATTTACTGTCCCCATAGATTAATACAATGTTTAAAAATGAGAGACAAGTAAATAAGTTTAAATATATTGAACTAAAAAACAAATATTTTTCAAGTGATCAATGCATATGGCTTTTATAAGTAAAATTATATGAACATCAAAAACGGTTTTTCCTATATGTAAATTCAGCGCTTATGAGCGTGTGTTTAACAATATACTTTGAACCAATTTAAATAAACTATAAAATTTGTCATACGATGACTTTCTAAATTTTTAATAGCTCTAAAATAATTCACGGGAAAAATATTGCAACATTGATAATTTTTTTTTTTACTTTTTGGCATTCATGCACATGCACTTATTGATCCGTGCTGAAATAATAACGTTATTATTTAAAAAAGCCATTCTTAACATGGGGAGGGGGGTGTTTTGTACCTATTCTGTACTTTAACCTTACAATTGAATAAAAATCATATCAGAAAACTTTAATTAAACTTGGAAATACGATTTAAAAAATAGCGCGGATCAGTAAGTGCATTAGTAACTACTTTTTCTTTCTGTAGAAAAATTATTATAAATGGTTTGTAAAAATATATCTTCGAAATAATAAAATATTTAAATGAATTATTAAACGATGCTCGTGGGTGTGATGAGAAGGAGCACATGACTGTACGTAGATAAAAAAAAATCACTTTTAGCTAATTACTTTTCAAATCAACACACATCGTCAACAACATCGACTGGTACAAGTAAAATACAAAGTTAAACTTAAAAATTCCAGTCAAGGAATGAACGAGAGAAAAAAACAAACAGACACCGGAAGTGCTGCTAAGTCATCAATAGCGTAAACCTCGTTTTGTGACGAATTGATTGATGAAAATAACGTCATCAAAAGTTGTGTAACTTTTTATGGTGACGTCATCAAACTTGTATATTCTTTCCACGCGACTTTAGGTGGAGAGAAAAACGTGCGCAGCGTTCAGCTGATTTTATAAAAAGAAAATATTGTTTATTTTTTAAAATTACATTATTTATTTATGTTTTGTTGATAAAAATGAACCCATGCCGACTGATAATGATAGATAATTTAAAAATAAATAAATGTTCATAAAATCAACACCAGGCCGTTTTTTCTTGTTTAATTTGTTGTTTTTTTAAATGTCCAGACATTTTAGTATTAAAAACCATTTAATCGTTATGAATACAAAATAAATAACTTTGTTAGTATTTTATTTTTCTAATTTAAGTTAGCAATTAAACGATAATTTATTAAGATTATTTACTTTTTTTTCTCCATTCATTTGATATCCGTTGAGTTTTGAGTACGAAGTAACGTTACATTCGATAACATTTTTTGAATTTAACTTGATATTATGTCTACTCCGTTTTCAATATGTCGGATTTTAATATATTTTTTTAAGAATATTGTTTTTTTTTATTTACTTACTTCTTTTTTCGCATTCAAAATGAATGATTACCTCAGTTTAACACACCTTATAATATTTCCTTTCTAACTCTTAAGAGTTGTTGCAGTAACTCTCCTCCTCCTCCTCCTCTTAGTGCTGACTTCGACTATTTTCCTAATTTCCTCCTCCTCATCCTCCTCCTCAAACCTATTTGTTTCCTTTTCCCCCTCACTTTGTATATTTAAACTCTCTCTATATATCTTTTACTGCTACTCTGTTAAGCTCCTACAATTTCTCCCACTCTCTATGTTTAGTCATGTAACTCTCCTCCGTCCTTTTAGAACGCCAACCTCTTACTTCCACTCTTCCTCTAACCCCTCCAACTACCACAGATACGCTACAGTTACGGAACAGGTCCAAGCCTTTTCAAAATGGCTTCCAACGGTGTGGACGGTGAGACGAACGCCGATCGCAATGTAGAAATCTGGAAGATAAAGAAACTCATAAAAAGCCTGGAGGCGGCTAGGGGGTAAACATTGTTGTATTTTCTTCATGATATTGAGCTAATAAGATATGTGTCATTGTGTAGAAATACACCCTTTGTTTAAATGTGTGCGAGACAGCCAAAAAGTTGTCCTTTCTCATTTCTTATATGTCTCGTCTTTGCCACATGGCTAGCATCAATTTCTAACTTGAAGTCTGTCATTCTTATATTTTTATCAATCTCTTGACTTGTTATTGCCTATATGTGTCTTTTAATATCTCTGCAGGGCCTATTTGTAGATGTATTTCACATTTTCTTCATTCCTCTCTCTATATCTATTCTCCAGATGGTCATCGAGTTTCTCATCTAATCTCTTTAAAAAAATTGCTTTAAAATCTAAATAAGTTTTTATTTATTTCCAGAGAAAAATAACTTGTACGATAAAAATTGTCGATTTTTCCCCCTATTTTAAAGCAACTATCAAAAAAATCTTTAGTCTTTTTTATATACGTAAAAAAAGAAATACTTTTTTCTTTTTTATTTCAAAGCACATGAATTTCTTAATATAATTTTTTTTTTTCATTTCTTAACTATTTACGCCTTCTTTTTATCTTATTTTAATAAAAGTTTATTTAGTCTGTATGCATGTTCTCTTTTACGTGTCTATGTAAATATTTCTAGACGTTTTTATGATAATCCACTAAACTTGCGGCTGGTAGAACAATTGTGAGAGCGAGAAATGTCTATTTTACTGATCCACGGAAACGATAGCCGACCGAAGCGAAGACATTAAGCAATAAACTTCTCCAACCCAATTTATTTTGTTTGCGTGACTGTAGCAGTAAATGTACCTGTGTAAACACATACACATTGTGTGTGTGATCGTAGTCCTGTCTATTCACTGTACATGCACATAATTGATTGAGTATTTCTACAAATTATTCCACGTTATCATGTGCAAAAAAAAAAAAAGCATTATCTCCCTCTCCTAAAGTCGTTAAAATTTGGTTTTGTATTTTTTTATTAGGAGCTAAAAAAATTTTTGTGTATAAATCTCTTTAATTGCAAAGGATTTTTACTTTAGTTTCATTTATCTAGTTAAAACGTGAAGTAACAAAACATACACATAGATATATAACGATAAATCAATCTGATTACTGCGAATACATTATTTAAATGTGATGTGAAATGAACTTTTCCTCTTAAAAAAAAAAAAAAAAAAAAATCTCTCTGATCCCATTCTTGATAGGATATATTAGCAGAATACAGACCGTGTTATTTTTTTTTTTTAGATTTTATGATTAAATTTTTACGGTATCCTTTGTTTATTAAATTGTTAGATGAAAGTACAGAATGGTTTCAAAATGTCGTCCCTTGACCCTTCTCAGGTTAAGAATGTTTCTAAATGTTATTGTTTTAGCACGGTCCGTATTCTTGCATAAAGTACCCTTGATTGTAATACGCACGAAAAAGAAATAAGGAATTTCGTTACGTTCCCTTGTACTTAGTGATAAAAAGGCTTTAGTTTTCTAAATTATGTATAAGCAATAACATTACGTAAAAGTTGACTTGAACTTGGAAATACTATTTTAAAAAAATAGCACGGTAACAAAAGTGCATAAGCACCAATATATATATATATATATATATATATATGTCACTCTTAAAAATGAAATTGAGATGTTTCCACGTTAAAAAGATCAAATATCACGTTACATTTAATTCAACTACAGAATGTTCTGTGGTTGAATTAAATGTAACGTGATATTTGATCTCTTCGCAGTTGTTACTGCCGAAAAAGTCAGTTTTTGTCAATATTAATCTATTGTATGGAATTAAATTCAAGTAAACATTTCAAATATGTTTTTTCTTTATCCAAATAAACCAAAATGCAATACACTTAAAAAAAAAAACTCTTTTGAAGTAAACATTGAATTGTATCAAATACTAAATTACAAAATACAACAATTCGATGGACATGTATAGCATTTTCAAACAAGTTTTTTTTATTCACATGGAAATCTTGTATTAAGCAGAACAATATTTAAAGCGAGAAAACTTACAAAACGATTATTTTGAAAGTTGTCTGATAAACGTTACTATTGGTGACATGAATTAATTTTTAAAGGAAGTCCAAAACCCATTCATTTTGGTTTCCTCATTTGTGACGTACGAATTTGTATATTTGATCAGATGATCACACATTTGAAGTGCATGTTTACTCTTCCATTCTGATCGCTTTTACTTGATTTTCTAGTTGACTCCCCACAAGGACAAAACTGGATAAAAATAAAATTACCTTAGACTAAGAAACTCTCTCTCAGACGATGTCATAACAGATCCTACACCCTGATCTTTGAACTTTAAATTGAAACCAGTTATCTCTACCTTTATTAAAACTAATTTACATGCTTACGATATTCATTGTGATTGATTAGTGATTTTAGTTTAATTCTTCCATCCATTCCACCTGTCGAGTTTAATTTCATTAATTTTAATATATAGCTTTTTTCTCTTTTTTTCTTTCGGTGCTTGTTAAGATGGAGTAGACGGATCGATTTTTTAATATGTCCTTTTGGCAAAAAAACAATATTGTCATGTCGAAAATAGTAATATATAAAAAAATTGTGTAATTCATCCAGAACAACTGCTATTTTATTGTTAGTATAAAAAAACTATCAATAAAGATTAAAAATATTGGAAGCCGTAAAAGTATCCGTCCCGAGTTATGTCCCCTGTGTGTGAACTCTTCATCGTCTTATAAACATGTAAAAAAATATGCAATTTTATCTAATTTTCTGTAAAAATTATTTTTAACTATAAAATAATTTTCTACTCGATAAATTTTCGTAATTTTTGGATATATTAATATTTTCGACATAAGTAATATTTTTGTTTCAAGACATTAAAAAAATCGATCTATCTTACCAAGCATCTTTTGGGTTTGTCTGTACACACACATAGATTCGAAAAAGTTGTCAAAAAATAAATATATAACAAATAAATGTTATCAAAGGCAAGATAAGTTACTTTTCTACCAAACTGGATATATTTTTCGTGTTTTTAATCAATGTAACCTGTTTATTCAGCTCGAAAACCATAGTGTTTACCGATTTATTGGGAAATTCAAGATGGCGCCTGACTCTCTCTCTTTAACACGGTAAGTTGTGTTATAAATAAAAAACTATACAAAATACTATTAAAAACCCGCCGAATATATGTCAATCTATGTCACGGTAACATATATTGAGCGAGTTTTTAATAGTATTTTGTCTAGTTTTTTATTTATAATACCTTTTCCACAACTTACCGTGTTAAAGAGTCAGACGCCATCTTGAATTTTCCAATAAATCTGTAAACACTATGGTTTTCGAGCTGAATAAACACGTTACATTGAATAAAAACACGAATAATATATCCAGTTTGGTAGAACAGTAACTTATCTTGCCTTTGATAACATTCATTTGTTATATATTTGTTTTTGACAACTTTTTCGAATCTGTGTACAGTAAATACAAAACCCCATCTTTTTCTATTTCCTATTTTATGAGTATAAAAAGTATTGCAATTTAATTCGTGAGTGTCGCTTGTTTAGAAATTCACTTCAATTCAACGCCATCTGAAAATCGTCTTATTGAATTTGGGTTTTTAATAATTTCAACAAATTATCAAAATAACTTCTTGGCTGTCTTATTTCGATTTGATTAAATATAAAATACACACGTTAAGATTTTCTTCATATACTAAGAATATTTATGAGAATGAATGAATGTGTTTTTGGGGTAAAATTTTACATTAAGGCCCGTCTCACGTTCGTATATAACAAAATATTTTTTTTGTAGATTTCGGTGTGCTAAAAACGACTCTTCAAACCGTTTCCGTCGCAAAAAAGTTTTCATGATATGAAGAAATTACTTTAGAAAAGTGGGTGATCACTTTTCCATGTAAATTTAACTTAAAATGAGCACCCACTTTCTGGCCACCTGAGAGATGGGGCATTTTTTTGAGTGTTTATTGGCTAAAAGGTTTTTTCGATTTCTTTCTGTTTTCATCTTTCAATAAAGACGAGGAAATAAAGAAAAATCTATTATTTTACTATAAGGCTTGTCTCACATTCGTATAGAAAAAAAAGTTTTTTTGTAGTTTTCGGTGTGCTTTAAAAGAATATGGTAACCGTTTCCGTCACAAATTTATCGTTTGTATGGTATTAACCTCTTAAGTCTGGGACTATTTTCCATTTCACAGCCCAGCCTTCGTTTACGCTACGCGCGAGCATAAAAAGGCTATTAAATGGGCACTTGCGTACCAAACTGCCTTGTCACAGTGTAGTATTGGCAAAATTTTTTAAATTAGATGAAAAACAAATAGTTTTCCAAATATAAAGCCTGATCTTAAATGGAACAGGTACATCAAATCTGTTGCCAAGGCTGCTGGAAAAATGGTGGGATCCTTCTATCGATCCAGTAGATATCTCACGGCTGATACAATTCTCTATCTATATAAGAGTCAGGTACGTTCAAGGATGTAATACTGTTGCCACATTTGGGCAGGAGCAGGAGCTGCTAGAAAGGACTTGTCCTGCCTTGATAGAGTTCAAAATAGACTTGGTAGCCTCATAGGAGATATCCTTTTCTCTTCCTTGCAACCTCTATCTCACAGAAGAGATGTTGCGAGTTTGTCTCTGCTTTATCATTATTTTCATGGAAAGTGTTCGACTGAGCTTCAGTCTATGGTCCCCCTCCCCTTGCCAAACTTTCACAAGAAACACTCGTCTAGCTGAAAACACTATCAATAATTCCCCCACTCGTTATCTGTGCCTAAACCTAAACAGATTCCATGAACAAAGCTTCTTTCTTAGAACTGCACGCCTGTGGAATTGTCTTCCATTTTCCTGCTTTCCAGCTGACTACAACATGGTTGTCTTCAAGTTCTTGATTAGCCGTTCCACTTGTTAATAAATTTACCGAATCTCCATTACTAACGATTACTATATTGTTCAATATCTACTGTACACTCTTTAACCCTTATCATCGTTTGGCCTTGATAAGTGGTGATATCCTATGTAAAAGAAAAAAATATGAAGCCATGTAATTCTATGTTATCACGGCTGGCCATTTTTGTACGTGCAAGTGTATTAACTCCTGAACTCTGGGACTCTTTTCCATTTCACAGCTTAGCCTTCGTTTACGCTACGCACGAGCATAAACGAAGGCTGCTAAATGTGCACTCGCATACTAAACTGCCTTGTCACAGTGTAGTATTGGCGAAAAATTAAAATTTGACGAAAAACAAGTACTTTTCCAAATATTAAATCATGTAATTCTATATGTTATCACGGGTGGCCATTTTTATACACGCAAGCGCCACAACACTCCCTGCATCTCCACCGCCGCCCACCAAATGTAAACGGTTAATGTCGGCCGGTTACTTACGTTAAAACGGTTAATTAAACTGCAGAAGCACCTGTTAAAAAACAATACTATATAATATCCCTCTCGAAAAACAAACCGGCAGCCCCCCCCCTCAAAGGTAGCCATAAAGTGGGTGCATTTCTTCATGGAAGCTACTTGCTTCCTGAAATGAAGTTGGTAGTATTTTTCGTGTGTTCATTGTATGTTGCCTCCTCCCCCATGTGGCCATAAAGTGGGTGCCCATTTTACGTTAGATTATTATTGAAAAATGACCCCCCCCCACACACACACACATACACTTTTTGGCCACTAACATTTCTTCATATTTTGGAAACTACTAGTTTGCCGTAATTTTAAACGTTGTTTCCGTTTTCAGCGCCGCCAAAAACCTTTAAAAGTGAAAATTTTAAAGGAATTTTCGAGGGTGGAGTAATTCTTATTTACCTTTTTTTTTTTTATAACTCGACAGGGTAACTTAGCTTGCCTTTGGTAATATTTGTTGTATATTTATTTTTTGACATCGTTTTTTTTTTTTTTTTTTTTTTTTTTTTGTTCTACAAATTGCCTAAAGCATTTTTTCATGTACAAACAAAAACTCTGAAAATTTGTACACATTGGTGTATTTAAGAAAAGACAGTTTTAACCTAGTTTCAAATCTCTTGTTCATTGGGTGTGTCGGAGGAAACTCTTACATACCAGATTTTTGAAATTGTATGTAATGTAATATTTTACATTTTTATTGAAATAGTTTTTTACTTCAGAACATTTGCCTTTGGAATTCCTTTCCTTCACCCTGTACCCCCGACCGTTCAAATCTGCAGGGATTTTAAATGTAATGTGAACAAAGATCTTATTGCCCAATTACTCACCCAGGTTTCCTCTATAAATCTTAGCTCTATTAAAGCAGCCCCTAATGCTTCAATGGTACTATGCATGATTTGAGATAAATCTAAAATAAAAAAAGATTTTTTTAAATCTCACAATGTACCTGTAAACTTTGTATTGTTAAAATACAATTAATTGATTAAACATAAAACGTTAAGATTTATTTGATTTGTAAAAACTTGTTTCTAAATCAATGTATAAAGCCTATTTTGTTATAGATTGAATTGATTGAGAAAAGAGGCTTATTTCTGAATATATTCTCTTTTGGCGATGAGCACTTTTCTTTTTTTTTACACTTAGTTTCCATCTTTTTCTATTAAAATAATGCCACAGGTAATTGGAGACATTTCAAATTTGATTTCTAAATAGGATTAATTCTTGTCTCCCCCCCCCCCCCCCGGACACAGTTTTGTATCGGTTACATTCATATTGTATATCTATTATTGATTTGATCGTACTCTTTTTAAGAAGCCTTTTGCATTAGTTGCTTTATACTATTTACTGTGTCGTTAATGGTTTTTGCCAACAGGTTATAAATATCTTTGAATAACAAATCTGGTATTTAAAAAAAAATTGGATTACTATTTTAGCTGCACTTGGCCTTTTGGTCAAGATCAAAGTGTAGTATCTTTCTTCAGATGCTGCACTTCCATTTCTTGTTCTCTTTCGGCGGAGGAGAAATCCTTCACGACTGAGACAATTTTTATTTTTGTACCTTTTCTCCACGTTAAAAAAACGACCCTGGTGTCTAACTCTGTCCCGTGGGGAGGCATAGTAAATAGGTACTAGTTTCATTTTGATTATTTTCAAGTTTCAGACGATATAACCTATTTTTTCAAACTTGGAAATTTATACAGAATTTCCAATTGAACTCTTTATTTAATCCATGTAGGTAAATTGTTCTTGTTTTGTCAGTCATGACTGGATGGATTAAATAAGAGGTTCTGTATAGATTCTAGAGTTCAACATAAAGATTTCAGAGCTGCATCTGAAAATTATTTGAAGGTTACATCAGCAGAAACGTACAAGTCGTAATTTGAATAATTCTGAGACCTGGTGTATGTAAACTTAAAATTTTTTATGACATGTGTGATTAAAATTATCGGACTTAATTTAAAATCTGTTGATTAACGGTAAAATAAATGTTTTTAGCGTCATTCTAACTAAGAACATATCTACAGTAAATGTCTACTTAAATTGATTTTGGAACAATCGTTTCCTTTTGGTATTTGCATCTTTGTTTATATGTCTCCTCCATCATGAACATTTAATTCAAGATGTTTTTCAAACTGCTTTCTCGTCACAAATTTTATGCATAATGCTTATACGTAGGAAATTAGAAATCTATAATACCGGGTAATTTAAAAAAAAAAAAAAAAAAATTGCTGACAAAATAAACATTGTATATTAAATAAGAATGTATTATTTCCACTTGGTTGTCTCAGTTAAGATAAAAGCAAAATAAGTCGTCCAACATACCTCTCCATCGTACAGTATATCAATACTTTATGGCTGACTGGGATAGCTTTCGTACATTTATATTAGATCTACGTTCCATGTTTAAAAAGAATGTGTCCTCCATAGTATTAGACCTGATGGAATAGTTAATTGTAGGTATAGACCATTTTATACCCTCTTAAAAATTCCAGCAAAAACCTAACGCCCAGCTATGGTTCTCTGTAGAATGTGCTGCTGCCATTGGACACAGAAATCACTATTTTCATTGCTTCCAATGTAATAGGTGTACTAAGACTAAAGCGGCCTTCAGGACTGCCAGCAATCAATATAAAAGAGTAATAAAAAACGCAAGAGAGTTGTATTCTCAATCAGTCCATTCCAAAGTAGCTGAGCATATTTATAATAAAGCAGGATAATGTCTAATATTTAAAAAAAACCCAAAACATTTTGAGTAAATCCTGTCATATCTTGAACAAACGTGACATTTTTGTGTAAACTTTCCATTTTTTACTTTCGTTTTTTTGTCTTCTCTCATGTTTGAGGTTAGATACTTTGTAAATAACTTCCTATATTTTCTGTCATTTGTACCGGCCGCCAAGATCAAGTCGATCGTCTTCACGTGACCCACTACATGCCTTTGGACCATCAATGTTAATGTAGGACACACTTTGGGGCATTTTTAGATGAGTGATGACTGTTGATGTTGTTGTACAACATGCTTTATCACAAAGGCTGGAAGAATAAGATTGCATTTTCTAAAATCGTTGATATCTGCCTGAAGACTCCATGTGGTAAATTGTCTAGTTGTGTCAGTTTGCACACTGGAATCAATTCTTTTACCTAACTAGATGAATTCATTAACTCTTTCGACACCTGCAGCAACTTTGCTTTATAGGAAGTGAATTTTGACAGCTGCTACAAAGTAGTTGCATCTGCTACGTGGAGCACAGTTGGTTGATGCACCTTTTATGATACCATTTATTGCATGTTCTGCATTTGGCACAGTTTGAGCCAATTCCAAACTTGGAATGCTGTATTTGTTTTGTGGAATAAATATTCTCTATATCAGATATCATATGCTTTGGTGAAACCAATTTCAAGCGCTGATTTTCATCTGTTAAATCTGTACTTCTGTCATAGTGCGTGCACTGATAACTATATTGCTCACATATATTATATATTGCTCAAAGAGCACCATTTCTGTAGTATTTTGTATTCACTCCTCAAGGACAATTATAAGTAAAAGTGGGTTACATATTGATCTCTGATGCACCCTTACTATTATTTCTCGGGGTTCAGAAAGCACACCAAGAAAAGGTCACAGCCAAGATCGATTTATATTCATTAATTGCTTGTGACCGACTATTCTAATAATTGAAATATAAGTTTGTGTCAAATTTTGGATGAAATTGGATCAAATGTTTTTCTATTTTAACAGACTCAAATTTTGTGATGTTTGAACTTTGATATCAAAAGGGAGATGGATTTGACGGATTGAAATATTAATGTGCTTACATTGAAATCTGTTATGCATATTCATAAATTGTTATTAGAGAACAAAGTTTCATATAATGTTGTTTTTAATAAACAAAATGAATCCCAAATAGATGAAATAGAAATGATTTTTGTTATATTACCAGATTAAGGAAAAGAAAGCTTGCATTTAAGTCATATTTTTTATTAAAATGAATTCATATATTTAATATTGTCTTGATCTTGTATTTTTATATCCTAACATGCTTGTTTATTTTATGCATTAAACATAACTTTCTGATGTGTTATATGAAGAAATTCATTTTCATTGAATGAAATGTCACTTTGTAAGAATAAATGAAATCATTTAATCCAATAACAAGATTCTATATCAGTGGGTGAACTTGGTAAAGTCAGGAATTAAATGAATTTCAACTTTTATCCTTTACCACTGAACTATCTCCTCACTTTCCCCCCTCCTTTGCTCTCATATAATGCTTAACCCTTTCTCTTAGCCCTTCCTTTAGATTTGTCTCTTGTGTAAAAGCTATTAAGTGTCATCTGTTCACTCTGACAAAATATTTTTCTTAGTTTCTTTTTAAAAAATAAAAATCTTGGTCTATTTTTTTTTTTTTTTTTTTTTTTTTTTTTTTTTTTTTCCTCGATAATATTAATACAAAAAATAAAACATTTTTAATTTATTTGATTGAAATATTGATAGTCGGTAGCAAGTGTCCTTGACCTTTTTCTCACAACTTGCCTTGCGCTATGTTTATCTTCCGTTCTGTCCTCATTTGGGGTTTTCTGACCACTCAGTTACCTCAATTAAGATAAAAACAAAATGTAATAAGTCCTTCGACATACCTCTTCATCGTACAGTATATCAATACTTTATGGCTTACTAGGATAGCTTTCGTACATTTATATCAGATCTACCTCTACGTTCCATGTTTAAAAAGAACATGTCCTCCATAGTATCAGATCTGATGGAATAGTTAATTGTAGGTATAGACCGCTTTATACCCTCCTAAAAAACCTAATAGCCAGCCATGGTTCTCTCCAGGATGTGCTGCTGCCATTGCGCACAGAAATCACTATTTTCACTGTTTCCAACATAATAGATGTATTGAGACTAAAGCCGCCTTCAGGACTGCCAGCAACCATTGTAAAAGAGTAATAAAGGATGCAAGAGAGTTGGATGCTCAGTCTGTCAAGTCCAAAGTATCTGAGCAGCAGCTTGGTTCCCATCAATTTTAGCAAATAACAAACAGGGTCCTGAATAGAAATGTGTGCTCTATCCCAACCATCATTAATAGACCTGAGGTAATCTTGTCAACATTGGACAAAGCCAACTCTTTGCCAAGAACTTTGCAACTAATTCTACCCTATGCGATCATGGCTGCCAAACTCCTGTATTTCCTCTTGTGTCTGAAAACACGCTATGCAACATACAAGTATCTGTACGTGATGTTGCCAAGCTAATCTAAAACCTCAATTCCAGTAAAGCAACTGGCCCTGACGGCATTCCTATTATAATGCTCAAAAAGCTTTAACCTAAACTAGCTCCCATACTTACAAAGCTGTTTGAGCGTTGTCTTAAGGAGAATTGCTTTCCAACACCCTGGAAAACCTAATCAGTATGTCCCGTATTTAAAAATTCAGGTGATCGCTCCCTCTCAATACAGACCTATTAGTCTCCTGTACATTTTGAGTTGCTGGAATCTGTGTTAAATAGAAAAGTAGTCAACTGCCTCCGCAAAAATAACCTCAGTGACATGCAATATGAATTCCGTTCTGCTAGATCTACAGCAGATGTGCTAACATCATAGGATTAGCGAATCTCTCAATAGAGGCTTCCTTTCTAGGGCAATTGCCCCTGACATATCAAAGGCATTTGATAGTGTATGGCATAAGGGTCTACTCCACAAAATCTCCAGCTATAGTATAGCTGGAAATGTCTTTTCAATTATTAAATCATTTTTCTCTGATAGGCTCATAAGAGTAATGGTTGATGGGCAGAAATCAGAAGCTCACAGTATTTATGCTGGAGTCTCTCACGAGTCCATCCTTGGCCCAACTCTTTTCCTGATCTACATCAATGATCTCTCAAATCACATCCTACGATCATTTATAGACATGCTGACGACATTACCATCTATAGCAACACTTCAAAGGCCATAAACGATCGAGTTCTTTCTGATTCTCTCTCCTTTGATTTTGATCACATGGTGCAATGGGGAAAGAGGTGGCTGGTTAATTCTAATGCATCTAAAACCAAGCTTCTATCTTTCCATCATCAACGCTCAGATCCCTGTCTGGCATCAATTGAAATGAATGGCTCTTGTCTTAGGGGAGGCTCCATACTTTGACAACTTTTAGGTTTGTCCTTTATTCCTGATCTGAGATGGAACACGTACATCAATCCGTGTCCAAGGCTGCTGGAAAAAATGGTGAAATCGTTCTACTGTTCCAGTAGATATCTCACTGCTGATGCAATTCTTTATGTAAAAGCCAATTCCGTACTGTTGCTGCATTTGGGCAGGAGCTGCTAGAAGCAGCTTATCCTACCTTGACTTTTCTCTACTCTCCAACCTCTTTCCCACGCAAGAGACATTGTGAGCTTGTCCTTGCTTTATCATTGTTTTCATGCCAAATGCTCCTCTGAGCTCCAATCTATGCCTGACTTTCATGAAGAACACTCGTATAACTGAAACCCCCATCAATAATTTTCCCTATTCTTTATCTGTGCCTAAATCTAAACGTAGATTCCATGAACAAAGCTTCTTTCTTAGAACTGCATGACTATGGAATTCTATTCTGTTTTCCTGCTTTCCAACTGAGTGCAATTGTCTTCAAGTCCAACATGAACAAATTTTATGTAATCCAATTTACCAAATTTCCACTACTAATGATTACTATGACATGTTCCCCATGACTACTGTACATTCATTAACCCTTATCCTTAAGTGGTTTCCTGGCCTTGATAAGTGATGACTCCATTGTAAAAAAAAAAAAAAAAATGCTTACAGCAGAACATTTTTGTACATAACAATCTTCTCTCATTGTATTGGATTCAGTTTTGTTTTATGATTACATTTTGCTGCAGATATATAAAGTGTTTCTACTTTCATTTGAATCAGAAAAAGATTCATTCTCTCTGTTGAGTAAATTAGAATTTTATGAAATTTTTCTGCTTTCCTAACACATTTCACCATCTTGAAAAACAATTGCATGTTTTCAAATACCTATATCTATTAGCTTAAGTACAAAATAAGATTTTGCTTTCAATACACTTTTTATAATGAATAGTTCTGTTCACTTCATTTTATTTTTATAAATCATTATTTTATGACATTTTAGTAATTGTGTGGACTAAATCAAAACGTAGATTCCATGAACAAAGCTTCTTTCTGAGAAGTGCACGCCTGTGGAATTCTCTTCCGTTTGCCTGTTTCCCACCTGACTACAACTTGGATGTCTTCAAGTCTAACATAAACAAATTCCTGATTAATCGCCCCCTTAAGTAAGACACTTTATCAAATCTCCAATACCAACTATTACTACAATATTATTATATATTGCACACAATAACCCTTATCCCCGAGTGGCTTCCGGGCCTTAATAAGTGGTGATCCCTATGTAAAAAAAAAAAAAACCCTAAAAAAAACTGATTAACTCTACAAGTGTATGTTTCCTTATATTATCGGCAAGACTTCTGTCATAAACCAATGTAATTTTTATTGCTAGCTGTCCATTTATTTAAGAATGTTTTACTACAAATATTCAAGTTTTAGAATTGTTTTACTTTTAATTCAATCTGCATCTCAGTTTAAGACATTCTTTTTATTTTTTTTTTATTTTGTGGGAAATGTGTTTGAATTCATTTCTTTATAAATTTTAGGGTTTAATTTTGGGGATTTATTTTATCCATACAATGAAATGAAATAAATTTTCCCCTCCGGATTTGGTCACAATAATATAAAAAGTGCTTTGCGTGTTTACCTGTTCCGTTAAGCAATTAGTGTGTGCATTTCCAGAAATCATACATTTGTTTTCTCTCCTTTCAATATTTATGTTCTATTCACTAAACCTGACTCTCCTAAATACAACTTTCTAAGAAAATGGCAACCCTTTTCACATACTTTTAATTATCTACTTTAACCACTACTCAAATTACTGTTCTTACTAGGAGAGAATATTAGTTACTTCACCACTATATTTCAGATTATCGGAATATCATTCAGTCATTCTAACTACTTAAAACTTATGTTTTGGGTTACTAGATTACATTTCAACAACTAGATTGTTGTCTGCCCGATTTCTGATCACATGCAAGTACATTTTTGACTTTTTTTTTTTTTTTTCCGTTTGACTCTGCTTATGTGTTTATAACGATTTAGTAGTTATCTTCTGATATATGCAATTTTAGACTTTCACACAAGATCGTTATTTTTTTTTACATGTGGAAAATATGGCTATGAAAACTAAATACACTTTCCATCAGTGTAGAAAGATTTCTTAATGAAACTTTCGATACAAACTACAATGGGATTTTTTTCTTCAGATTTCTTCTCTGCTGTCAATTTTTGCGATTCTGTATGCAGAACACTCAAATATATCCAATAAAAAAAAAATTGTTTGGATTCATCGTACTGTTCTTATCTTGAGTGTGATTTTCGCAACGTTTCGGTCGATGTAACCTCCAACCTTCTTCAGGTGTATCTTGTAAAACTCGAGAATTTGGATGGAATTTTTAGTGGAACCCTTTATTTACTTCACGAAGGTAGCGTGCTCTGGAGAAAGTTGGAGGTTACATCGACCGAAACGTGAAAATCGCGCTCAAGATGAGAAAAGTAGTCCAATGAATCCAAACCATACAAATAACCAATCATTTAAAAAATTCAGAAATGTCAAAAAAAAATATTTTGGCTGAGGGATTCTCACTTATTTAAATATGGTATAGTTTACCTGCCAAAAAAAACGGTTTACATATTTGGAGTAATCACTTTCACAAAATGGTAAGATACCAATTTTGTTTTTTAATGTTTAATCTTTAAAAAAAAAAAAAACAGATTCTAATTTTTTTGTGTAGTGAGTAACATGAAACACATAACCGCTTAAAAAAGAATTGCACCCTCCAAAATAATTTTAAGATTATGGGATCACTTTAAAAACAAGTTCTCATCTTTAAATGCACTGTAAATTACCTGGGGGGTGGGGGACCTCAACTTTTTTAAAAACATAAACATTTAGACTGAGTGATCACTTCAAAAACTTATCCAGAAATAAAAAACGATTTGAAGGGGGTGGGTATATGTAAACAGCATAAAAAATATGCGCTAAAAAGGAATTAAATAAAAACAAAACAATTCAAATGTTATATTGGGAATCACTTTAAAAAACTTCTTAAAATATTTGTGGGGGAAGAGTGCTTCGGTCGCACTGAATAATCTTACTTTTCTGTTACTGAATTGTTCTTGTTTTGTGCCATATTTCACCTGGGCAATGCGGGGACATGTTTTGTGCAAGTAATTTGCATAATGTTATCTGACCTCACTTTCTTGTGAATTTTCTTTTTAGAATTCAAGATTAATATAAACTTGCATCTAATACATTTCTATTAAAAACAAAATCATTAATAGTTAGTATTAATATTATTAGTATTTATAATATACTAGTTTTAATTATCCAAATTGCACAGGAGACTTGTGTAAAAATGCCATTTGCTTTGTTTTTTTTTTTTTGTTTTGTTTAAATAGAATTTTGAAAGTTGAATTATTACTGTATCGTTTTGTCATTAAATTATTAATGAAACAAAAGTCTGAGACAAAACTAATTTTGTTGGATAATGTTAATTTTTATTTATATAAAAGATTATAGCTGTTATTATTTTATGTTAAATTAATATTGGAAAGTGATCCCCCACCTTGGAATGTAAAATATTTGTTTTTTGTGTATGTTTTTTTAATAAGTCTTAAACTTAAGAGATTATCTTATTTTAATGTAAAAGGATATAGTAGAATTTTATATTTGCTAAGAAAGATTTTATTAAAAGGTAATAATCTGTAGTTTTTTTTTAAATTTTTATAATAGTTTTATAAGACATTTGTAAAAGGTTGTGAAACGTTTTTCTGCTAATTTAATAAGTTAGCAAAAATTAGAGATAAAATAATTTTTCAAAGATTTTTACATTTTTCTTCTTAAAATATTTAAATTTTCTCATTTGGGGTGATTTATTTCATGCAATGTTACATTTGAAAAAAAAAAATGTATTAAAATATGAGAGTTAATTTCATTAACATGTTTGGATTGATTATTTATTTTTTCACATTTTCCTTTTTTATAATGTTGTCATATTTAATTTTAGATCTGGCCTTTGCCAAGGATTATATTTTTAATATCCAAGTTGCTGCAGAGTTTAAGTTATAAAATTGTCTTTGAGTATGGGAATTTTTTTATTTTCTTTAAATTTAAATTCAACCTGTTTTATTAAACATTGCAATGTTACTTTGAATGTTAAAATGACTATAGAACATTTTTAATGTTCCCTTATTTGATGTCTTTACAAAAATGTCATTAAAATCTTTTTTATTTTGCAACTTGAAGATGACTGTAAAATCTAAAATCTCAATTAAGGAATCCAATTTAAACTGACTTGTAAATCTTCACATTTTCAGAAATGGTACAAGCATGATTTCCCTGATAATTCCGCCTAAGGATCAAATCTCGCGAGTTGCGAAGATGTTAGCAGATGAGTTTGGTACAGCATCTAACATAAAAAGTCGTGTGAACCGGTTGTCTGTACTCGGTGCCATCACATCTGTACAACAAAGATTAAAACTATACAACAAAGGTAAACATTTCTTGCTCTTTCTCCTCTTCTGAAACCTATCCTGCATTCCCTTTGATTTTTTTTTCAATTTGTAATAGCTCTTTAAGAAATGTTCACACCTTAATAGCTATATTTGAAAGAGCTTTTGTTGTGTACCTTGCCCTGGAAAATATAGTCAGTGGCATTCGTGATTTTTATATCTAAATAAGCAAGAACTAAACTCGCTGTAAATGGTATTCAAAATTCAGAATTAAACATCAGATGTACAAAGTAAAAATAGAATGTTGCAATAGTAAAAAAAGCATGTGTTTCTTTGTTAGCATGTACTTTGATGAATGACGTTGTGAGGAGTTGTATGTAAAGCACGGTTGTAGTGGCCTTGCAAACTTAGGAAGAATACTAATCTGCAAATATAATGCACATAAAACAATCCTGACTGTTCATTGTAATCTGGGATGATCAAACACTGCCCAGTGATGATTGAATTAAGAAAAAAATTATTTTTCAAACTTTTTTTTTAGTTAGAAATTGACTCATTGTGACATTTCAGCCCAAAACAATTTTTTTACAAAAAGTTTGTAGAATAAGTGCAAGTTTAAGCATTGTTATTATAGAAAAACTTGATCTTTTTGATGACTCCCTGTTTGCCTACGGTTTATTGGCATCTGAATTTCAACAGATTGAATAGATTTTATCAACTGTTTACATGATGACTGTGAACTTTGTACTCCTTCCGAAAAGTTATTGACCAATATTTTAAATAACATTTTAGTATATGTGTAGCTTTTGTTTTTATTTTTATTTTTTTATAGTTTTAAAATTTAATGGTGAAATTCTTTGGTATTTAATGTGAGAATCTGTTGGCAGTTAAAAAGGAAAATATCTATTTTAAAAATTATTGACCGTCTAATCTTTATTTTATTTTTTAAAGTCAGTGGGAGTTTAAAATGAAAATAGTCATTACTATTTAATTATAATCGCCTTTTGAACTTTGCAGTTGAGGCATTGTGTGGTAGCCAGCACCCTCTACTCCCTAACCACATGGTAATCTGATGATGGGAGGTACAAAAGTACAGCTGAATCTTCTGCTTATCACATGATGCCATCTACTGGTCTATTGATTTTACCAGAGCACTGAAACTGGAAATGCGCATGGATCCAACTACACGCATTTCGATCTAAACCCTAAGTTGGGCATCTTCAAATTGAGGTATGATAACTTCAAGTCAACCTTTTGGTTGCAAGCTCATTACCTCTTTGCATCAATTTCCTCTGATCAGGAGTAGAACTCCTTCAAAATGAATATCCAGGAGGAAACCATGGCTGTACTCAGAAAACAAAATCAATGACTAAAAGACTGGATCTCACAAAAGCACTTTGAAGCTGATGGAAGAACAAACAATGGTAAAAAGCACCAAACTTGAGTACATATATTGCTTAGTTGTGCGCACGGGTAATGCATATTGGTATAGTAACCATTGGTAACATTGGAAAATTATCAGCTGCTGAAATCATTGACAAATGGGTTTTTTTTTTTCATTGACTGGTGCATGCCACAATAGCCAGTCATCCATTCACCTATCAGATTAGCTCAGACATTGGTGTGAAAAATTTAATATTCTTTTCAGCCTCAACAATTATGCTATCCTAAGTCGTCAGTCATCTCAAATATGACTGCAATATTGTCCACTTTGTCAATTACAAAATTGAAGGTTTTCACAAAACTGAAGAACACTGATGCCCCTGGTGAAGATCAGCTCCCTACAAAAGCTGCTCAGAAACCCTAGTGAGCTAACAAAGCTTGGATAACTGAATAGCTTCTTCATTACAGTGTTTCTTCAAAAGACGAGGTTAACAACAATGCTAACATTATTTGTATTGTGGCTTAAATCTTTGCTTTAACATCATTACTCGTACATATCTTAAGCTTGTATCTGGCTCTGCTAATCTTCAGATATTTCTGGATCTGGATCACGATCAGTTCACATGGTATCATGTAGATTAGTGCACTAAAATCTGAGATCATTTTAGCCTGCATATATTTGTTCCCATCATTTTGAATGGTTGATCTCTTTAAGTACCATGGTACAATCATAATGCCAACAATATAAACTCTCATAGATCTTGCACATTTATTAGCTTTTAGCATGGCCTGAGTGATCCAAGTCTGAACAATACATGCTTTAGTAAATACTGCATCTACAAGGCTTTTGTGTGATCAATCCTGCTCTATTGTTGTAAAACTGGACAGTCAAATGATGTACAATGTCTTTGTAGGATAATTTTTATAAAGTGGACTAACCACATTGTGAACTAAGTTTTTTGACAGAAAGAAACCGATTGAAGAGACTTTCAATAAATGGACACGTCACACATCGAATAAAGAACAATATTGACTCTGCATCACTTTCTTTCTGACAAAAACAATGCAGTGTTCTGATATAAACCTGGATATCCACTATGATGGCTGACCCGGAAAAGATCTCCAGAACAATTATTTATGGAATTCAACGCCTGAAGAGAAAATTGCTCTAGATGTGAACAACTGTTTAGCCTGAAATGGAGTGTTTTATAGTGCAGAATATCCTGCTCAACACATGCATATCATACATTACCATTTCAGTGATGAAGTTTGTATCAAATCATTAATTTGGAGTTTATGTATAAATATAGTGAAATATAGCACCATGAAATAACACGTTACCAAAAATAATACTTTGATCATTTATTATATATATATATATATATTTCTTTTTTAATTTCTTTTTTTATGTAAATACAGTCATATCTTGCTACGATGTGCAGACTGTTTCAATCATATTAGATATCATCAGGCAAGAAAAATTAAGGTACAAAAACTGAAAAGGTTCAACACCTTTTCAAATTTTGAGGAGAGAAAATTCACCATGAGTTTTTTTTCTCCTCAAAATTTGAAAAGGTGTTGAACCTTTTCAGTTTTTGTACCTTAATTTTTCTTGCCTGATGATATCTAATAGGATTGAAACGGTCTGCACATCATAGCAAGATATGACTGTATTTACATAAAAAATTTTTTTAAATATAACTTGCTCTCTTATGATTGAGCACTATCAACGACTCTTGTTGAAATTCAATTATTTTCAATTTTTGGATATCTTCCTACCAAAAAACTATATATATATATATATATATATATATATATATATATATATATATACACACACACACATTAAAAGCCTAGAACAGTTGTAATCTTTTAAAATGTTTTAACCAATGAATATAATTAATTTTTATTTCCTTTTATTTTCAGTGCCTCCAAATGGTTTAGTTATCTACTGTGGTACCATTGTTACAGATGAAGGAAAAGAAAAGAAAGTTAACATTGACTTTGAACCGTTCCGACCTATTAACACTTCACTCTACCTCTGTGACAACAAATTCCACACAGAAGTGAGTTACTTCTATTCTTATTTATCTCTGTACACATATTTAGTTTGCAATCAATACCTAACTATAATTACACTTAAAAATGAGTCCTGCGGTCACACATACGGCCTTCCGCAGGTCACTCTCTTCACCTTGTGTTTGATAATAGGGAGCAACAACTCAATATAGCCATCTGAATTGAGTCTCTTTTCAAAGATGTTGGGCAGCGTGGAGTAGCCTTCACTGGAAACATGCCCAAACACCACAGTTTAAGGAGACCTAGTCTTCATAATTAGCAAGATTTCATGCAGCCACCTGTTCTGTGCGTGTTGTGCAGCTGATACTGAGAAGAAATGGCTGGCTTGACTAGGTGTTTGACATTATTAAAATGTTTCTTGGCCTTTGGTGGTGAGTAGTTTGCCCTTGTGACTTTTGTATGGGGAGTAGCAAACATCCTTGTTCATCACTCATATTCATTTTTCAAGCGCCCATCTCTTTTCCAAGGTCAAAATTGCCATACCGGAATAGTTTGAAAGTTTGAAAACTTATTTATACCAATGGGTTTAAAATGTATTATATAGGAAATTTAGTTATAAACTTTATTCATATAATAAAGTAATTTAAAAAAATCAAATTTTATCAAGAAATTTTGTAATATTGAAAAATATTTCAAGGACTTCCTAATAAAAAGATTTTTTTATAATTGCGACTTATTTTGTATTTTTAGGCTTTAACGGCCCTTTTGGCAGATGACAATAAGTTTGGTTTCATCGTGATGGATGGTAATGGAGCATTGTTTGGAACCTTGTCTGGGAATACCCGTGAAGTTTTACATAAATTCACTGTGGATCTACCAAAAAAACATGGTAAAGTTTACTATATCTTTGCTTAGAAAACTAAAATGTTCATGTATAGTATAGGTTGTTAATTAAGCAGGATTTTTTTTTTCTTTTTATCCTCCATAACTATCATTATAATAAGCACAAAATGAAATCTTTCATTTAAAAATATTTTTATTGATACATATATCAGGTTGACAAAGCTCTTGTGGTTTTTAACTTTTCAGTTCAGATGAACATATCTCTGCTCACCATCAGAATCAACATACTTTTGCCAATGCAAAACAAGTGCATTCATGCCAGTAACATAAAAATCTTGCGTTCTGGTAGTGATGAAGTCACTGAAGGCGTTCTTTTGAAGCATTTCTCGTGCAGAAAGTTGTTGAGATGCTTGAAAAAGTGGTAGGTGGGCGGTTTGGAGAGTATGGCGGATGAGGTAGTTTTGTAGCCCAATTCGTTCAACTTCTGCAGAGTCGGTTTAGCAATATGCGGTGAGGCATTGTGGAAGAGAATTGGGCGTTTTCTGTTAACTAATGCTGGGTGTTGTTGTGGAAGTTTCTGATGCATTTCATCCATTTGTTGACAGTACTTCTATGCTGTAATGATTTTGCCTGCTTTCAAAAACACTAACGGATGAGACTAGTCGCAGACCACCACAGTCATCATGACCTTCTTTTGGTGCAACTCTAGCTTTGGTAAGTGTCATGGAGCTTCATTGATGTCTAATCACTGAGCTGAGCATTGTTGGTTGTTGTAAAGAATCCACTTTTCGTGTCAAGTCACAACCTGGTCAAGAAACGGGTCCTTCTTGTGTAAAAGAAGGGAAGGTGACACTTCATAACAGCATTTCTTTTAGTTGCCGTTCAATTTGTGAGGCACCCATTTATCCAGTTATTTTATCTTTCCAATCTCTCAAGTGGTTGGAAACTGTCGTATACATTAGCAAGTTCTCAAACAGTTGTGCGTGGATTGGCTTCGACTAAGGTTCTTAATTGATTGTTGTCAACATCCAATAGCTGACCACTACGTTCATCATCCAGACTCATCGCCGCCACAAAAGTTCTTAAACTGCCATTGTGGTTCCTTGGCCAAACGCTTCATTGATATCACGAGTTGTTTCAGCAGCTTTTCAGCCTAGCTTGAATTGAAATAATTGTGCAAATATGCTTTTTGTCCATCTTGTGGTAACATTCTGAAAAGAAAACAATCGTTTTAAAACGATTATAATTTAAATAAGATAGTGAAAAATGCTCTTAAAAATGATATATAAAGTATAGGTATTATAACAAAAGCTTATTAAAAAATAAAAATTTCACAAGGACTTTCTACTCAAACTAATATATACAAACACACACACACACACACACACACATTTCAATGGCATTATGCTTAATTGTAGTAATTGGAAGATGAATTATATGAACATGATTGTTTCTGAGAAATGAAAAATAACATTGTGTAGTCCTTAAGAAATTGTATGAATTGTAAATAAATGCAAATCAATACATTTTTTTTTCGCTTTCATCGCTGTTGTAAAAGTTTAATAATGGTGGTAGGGGGTACAATTAGAAACCATTTCATATATACTTTTAGCAAAAATTATTTTCTTGCAGAGCGAATGTGCATAAGTAGAGTTTTTTTTTATTTATTTTTTTTATTAAATATGTACGATCATTGTATGACTAATTGCCACTGCTGCTGATTAAACCAACTTCAGTGCAGGCGATCGACTGGGTCTGTTAGCGCAAAATATAAAACAATCTTGTAATAAACAAAACAAATTTACTCACAAGTTTTGAGAAATTAATTTTGGCAAATATCTTTTTAAGTTCATACCTAAAAAGATATTTACTAAAAAAACAAACTTTTTTTTTTATTAAATATTTCCTCTTAGACGAGCGATCTACTAAGTTTGTCAGCACAAAAAAAAGCATTAAGATAAACAATAACACTTTAGTCACAGTCGCGATTATTTTTGGCAAATTCTTAAAGACTGAGATGTTTTTTTTACCAGTGTGCCACTTTATTTTATTTTTAATCTTTGTAAAATAAATAGTTCATTTCTTTATTATTAAAATAAAAACAAAACGAATTTAGTCGGTCACAACTTTCAGCCAAGAGTTTTTTTTTTTTTTTTTTTTTTTCAAATAAAATTTTACAAGTGACTTTTTTTTTTTTTTTTTTAATTTGAATTTTGTAACGCTAGTAAAATCTTTTTAAAAAGTAGAATAAATCCCTGAAGACTGAAGCAATGTTTCCAATCCCGTGTGCCTCTTTTAAGGAACAAGTTTTCCCCACATTTAAAACATTCCTAACTGCTCTTGTGGGTAGACAAGTAAATGACTATTATTTATTAAAAATTTAAAAAAAAAATAATATTGCATAAAGTTTCATTTCATGATAACACAACTCTTGTTCATTTCTCATTAAAAAAAAAAAAAAAAGAAGGTCCATGTGCTCTGCAAAGAGTGTTTGGTGGGATTGTCATTTAGTTGTATGAATACTCTCTAACCCTATATTGAGCAAAAGAAAGTAAAGTGAGTGACACTGCTATCTCACTGAACATAAACAGAACGTTTTCACCACCAATAAACAAAAACTAGAACTTTCATTTTTATTTTAGATTTTAATAATACATGGTACTTAGGCAGATGTTGAACATCTGGTTCAAAATCCAAGTATCAAATAAATAAATCCGTGCTTTTTCGTTTCCTCAAGCACCGTTGTTTCATTTTGTGTGGTCACTTTTTGGGTCTTGTAACTCGTTAATGGATTTTAGCGAAGCAATATCTAATCTAAGTACAAACACGATTTAACATGTACCATTTAACTAAAAATTGTGCCGATAGCAAACCCAAGTAAACTATAAAAAAAAATTTTAAAATGAAGGCTCACAAACCTTTATTCAATGTTTCCTCGTAAAAAAAATTTAACGAAAAGAAAAAAAAACTGGGGCGAAAAAACTAAAATTAACGGTTTAAAAAATGTCAAGATCTTTTTTTTTTTTTTTCTTTTTTTTTTTAATTGTTAAAAATGCCATTTCAAGGATTCACCAAAAAATAAGGAAGGCCTGAAATTAGGATTTAAAAAAAAAAAATTATATCCTAAAAATTATAAAATAAAACCAGTAGAGATAAAGTTGTTTGTTTATGAAAAAGTATTTTATCCGTGATTTTAAAATGTTCTGTTTATTTATTTGTGAAAAGGTTTTACTTTTAAAATAAATTATTTTTATTTCACACTATTAACTTATGTTATTCATTTGTTTAATTGTTAAAATGTTCTGTTTACGTTCAGTGAGATAGCAGTATCACATATTTTATTCCCTTTTGCTTGATATAGGGTTAGAGAGTATTCATAAACGATAATCCTGCCAGGTGGTTATTCCAAAAGCATGGGGATGGTTGAAAAAAAGAAAATACTTATTGGACTTATCACACCCAGCCTCCCCATGTTAAGAACGATTTTTGGTATAAACACTCCTAACCTTCCCATATTATGAACAGCTTTCAAAATAAGCACCTTTTGCAGGTTGACAAGCAGTGCACATTGACTTCCTCTCCCCTCCAAAAAAAAAGCAAAAGAAGTCATTTTTTAAAAGTTTTCTCAAACATTTTTTAATTTATATTATCGACTACTGCTAGTTTTTTTTTTTTTTTTTTTTTTAAAAAGGTTTAAACTAAATCTATATATATAAAAGGCAAAATGTGTGTGACCATTTCGTGTATGTCTCGCAAAGGCTTCTTTCGCACACGGTTCCGGTGGGGGCGGGGGGTTACGATCGCTTACAACTGTTTATATAGTCCCTAGATAATAATATCTACGATTTGGGAACGCGGTATGAGATTCGCTCTATTTCGCTCTGTCCCCTGTTTTTCCTGCTTTTTAGTATAAATAAAGTGAAACTAAATTCAAACTGTTCGTTCTCGGCATCGCACCGGAAATGTCCAGAAGCAATCAGCTTTGGTCAATGTGGGGCCAAACTCCTCTTATATCAGACAATTTCTATTCAATCTGGACAATGGGGAGCTGGTTTCCCTTTCCCCAACATCTGTTGGGGGGAAGAAAAAAAACAGTTAAAGTTGGGTAAACAAACCCAAGTTAACTGCGTGACTTCTATTTGACCTCATTAATTAGGTCAAATAGAAGCAGCAGAGTTAACTTTTATTGCGCCCACTTGTTTTTAATACTTAAATAAATTCAAACGTTTTCCGTGGTATGTCGCGGTGGCCCAGTGATAAACGTCGTACGTCTTTTTTTCACACTTTAATTTCCAACTTTGCCTCAAGGGTTCGGGTTCGGTCCTCACACTCACTTTCCAAAACTTTTTTTTTTTTTTTTATTCTAACTCCCCCCTCCCCAAGCCCCGGAGTTTGTATTTACCCAAAACCACACACACCTAAAAACACCCGGGCATTGGCGGGTACCCCCCCCCCCCCCCCCCCGCTAGTCTTAAATAAAACCACGTGACTTTTTTCTTTGACGTTGATTTTTTTTTTTTTTTTTTTTTTTTTTTTTTTTACACAAACTACATTCTAAAACTTTGAAACGAATATTTATAACAAAATTTTAAATATCTTGCGTGACACAAATAGTTGATATTTTTATTTATTTTGTTTACTAAGAGAGAAAATTTAAAAAGTAGTTTATTTTTTGTAAATAAATTTTAGACTAAAAAGATATTTTCCAAAAATAATCTCGACTGAAACTTGAGTAAATTCGTTTTATTCTTTATTTTGATAATACAAGATTTTTTTTTTGTGCTGATGGACTGAGTAAATCACCTGTAACAAAGTTACTTTGACTAATTAAACCCTTAACGACTGAGACAATTATTTTTTTCAATACAATGTGCAAAATAATTGTCTCAGTCTTAATTTTTAGTCAAGCATAATTCATATTAAGTTAGTGCAAAAATGTCATTTTTTGACATTCCACTTCAAAAGATCAAAACTCTTTTTATAATAAACTTTATTAATCGAAATAAGAAACATTAGAATCGACACATTTTTTGCAGACAAGAAACAAATTTATTTAACCCATAGCATAGAAATTTGGTGGTCTGAAAGCAATGAAGTCATTGAAGGCTGATTCTCCATCCTCTCGGCTTTTGAAGCATTTTTTTGTGCAGGAAGTTGTCGAGATGTTTGAAAAAGTGATAATTAATGGGTGAGAGGTCCGGTGAATATGGCGGATGAGGCAGTCTCGTAGCCCAATTCGTTCAGCTTCTGCATGGTCAGTTGAGTAACATGTGAGCGAGCGTTGTCATGGAGGAGAATTGCCCCCTTCATATTGATCAATTGCTGGCAAATACGTTGGATCTTCTAGTGTATTTCGTCAATTTGTCGGCAGTACTTCTCCCTCGTAATCGTGTCTGGATTCAAGAAGTTGTGATGGATGAGATTTGCCGCAGACCACTAAACAGTCACCATGACCTTTTTTGGTGCACTTTCGACTTTGGGAAGTGTTGTGGAGCCAGATGTTGCAGAGGATCTGCTTGAGAAATGAATCGTTTTTATTGCGTAGAAGATACCTCAAAACGACAATTTTTTTTTATTATCATTCAATTCATGCGGCACCCATTTATCCAACATTTTTGACTTCCCTATTTGCTTTAAATGGCGCACGACTGTTGAGTGGTCGACTTCAATAGCAACTTCTTGTGTAGTTTTGCGAAGATTGACTTCATTTAAGACTTTCAAATGTTCGTTATCAATCGCAGTCAGCTGGCCGCAGCTGTCTTCATCTTCGAGGCTCTTGTCACCGTTGCAAAATTTCTTGAACCACTGTTGTGCCACAGGTTTGTTAGTTGTTGCTGGCTCAAAGGCATCCTACATATCACGAGCTGTTTCTGCAGCTTTTCGATCTAGTTTGAACTGGAACAAGAAAATTGTGTGGATTTGAATTTTGTCCATGCTGTCGCTGCAATAAAATAAACGAAGAGATTGAGAACGGTAATGAATAACAGTATTCGGTAGAGCGAAAAAATGTGTTTCAAAATGATACATAACATGGCTATTGATATATATATCAATGAATTGATTCAGAAATCATACATAAAAGTAACATGTGAAAAAACGATATTGTTTTTGCACCAACTTAATAAAACCAAGGCACGACTAATCTAAAAAATTTTTTTTTTTTTTTGACTAAGATTTTTAACGAAAGAAAAAAACTGAAAAAGTGGCACACAGAATTCGAAAAAATAATATTAAAAAAATATTTTTTAAAAATACTTTTTATATAAATCTAAAAATATATTTGCCAAATTTAATCTCTCGATTGAAATTTGTGAGTAAATTCATTTTCTTGTTTGTTTTAATAATACCACAACAGATTTTTACGATATTTTGCACTGACAAACCCAGTAGCTGGTCTATGTAAAAGTTGCTTTAATAGCAAATGGGCAGCAGGAGCAAATAATTGTACAATTTTAGTAAAACCCCTTATGTACGATCAAAATCTGGCATGATCAAATTGTTTGATTCAGATCCTGTTGATTCAGGCAACTTTACACATTGTTTCTATAGGACAAACAGCAGGAGCAGTCAGTCATACATTGATCGGGAATAATTTTGGTCGTACATATTTCGCAAAACTGCATAAATAAATTTCATTGTTCATATAGAATGAGCAATATTAACATTCTTGGTCACTCCTACGAATAAACAAATTGTTTGTATTCATGTGTCTGCTGTTGTAATTTTGTTTTATTATTCATTATTTATTGAAATGAAAGTGCAAATATGGTAAGTAAAATGAATTTTTTTTTTTTTTTTCTTCATAAACAAGTCTGATTACTTTGACCCTTCTAAATTTTGGAGCATTTTAAACTGTCAAATACAAAACAATTAAACTGGCTTTAAAACTTTTTAGCAAATTTTCATATATGGAAAGTTTTGGAACCTATTTATATCAAATAATTTTATAACAACAGATTAAAGCCTTACCATCATTATAGTTTTTTTTAACATGTTTTGGTACTCCTGCAGTATTTTACCCACCGATTTCACGATCTTAGCCGAGCGTTGATCGACATCCGTCGGAAAACGCCGGAACATGGCGAGCGGTACGATACTCTATCAGCCAATCAGGGCGCTTCAAACGAACGCGCAGCAGACGAATAATTTTCATTGAAATTACACACATAGCGTTTTATTTCAGTTATTTTATTGTTCAAAGTAAAAATACACAGCCTTTCATTTCAGCTATTTAATTTAGCAATAAAAAAAAAAAAAACCGGGAGCTGTTGGAAACATATTTATGCGAATTTATGTGGAGACAAAAATTTGGACACAACCCTTTTGTCTCCATAAAATAAATCAAATCGCGGAAGGCTACCCGGTTTGGGAAGGAGCTTCTTTCCACATCCTCTGAAAACCCTTTGCTCCCTACTTTGCCTCTACAGTCAGTAGAAAATCTTCCAGTCGGAACTAAAGATAAACAGTAATTGTTGTCCCCCCCCCCCCCCTACAAACATTACTGAAAAAAAAAAAAAAAAAACATTGTTGTTACTGTTTAATAACGTTTTGTTAAAAACAAACAAACAAAAAAATATTGAAGTGTTTATTACTGTTGCTTACCCCCCCCCCCCCCCCCAAAAAAAAAGCTATCGGAAAACAAAATGAACCAAAAAAAAAAAAATATTCAACAAAATAAATTTATTCTACTTTAAAAAAAACTTACGGTAAGTGTTTGTGATTTATTTTATCCAAATTTTTTGTATGAATTTTATCCATTTTGTTGTGTGTGTGTGTGTGTGTGTGTGTGTAATATCTTTTCCTTGTAATGTTGTTGCTATTCACATACTTTTAGCGTTCTTGCACCGGCGTAGCTCCGAATTCTCGGCTTTCGTCGGCGTTAACGCCGAAAGCGTTCGTCAACGCTCGGCTAAGATCGCGAAATCGGTGGGTAAAATACTGCAGGAGTACCCATGTTTTTATTAACTAATAATTTAATAACAAAGCAATACAGTAATAATTAAATTTAACTATAGAAATCCTATTCCAAAAAAATCTAATTATAATTATAAATCAGTTTTTTTTTTTTTTTTTTTTTTTTAAATAAGTAAAACGAAAATTAAAAACTCCCAGCAATGTTATATCGTTAGCAAATAAAACTTCAAGTATAGCAAAATCTTTTTTGTTATTTCAGTATTTATTGATTGGAACTTAAATTAAAAAAAAAAAATTTAACATTTTAAAAAATCAAAATTTAGTTTCATGCATTCATTTATATTTTTAGTTTTGTGTTATCTTTTATGTAAATATCCAGTTTCATCCATTTGAATCTTTTTTGTCATAAAATCGATTGTGTAAATTTATCTAAAATATGTTAAGTTATATATCAAAATGATAATTTGATGTTTTCTGACATTTGTTTTTTTTTTTTTTTATTTTTAAGAATATAATTTATTGGAACATTGCTAAAAGATAAATTCCATTTCAGTTTTCAATAAATTGATAACTTTTATTTCCTCACTCTTAACGTTTAAAATAGTGTTTGCCTTGTTTAAAATTTTAATACAAATTAACAAAATTTTGTATACTTGAAATTGTCTTTTAAAGAAATCCACCATGTTAAGCTTCCAAAATTTGAAGAAAAGTTTTTCATTTTTTTTTTTTTTTATCTTCTATAAATAGTTCAGAATGTCTGTGATAAAAATATGTACAAGATTAATGCCACTTTGGACAATTTTTTTAATTTTCCTTTTTTTTTTTTTTTTTTTTTTTTTAAGGACGTGGTGGTCAGTCTGCCTTGCGTTTTGCTCGATTGAGAATGGAAAAACGTCACAATTATGTGCGAAAAGTGGCTGAGGTAGCAGTCCAGTTATTCATCACCAATGATAAACCAAACATTTCTGGCCTTGTTTTAGCTGGTTCTGCAGATTTTAAAACAGAACTCAGTCAATCGGACATGTTCGATCCGGTAGGTCTCTCTCTCCTGCTTTTTGGAGATTATGATTTTACGACTAGTTTTCAAATGTTGCACTAATTGCTGTAAATATTCTCAATATGTTATATTTTTAATTTTTTGTAACCCTTCTTGATTCTATCATTTCAATTCAAAACTTGTTTTGTAAATAGATGTTATTAAAAATATGCAGAAATATTTTTATTTCTTAAAGTAAATTAATGAGGATACTTTGTTTTCCATGTGATGCAGGGAATGATATATTTCGAAAGCAAAATAATGTTCCAAAGATTTTAAGATTAATATGGTTCTATCGTTTCCCCGGGAAGAGTTACTTGGTTGGGGAACGTCCTGTGAACGCAACCAGCTCCCCGGACGAATAAATGATGAAACAACGCAACGGGTTGAGATGTCGTCGGCTATAACCGGCTGGCATGGGTCACTTCTTGTTTTTGTTGCGTCGTAACAGGCATCTTTCCATCGTCGGCATTAATGGCATGCTGGAATTTAACGCTTATACAAAAATAGCAAACAAATGCATTTTTATAAAAAATATAATTTAAGATTTAACAATGAGGAGCATATTTTTATAAAGACCAGTTGAAACCAGACGCATGACATGTCGCGTCTGCTGACTACAGAATGCAAGCGTCAACTGTTTAAAACAATAGAATATTTAATTCTCTCCTTCTTCATTGACTAGTGCTACCAGATCAGGCTTCCTGAAATGAAATGCACCAACATTGATGTTCCTTTTTGTTTTTCTATTCTCTTTTGAGCCCATCAGCAGGAAGAATATACTTCTCCTGTATCCTTGTTGTGTTCGGCAAATGGGTTTCCCCGCTCAACACTTCCTAAATAGGGCTCTGAGGTGAGTGGGGAGCAGGAGAAATGAAAAATTCAAAATATTTAAATGGCAAATAAAAAGCCTAAAAAAAGAAACCATTGTGAAGTTTCAGACAAATCTAGTTCAGATTCAGAAACAGAATCACAAAACCAAAATCTCATTCAAAATCTTATTTCATAATTATTGAAGTAACCGAAGGAGAACCGATAACAAAAATGTCTCCCTTCAAAATAGAGAAAATTTTCTCAAGTATCAAACCAAAAATGGTCAAAACAGCACACTACTAGTAGAAGTAGAAAGCCACAAACATATCACAGAAATCTTTAAATGGATACTTTAACAACCAAAAAATAAAAATCTATCCCCACAAAACGAGATCAGTAAAGGAGAGATCAGGAGTTCAGAACAATCCCTGTGCTCCTGGAAGAAATTAAAATTAACCTAAAAAATCCAAATGTTATTGATGTAAAAAGGATCCAAATTAAAAAATATGGTGAAACCATCGATACAAACTCCTATATTCTAACTTTTAATACCCATCAAATCCCAAGTAACATCAAAATATGATATGAAAAAATAAATATAGAACCGTACATACCAAACCCTCTCAGATGCCACAACTGTCAAAGATACAGACACCATCGAGACCGGTGCACATGCTCTCCAGTATGCATGAGGTGTGGAGAAAACGAGACCCATACAGATTGCCAAAAAGAGCCAAAATGTATTAACTGCCAAAAAGGCCATAGTGCAAACTCGAAAGAATGTGATAAATGGAAGAAAGAAAAAGAAATTATTAAAATAAAATATGCAAAAAATATAACCTTCCAAGAAGCTCGTAACCTCGACGGAAATATAAAATACTCAGAAATAACAAAAAAAACATACAGCATATCACCGGACCAAATAATCAAACAACAAAAGCAGACCTATTAAACATCGAACCAGAAGACATTATTAAATTACTCAATGAAGTAAGGGAACTAATGAAAAAATTTTTTAAAACTATAAAACAAATCAACAACGAAAATAAAGATTACAAAATTGAACAAAACTCCCAAACCAAAACTCAACCCAAAAGACCCACAAAACCACAGTGTTACAACACCCATAGAAACAACCCCTCTCACCGAAAAAAAAAACAAAACAAACACCAAAAAGTGCCCATGAAGGAAAAGGAAACTAACCACCAACCAACAAAGAAGCTAAAACCAAAATAAACAGACCATGTTCATCTTCCAGACCAAGAGCCTCAATCCAAAACAGATTTGAGGAAATGGACATGGAAGATTGAAGATCAGACATCGATTAACAAAAGTCAAAAAATAAATACATAAAATCTAACCATAGCCCAAAAAATCATCTAATGGAATTGTTGGAGCGTAAAACCGTACATAAATGACTTATTACTTCTTATAACAAACCATCAACCAGCCATCATATGTCTCCAAGAAAGATAAAATATAAAAAACTGCCATCAATACAACCACATCCACAATACCAAACAGAAAGCCTCTGGAGGAGTATCCATACTTATTAGAAATAATGTCCCACAAAGCAAAATAGATCTAAACACTAATATTCAAGCCATTGCTGTAGCAGCCACACTACATAGAACTATAAATATCTGCACTATCTACATTCCACTCCATGATCCAATAAACGAAGCAGAGCTGAACAAAATAATAAATCAGTTACCCAAACCCTTTTTACTGTTAGGTGATTTCAATAGTCACAACGATATATGGGGATCTGCATACTTGGATAAGAAAGGAAAATATCTTGAAAAAATTATTAACGACAATGGCTTGTGTATATTAAACAATAACTCCAACACTACCTTCATCCCGCTTCAGGCACCTACCCAGCATTAGATTTATCTTTGTGTGATCCTACTATCCTCATGGACTATAACTGGAAAGTTCTAGAAGATTCATGGGGTAGCGACCATTTTCCAGTGATGTTAACAAATCTAAAACAAAAACCCATCTCTCCCAATGGAAAATAAAAAAAGTAAATTGGGAGGAATATAAAAAAAAATGCCAACAAAAACTCTGAGGAGGAAAACCCAAATAAATCCATAGAATACTTCTCTAAAACTTTACTAGCCATTGCACATGAATGTATACCTAAAAGTAGCAGAACTAATAAACAACAAAGATCCTGGTTTAACAATGAATGCCAAAAAGCAATTCGCCAACGTAAAGCTGCCTTACGAAAATGCAACTCCCAACCAACAAAGTACAATTTAAACTTTTTTAAGCAAAAAAGAGCAATGGCTCGTAAAGTTATCAGAGCAGCAAAAAGAACATCATGGAAAGATTATATAAATAAAATGAACTCAAATACAAACTGCAAACAAGTGTGGAACATGGTAAGGAAAATTTTGGGCAAAAACTCACCCTCCCCTTTAAATCATCTCCTACAAAATAACAGAGACAAAAAATATTGCAAATCTTCTCACTGAAACTTTCAAAACAATTTCTCCAGCAAAAATTAGTCAATCCTTCCAAAAGACAAAACAAGATACAGAAAAAAGATAAACAAATTAAATTTCAGCTCAAACAACAAAGAAGAATACAACTATCCTTTTACTAAAAATGAACTCTAAAAGCCATAAACGAAGCGCATAATACAGCTACTGGGGCGGATGAGATACATGAGTTTCTGAAACAACTTCCTTCCAAATCAATAACACATCTTTTAAACGTGCTCAACCAAATATGGTTCAAGGGAAAACTACCCAATAGCTGGAAACATGCTATCGTGATCCCCATCCCTAAACCAGAGAAAGACAATTCAGATCCACAAAATTTTAGACCAATTGCATCGACATGTTGTCTCTGCAAAACATTTGAAAGAATTATAAATGACTGAACTCGTATCTGGAAACCAACGACTCAATTGCCAACCTACAGTGGTTTTAGAAACAAAAGACCAATGGACAACAATCTGATTGGAGACTTTTATCAAAGAAGCATTCATTAAAAAAAAACATGCAGTAGCTATCTTTTTTGATTTAGAAAAGTCATATGATACAACATGGCGACAGGGTATAATAAAAGACTTTTACAATGTTGGATTAAAGGGCGGACTACCCATACTGATAAAAGATTTTCTATCTGATAGAAGTTTTAAAGTAAGAATCTGACCCACCCTATCAGATACAAAAATACAGGAAGAAAGAGTCCCACGAGGATGTATTTTATAAGTTACGCTCTTTAATATAAAAATTAATAATATTGTAAATTGTCTAAACAATGAGATAAATGGTTCCTTATATGTGGATGACCTTGTAATCTGCCATAGATCTAAAAATATTCATACTTCAGAACGCCAATTACAAATGTGCATAAACAAACTAACACAATGGACGACAGAAAATGGCTTTAAATTTTCAACAGCTAAAACTAAATGTGTCCATTTCTGTAATCATAAAAAAATACACAATGACTCTATTCTCAACTTAAAAGGAACAAAAATCGAAATAGCTGATCAACATAAATTTTTGGGACTTTTTTTTTTTTTTGATAAAAAAACTCTCCTTCATCCCTCACTTAAAATATTTAAAACAAAAATGTTTCAAGACTCTACAACTATTAAGGGTTATAGCAAATACTGAGTGGGGATCACTGCTTATCACTCTTAAAATTATATAGAACTCTGATAAGAGCCAAACTAGATTATGGAAGCTTTATATATGGTTTAACCAGAAAAAGTTACCTTAAAACTCTAGATTCTATCCATCACACAGGATTAAGACTTGCCCTGGGCGCATTCAAAACCTCTCCAATAGAAAGCTTATATGCTGAAGCCTATGAACCTCCACTAAAAATGAGACGTGAAAAATTAGGCTTACAATATTAACTTAAACTAAAATCAAACCCCAAAAATTCTGCCTATCAATGGACTTTCAATCCCAACTACAAACATCTATTCAAAAAAAAGAAAATGCAATTAAACCCTTTGGTCTCTACATGGAAGAAACAAAGCCATTTACAGACAACACGATAGATCAAACCAGCATCCACGAGGAAAATCTCTCAGAACTCCCACCCTGGCTGTTAAATCAACCTAAAGTCATACTAGACCTGACAATATATCCTAAATCCAATACTCACTCCACAGACTATAGAGAAAAACTAAACAACATTCTGGATACTTACCCAAATTGGACACACATTTACACGGATGGTTCCAAAGATCAAAACAAAGTGGGATGTGTCGCTATTTCAGAAAAAACTATTCAGCATAAAAGGTTACCAAATAACTCTTCAATCTATAGTGCAGAAATTACAGCCATAAACTTGGCTCTAGGTATTATCACCAACAAAAATTCCAAGAAATTTATAATATTTGTAGACTCGTTATCAGTATTAGAAGCAATAAAAAATCAAACAATCCCCTACTCATCAAACTGTTACAAAAGATCCATTCTATCATGCAACACAAAACTTTCTTCTTTTGTTGGATGCCTAGTCACTACGGTTTCCGTGGAAATGAAAAGGCTGACATGGCTGCCAAAAATTCCTTAAAACTCCAAAAAAGCGACATAAAGGTCCCATATACGGACTACAAACCTTAAATAAACAATTTTATCACACAGAAATGGCAAGAAAATTGGAACAATTGCCAAAACAACAAACTCTTCCAAATTACCCCATACTTAAAAAAAAAAAAAAACCTTCTAGATACCAGAAAATCATGTAAAGAAGAAGTAGTCTTATCACGTATCCGGATAGGACACGCGTACATAACTCCCTCCTACATACTAAAAAGTGAAGAACCTCACAAATGTTATACGGTGAAAAACTTTATACTTGACTGCTATCACCTCACACAAATACATCAACACTACTACAAGGCTACAAGTTTAAAAGAACTCTTTGATAAAGAAAATCCTAAATCATTCTAAATTTCTTAAAACAAGCAAATAAATCTTTACCATAAAATATAAAAATCATCAAATAACTACACCAAAACATTGGCCGAATATACCCAACGAAAATCGACTCTAAAAGTATCAAAAATTTAAATCTTGTATGCAGCATTAAATGACCCAAAGAAGGTTGATATGCTGGTTAAACAAACAAACAAACAAACTAACTTTCTTCAGTGAAAGAGAGAGGAGGGGAGTGAAAGAGAGAGAGAGAGGGGGAAATTCATACATAACGTTTAAACATTGTTTGTTTTTGTATCCATGAGCTCTTTCGGGTTTAACCTTTCAAATTCTAAGGTCTTATATCGTTTTGCCTTGGTTCAATATTATAAACAAACTGTCATTCTTGGCTTGAGTCATAGAACATTTTCAAAATCACAAGCACCTGCTTAACACATATGCACCTCACAAGTACAGACCAAGTTAGGCACAAGGTTTTTGTTAATGTAGAAGCCCCAGCTCCTCAAAAGAGGCTATGTCATTGTGCCACATTAATAGACTATGCATATTTGAGTTAGTTTAAAAACTAAACTGACACTTGCTAATAAAAATACATTTTATCTTATATAAAAATAATTTAATATTTGAATTAATAAGAATATCTTGATTGTTATATTCTCAAATACAAGTGCTTCTTCTCAAACTCTGGTATACTGCTATTTAGTTGTGGGTGGGGCTTGTTGGGATAGATTGTTCTATCAGTAATGACCAGGTAGTAGTGTTAATTTGTTATTCTTTATTATTGCCTATAGTAAGGCTTGAACATTCAACCTCTAGAACGATGTCATTGGACGATTATAGAATTTGAAATTTTCAAAGTTAATCTTCTGTGTATTATTACTTTGACAAAGGAAGGATTGGACCTAGTAATTCACCCCTGTTTGTCATTCCGTGGTAACCATGCCTTGGAATTTTTTGAAATTTTGCATAAACATTAGTCATGATGAAAGTAAATTTTTTACTTGTGGAGGGGGACCCCGCATGCTTGGCTTGTTTTATTTATATACTAGGCCCTTTAAGTGTAAATAGTTCATCTAGCATAATCATTGTCCACATAGACAATCCATAACCGAAAGTTATACAGGTCGTCTATGTTCTGTGGTTTAAGAGATGTTATCCACATTTGTTATTTCGTCATTTGTAATGTCATACAGGATTGTCATATATGGCATAATCACGTTTGACACACTGGTTCCTGTCAAATCACTGAAGTTAAGCAATGATGAGCCTGGCCATTACTCGATGACTATTTGGGACGTCCAGGTGCTCTGTCTCTCCACTTATCTCGGCATTGTTTCCAGTCATCTTGGACTTCTCTTTGCCACTGGACTCAAGTAGTGTCGATTCAGGAGAGGTGTCGTTGGAGACTGTGTAACCCTTACCACACAATTACATGCGCAGCTGCCCCTTTGTTTTTCGAGACTGAACGGAGGCATCGATCAAATGTTATAAAAGATCATTCTTTGTGTTCGGAAGCAAAATTCACAGAATTCCACTTTTCGTTTTATTTTACTTCAGTCGAAGTTATCAGAAATCAAGGGGCCCACAACCAGGGGCTAACACTTGAACTCTATATGAGATACATAGATATTCGAATGTTCCATTAAAGTTCTTTATCTCTCAAACACTGAGTTAGTAAAGAAATTGAGAACATTAACCATTTTCATATGTTGTAGTATCTTTCATTTTGGTCTCTTGGTCTTACTGGATTCCAGGACAAGAATTTATCTAGTCTAGTGGAGTATCCAGCTTCGTGCTGTTATTTGAGGTAACATTACTTTGAGAAGGTGCACCATTCCTTGTAAAAACTCATGTAAGTTAGCCATAGTGAGGAAATTTGGGCTGTGAATACAATGTGATTTTGAATATTTGGTCAGGGTTTACTTCTAGGGAAAAGTATCCTCATACAAGGTTTTTTAGCAAACCCTTGTACAGTGAGGATAGTGTCTAGTAGGCATTCAAGTTCTCTCTAGTGTGTTGGGATGTGTGCTTTTTTTGTAAATCAGAAAAGGTTTATTTTTTTTTTATTTATTTTTTTTTTTTTTGTAACATGATGTCACTGATTTAAAATCAACATAAAGATTTTTGTTTCTTCTCCTGCTTAATTTAAAATGATAACAACCAATTTAAAATCAAAAACATTTGAAAAAAAATCTTTTATTATAAACCATGATGATATTTTACAATAAAATGACACGTGTTGATTTAAATTTTTTTTCTTTGTAGAGATTACAAGCCAAAATTATCAAAATTGTTGATGTATCCTATGGAGGAGAGAATGGATTCAACCAAGCAATTGAACTAGCATCAGATGCATTAGCTAATGTTAAATTTATTCAAGAAAAGAAATTAATAGGTAATATATATGTATATATTGGCTTTTTAAACAAACTGACCCAAAACTGTATTGCTGCATACACTGAAGTTTTTAACTTTACAAAATTGAAGGATTTTTAAGATGATTTAAAGGTTGTAGTTCTTATTCCAAACAGTTGGTTTCTTTCTTTCTTTTTTTTATAGAAAACTTTAAAATTGCAGTTTTCTATTATTTCTTATTCCCCCTCATTAATTAAAGATGCTTTCTATAAATGTGAATTTTTCTATCTGATTTCCAAAAAAAAATAATTGATAATGTTATTTTTTCTCAGACTGAAAAGGAATATATAAAAATATTTTCTTGTCAGATTGATTATCGAATCTGTTCTTTTTTAGCAGATCAAATAATTCATCCTAAAATCTTTGTATGTAGATGTTTTAATGTTATTTCTATGAAATTTATTTTCTATTGATTGAAAGTAAAATTTATTTCTCAAGAAAATCCTCAACTTATCTACCTAGTCATTAGTATTGATTTTGTTTTTAATAAATTTGAATTTTTTTTATTGGTTATTTAACCATTACATAGGAACACTAGCTTTATCTTAGTATGATTACTTTGCCAATAATTTCTCTCAAAATAATTAAAAAAAATATTCAAGCAAAAAAGATTAGGAAATGAATGAAAATATACATTTTGACAAGCCTAGATACTAAGTTTTATTTTTTTGTCTTATAGGCAGGTATTTTGATGAAATCTCTCAGGATACAGGCAAATATTGTTTTGGTGTGGACGATACTTTAAAAGCTTTAGAAATGGGTGCTGTTGACATTCTGATTGTATGGGAAAACCTTGATATAACAAGATATATATTGAAGAATCATTCCACAGATGGTAAGTAAAGTTTGTTTTTCATACAAATTGCGCACATCAAACAACCCAACAATAAATTATTGCTTCTCTAGATGTACAAAGCCTATTTACCAATGTACCTGCCAAAAAAAACCCAAAATACTAAATATAATCCTTGACAATATTCACAACTCGTTTCTCCTTCCATTTAAAATTAATTTTAAGAAAATACTATAAAAAGTTAAGCTGCACTCCTGAAGTACATCTTTAGGACTCCAAAGGCAATATTTACACCCAAATTGTTTCTATGGGATTGGTTCTTGAACCAATCTTCAGCAAATTCTACATGAGTGATCATGAAAACAAAATATTTAATAGCACTAGTAAACTTTATTTATGTAAGATATGTCAATGATATACTTATTCTAGCCAACAATAATGAACAAATACAAACATTTAAGGACCTTTTCCAAAATAAATACTCAAATTCACTATAGAACGAAACATTAATAACAAAATTCAATTCCTCGATGTTCTCATCTAACAATATATTCAACACCTAACTACAAAAAAATCAACTAACTTAAATTCTTGCCTTTTAAATTTTAAGAGTGAATGCTCTCACCATTACAAAATAGCCATTGTCAAAAACCTAAACTGCGCAAAACTAATCTCTTCCACTACAAAACACTATTCTTTCAACTAAAAAAAACATAAAATGAGTCCTTATCAATGTTTTTTAATTATGTTGTCGACCAACAAACAATATTAATCCTTCAGAACTAAAAACATACCACTACAAATAGTAATATCACACAGCATTACATTCCAAAATCTATTAACATTTCACTGCAATCAAATACAAACATTAAATTAAAAGAAAGGATCATAAAAATACATACAGATACATATCCCAAACTGACAACAATAATAAAATTACTCATTATCTACTATAAAAAAAATTTAAGACCTTGTAGTAAAAAAATAATGCCTCCCAATCCTAAAATCATCTATAAGTTTAAATGCCCTTTGGGAGAGTGTAAGTCCTATAACAACCTTGTAACACCCTATTCTGCCATATTACCATGCATAATATAGATTCCAGTGCAATTTTTCAACATCTACAAAAAACATATCTGTTCTCTTTCTGATTTCTGGTGCTACCAGATCAGGCTGTATATTGGCTTCCTTAGACGAAATGCACCTACATCGATTTTCTGTTTTTGTTTTCTATTCTTTTTTGTAAAACTTAATTATGTTTTACAAAAATAAAATCAACAGCCCCCCCCCCTTCTTTTTCCTTCCTTAGTTCCCGGTCCGATGGTGAGGCCCCAGTTTGCGGGCTTTGGGGAGCGTGGAGCCACCCTTTAATTGCCATTGCTTCCAGGTCCACTCTGACCTGGAGTGGTAGTACCTGTTAGGGTCCCAACTATGGGTTAAATAGAAACTGAAAAAAAAACAAAAAAAAAACAAATATATTCTATTAGAAAATTGTTCTTCAAAATTTGATCAGATTCCACTTGACCCTGTCGGCAGGGCATCAGAATATGCCGACTACCCCCCTGCAGAGAGTAGAAGTCCCTCAATAGGGCTACCTGTTGGCCGTAGGTAGCGACCCGTAACACCTTTAGGACAGGTGGTTGAGATTTGGAGGTCAGATTTTAGTACCTCCACTTTCCAACACACCACTTTGGCCCTTACCAGGCTAGAAGGGCGGTCGGAAGGGCCCCCGATCCGATCAATCGGCTGGTAACGTCAAGCCCCACCATATATTGCTCACCCCATAAACCTATCATGAACACAATATGCCTATCCCTCTCCCACAAATAACAACTATTTCCTAATATATGGTGGAAAGCGGTGGCTGAGGGTCAATCGACGAAGTGAAATATCTATGACATGGCTGCAAACCCTTGTAATTACTACGTACTCCATAGTAATATCAAAGGAAAACAGGTGCTCATGAAAGATATCACGTAAATCGAGTATATCATCTTTGTATCCCTGTTGTGGCTGGGCGAATGGGTCCCCCCCCCCCCCAGGCACTTCCCATATAGGGCTCCGAGGCGGGTGGGGAGCAAAGATGATGAAAAAAAAAAACATCATAATATGGCTTATTTCTCACAAAAAATGCCCAACTACCAAATAAGAACACACTCTGATATCTCTGACATCAGCCGCTCTGAAGAAGAGCCAAGAAAACCGAGAAATTCCCCAACATTTATTATCATGGAATCAGTGGAGGAAACTCCTTTGAGCCAGTTGTCCCCATTTAGAATTGAAAAAAGTTTAAAAACTTTAAAACCCAAATCTATCAAAAAAAAAAACAATTTAATGGCAGCCTATTAATTGAGACCAATAATGAAGATCAAACCAAGAAAATACTGAAACTAAAAATATTTGAAAATATTAAAATCAAATGCATCCAACCCTAAATACCTGCAAAGGAGTTGTGAAAAGTCGCAAACTCTCACTTTGTCCTTACAGATTCTGATTCTGGTCACTAAATGAGGGAGTGGTGGACTTTTTTAAAGCAGTTCTAAAGGAGTAAAACTAACATTTGATCATATATTCGAACACAGTGTTTGAACGATGTATATATATATATATGCCTTTTAGAAACTACTTCTGATTTTAATTAGAACTAGGGAGTAGATGTTTGTCACAGATCATCTACATAAAACATAAGGGATTTCTCATCAATGACATAATTTTGTGACATCACCGATGGTTTATCCGTTATATCATCCATAGTATGTGGGAACAAACCACAGGGTTATAAAATCCTTCTCTTTTTTTTTTTAGTAGGTAGTTTGAATATTTTAACACCATTGTATTTTTTATTCTCTCCTATTTTAACACCATTGTATTTTTTTTTTTTAGTAGGTAGTTAGTATTTTTTTTTTTAGTAGGTAGTTTGAATATTTTAACACCATTGTATTTTTCTTTTTTTCTCTCCTATTTTAACACCATTGTATTTTTCTTTTTTACAAGACTTTTTGTACTTTCTGCCAAATTGAGAACTCTTGAAAAAATGTTTAGATTTCTTGGATTCAAATTTACTACCACCGTTTGTGCTATTATCTGAGAACTGCAACATCATGCGAGCTAATTCATATACGCCTCCCGTATTCACACACACACCTGGACTGTCCCCACTCCCATCATGTGGATTTGAATCTCTATAGCAGTTAACCTCCCCTTCCTTTATCATGAATTCATAATGAATTAAAAGAATCCTTGAACTATTTATTCTTCACACATTACAATACAAAATATTTACAGTGCTTCCCAATATAAGAAAATGTATTCTCATGTAGTAGTTCAACCAGATAGAATGTATACAACGTGTATAAAGTCATTGATCATTTGTGATTACAAATTAGTTAAATTTTCTTTTTATTTTAAGTAAAAGCCATATTTAATTTGTTTTTCTGTTGTATTTTTCAACAGAGGAAAAAATCTTACATTTGAGACCTGAACAAGAAAAGGATAAAACACATTTTATGGAAAAAGAGGTATGTATATATTATTTTTTTACAAAAATATTTTTAATTTTCCCCTCTTATTTCAAAACTTGTCTTTAATATTTAATGTTGACTGATTTACTTCATTGGCAATTCTCTTCATTGATGCAAGCGGATTGTGGATCAGTTAATTGATTTTTAAAAACTGTAATAAGTTACAATATGTAATGGTTTTCATTCCAATATACCAGCTAAACCTATCCAGCATTACACTGGAATCTTTTTTTAAGTTCCATTTTTCTTTTGTTCAATGCCCCCACCCTTTTTATCATAATTATATTTTGTAAGAAAATATAATAATTTTTACAAAAATTAATTAAAAATAATTTATCTTACTAGTTAAATTTTTTTTTATGATTGTTACAGTAATTTTTGATGAAAATTTTTATGTGTGGAAATAATATTCATTAGAATTACATTGTTTTTTTATCAACTTTTATTCGGGTCAAAAATGACTTTCAAATTGACAGTTTAAACACTTTAGAATCATTTAATGTAGACCACAATGTAAAAACATTGTGTTAGACATTAATCCTAGTGATTATTTTATGTCACCGTGTCATTCAAAAGTAGGTCATGTCTTAATTTGTAGTGTATTTAAATTTGTAAATTTTGAAAACATAATTTTAGAAAAATCATTTTGTATTTTTCTTTTTTTTTTTCTCTTACTATTTACTAAAAAAAAATAGAACTTAGAAACATGCATTATCACTTATATTGGAAGATTTAGACGGTTTAATGGCCTAACTGAAAGTAGGGCATGTATACACAATGGATATCTATAAATTTAATTTTTGTATTTTGGAGTTTTTAATTTTATTTTTTTCATCTTGAGGGTCATTTTCACAACATTCTGACTTCAGGTGTATCTTGTCGAACTCTGGAATCTGCACAGAATTTTAAACGGAACTGTTTATTTAATTCATATAGAATTTTAAACTGAACCGTTTATTTAATTAATCTTAGAATTTTAAACTGAACCTTTTTTTTTTTTAATTCAAATAGAATTTTAAACTGAACCCTATATTTAATTCAAATAGAATTTTAAACTGAACCCTATATTTAATTCATATAGAATTTTAAACTGAACCGTTTATTTAATTCATGGAGGTAGCATGTTCTTGTTCCATCAGCCATGACTGGATAGAAATCCTAAATCACAGTTGTATTTTCAATCACGCACACTGACGATTGAATCTTCAATCTTCAGAAGAATGTCACTTTTTACGCCTGGATTTTTGCAAGTACTCTAACCACTGTGCCACATGTCCTTGGTTGGAGGTTACATCAACCGAAATGATATGAAAATGACATTTAAAATGAGAACGGTAGTTTAAAGAATCCAAATAATAATAACCAATCATCTCAAAAATTCAGAAATAAAAATTTTTCTATTTAATGAATAGAAATTAATATTGTATTAAAATTTAAAAGAAAATTACCGTTGTAAGCTGCAAAATGTATTTAGGTATTATTTGTGCTTATTGTGGAGATCAAATTACAGTAAATCACAAAGAAAAATGTCTATTAAATGCTTTTTTTTTTTTTTTTTAATCAGTTGTAGTAAGACTTTGATGGTGAGGTGATGGTGCTTAGCTCCTCCCACTCCTATAATGTCACTAATAAAAAAAACAACATATCAATCGGGATAATTTTTTAACATGAACTGATATTTGCGATAAAATTTTTTTAAAAATATAAAGAAAAGGATGAAAAAACTTGTGAAACAATTTTCTATCTTTTATTAAAATGCTGTTAATGTCAACAAAAGTGAATAGACCAGCTGTATGTAAACTGAGAAGTAATTTTGTGGATAAATTTTCAACTTATTTGTATTATTTTCCATTGAATAAAGTTTATTTTCAATAAGTTTACCAAACATTAATAGATTCCTTCAAATGATATTTTGTTATGAATAAAAATAACCAGTTTTAGAAAATATAATTAGATCCATGATTTTTATTTGATTAAAAATATATTCATTATAATGCAGATTGTAATTTGAAAGCAATATTTAAACCTTCAAAAGTCAGACAACTTTTTTTTTTTTTTTTTTTTTTTTTTTTTAGAGGATATTCTCATCATTATGTTTTAATAGACACTTTTTAAATTAATTTACACTTGGTGTTTTTCTGCCTGTTATAAAGATTTATGTTTTCTGAATAAATGTTTAATTTCCTAACAAATATGTATGGCTCATGGTTTTTCTTTTTTATAGACTGGAGTAGAACTGGAATTAGTTGACCAAATGCCTCTTCTGGAGTGGTTTGCCAATAATTACAAAAATTTTGGTAATTTTTTTTATTTCATTTCATTATTTAAAAAAAAAAAAATTTTTTTTTAGCCTCAAACCAGGCATACTGCCACTGAGATTTAAAAGGCTACAGTGGATTAGAGGCTTTCTAAGTGAAGAGTTATGTGATGCTTGTTCATCTATTTTACTTTTTTAATTATTCTTGATAGATATTTGATAAAGTAGTATATAGTGGTTTCAGTTAAAAAGTTGTGGATTTTAAAGTAATTTTTTATTTGGAGAATCCACAATGTTCACCTAATTAATAAAATTGTGTGACCGCTCCTTGTCTGCATGATTTATACATTTATTAATTGATTATTTATTAAAATTTTTTAAAATACCATAGCGTAAAGTTTCAAAAATTAACTTTAAAATCCTCTTTAAAAAAGGAGAGAAAATTAAATTTACCACAGAATTTTGTCTTGATTAAATTATTTTAATTTTAGACCATTTTGATCTTTTGTTAATAGTTTTAAAAAAAAGTTTAAGTTGAGGATTCATTGAAATTGGAAGCATTTAAACCATTGAATAGAAAGCCATTTGTTTTAAAGTTCTTAGCAAATTTTCATATATTAAAATTGAAAGTTTTTTAGGCTCTTTTTTTTTTTTTTTTTTCTTATTAAAAATTTGACAATTTCATCACAAAATAGTTTTGTAAAAATTTGTTTCAATTGATGAAATGATACCATAATTTAATGAAACAAAAAAGAATGGAAGTACAGTTAGCTTAGTAAATCTCTATCAAGATATAGAATAAGTTCACATAATGCATCTCTAGATGTGTTGTGATGCTAACAATAAAAAACTGCCTTTTTTTATACAACCAAGTAGCCTTTATCACTTTATCACTTTATCACTGCTTATTTGTTAACTTACCTGTGGATATGCTTTATTACTGCTCTATCAGATATTTGAATTTTGTAAAGTTAGGATTTGTTCTTGGTTTCAAAAAAAACTCTCCTTTATTGGAGCAGTAAACATTCTTCTTCCATACTGATGGAAATTATTTGTTTTAAAGGTGCCACACTGGAAATCATCACAGACAAGTCTCAAGAGGGTGCACAGTTTGTGAAAGGCTTTGGTGGCATAGGAGGTAAGTCGGATGTTTTTTTTGTTTGTTTCTTTGTTTTTTTTATCTTATTTTATAAGAATTATCACTTTCTAAATTTTTCTTATAAAAGTGAATCTTAAAATAATTATAAAGATGTAATTGAATTTGTTTAAAAAAAAATATATATATATATATAGCTAGATGTATACACGTTTGAACTTCCGAATGTGAATATATGAAAAGTAGACTTAACAGTATGTGTAATCTGGTCTCAGAGACACATCAACAGAACTGGTTTTGACTTGGAGAAACAATGTTACAGTGATAGTCATAGCAAATACGTGCAAGTCAGATTTTTTTATATTTGTGACTGTCAATCATTAGTTGACTGCCTCCATTGTCTTGTAATCTGGAATTTCATGTGTTAGTATGAAAATGACCCTAACAATTTGTCTTATTTCAAAATTCTGAATAAATTGTAATTTTTCTGATGAATCATATTTTTGATTCTTTAAAGAAGGTACACAATTTTGATACAGGTGAGAGATAAAGAGAAAACCTTACGATTTTTTACATTTTATTATTTATTTTTCAGCTATTTTGCGGTACCAAGTAGACTTCAATATTTTGGAGGTACGAGAAGATGGTTATGAAGAAGATTTTGATCTTGAGGATTACTGAGAGTTTGCGTCGGCAGTGTATTGTGCTGGTGCCACGTCCACTTGCTGCTTGGCCACGTTCGTTTGTGCAAACACTATGAGAAATACTATTCAGCACGCCTCCAACAGTTATGACTGTCAGCCCCTCTTTTTTTTTTCTATCTCTGTTTCTCTCTCGGCTCTCCCACCCTTTCACCACCAATCTACATCATTCTTTATCACTGCTTCAATGGCCATGGACCATCTTTGCTCCTGGCTTAGGAATCATAAGCCAATAACTAATACATCTTGGAACTTTATTCAATGAATAAAAACTTTGTCCTTTTTAAAGGACACAAGAAACATTAATGAATTGAAATTCATCTGAGAAATGAAAGTACAATTTCTTTCGTTAATGATTTTATTAAAAAAAACAAAGAAAACAAAGATGGTTGTTAAATTATTTTTTATTTTTTTTTATTTTAAAACCCTGCATTATAATCCCTTTCCCTTCCTAAGTGGCCATCTTATAATAAATAAATTTTGTTTTTTGTCTTTTACATACCTGATTTTAAAAACATTAAAAAAAATATTACTCCGAGCTTTCTCTATCATATATAGTGTATTTGTTATCAAATATTGGCTATTTCAGAAACCTGGACTCTGCCGATAAGGAATTATAAAATTCTTTGCATAACTTTTTTCTTATTTTTTTTTTTTTTTTGTCACTGCTTCCTTTTCCCCTGCCCCCTCCATCTGGGCACCTACTTTTTTTAATCTTCCTTTTATATGAAGAAAAAAATTTTTTTTTTTATTAGAACATTTATGAAATTTTTCTAACAGGATGACTAGGAGCTTGTTGTAGGAATGAATCCTATCTCCTTTGTCAACCAGTTATGTGATGAGTGCTGTTGACTGCGTTCTCCTATTTTCACCATTAATCTGGACGGTTGTGTGTCACCCAAATTTAACTAATTGTTGTTGGTTATTGCTATCATTGGGTACAGTCACTCACACCAGCTTAGTAATAGAAAAACCACAACTTGACAACTTTCTGATGGTTTGCTTTTTTTTTTATGATTAGAGAAATTATTTGCCAAAGAAGGAAGGTTTTAATTTTCATTTATAAATTTGCTATTTCATCTAAATAGTATAAAATAAATTTTTTTTTGTTTTTAAACTTGTTTCTTTTCAATTAGTGAATGATGGGATTAACTCTTTTTTTTTGCCCCTTTTTTGTCCCCTTTGTAGAAAAGATTGTTACAGCTTTAATTCCTGTCAGAATAAAAATGTTGAAAAAACTTGAAACAAAAAGGCGGGGAAATGCAAGACCAAAACCCATGCTGCTTTTTTTAAGAGATTATAGGAGGGGGAGGGGCATGATGGAATGGGTAGTGGAATTTTTTTCTCTCTCTCCCCCCTCCCCTTCCTGTGAGCCACCTTCATTCTCATCCCACTTTGGGGCGCCGGCAGCCTTTTTTTTTTTTTTTCCCCCTATTTTTTTCTTCTCCAGTATTTAAACTCTTGCTCGCTGTGAGGGAATCCACATCTTTCTCTCTCTATCTCACTTTAAAAAAGAAAAAACGCCTTTTATTTTTAAAGGTTGTTGCAAGCAATATTGATGGACAGTCACGCAGATCGTCTAAATCTGTTGAATAATGATATGTGGCCAATAAAAGCATACAATGGCTTTGCGCTTTGTTTTTTTTTTGTTTTTTTTTTTAATTTTTTAAATGCTTTAAGATGAATTCTATGAAATCAGAACAGCTTTGCATGCAGATGAATTGTGTTATGAGAAGACGTCTTATTGGTATTTTTTTACTTTTTAGCAGACTTCTTCAGTGTTTTTTCTTTTTTAATCTAGAGAAAACAAATTTATTTTTGCGTAAATCTCTAAAGTATCCAATGAAGGTGAATTCTTTTTTTTTCCTGTAATTTTGTCTCCTTGTTTATTTTTGTTATTAAACTACGTTTTATTTCTATTTCTTTTCTCTCTCTCTCTCTCTCTCTCTCTCTCTTACTTAATCTATTTGTTTACTCTTCCCATCTCTGTCTTTTCTTCCTTTTCTGTCTTATGTCAGTTCTCTCTAAAAATGTTAACTTTGCCATGAAAGTTATGACTAAGAATGATTTATGATGGGGGGTAAGGAAGTTTCAACAAAGATTGACTTCCTGTTTCCTCCACATGCACACCCTGTGTCTTTCTGTTAAGTAGTTTTTATGCTGCCCTCTCTACACATGTAATTTAAGTTTTTTTTATATTCATTGGGTACATTTTGATTTGAGGGTGATAATATTTCTCTTTCTCTCTCTGTTGTCCAGCATTAAGGCACAAAAATGAACAAAACTATCATAACAAGTAGATGAAGTTCATGGAATTTCTTTTATTACTCATCATCAGATTATTGTTTACCAAGATGTGTGTGATGATGTATGCAAATGAAGTCTGAGCAGTGAATGTTAAGAACGTGTGTTGTATGGCGAGAAATGTAGGGGATGAAATTTCGGAAATCATAATACTGAATTGCACATGTAAAACAATGTTATATATCTCTTGTATTTTTAATATGACTATATCCAAAAATTACGAAAATCGATAAGATAGAAAATTATTAAAGAAAATAAAAAATAGAATTTGATGAAAACGATTGTAAGACACAGAGTTCAAAGGGAAGGTAATTTTCCAATTTGATTTAAACAGGATGGCAGCAATTTTTCACCTAACACGATTGAAGTTTTTTTTGTTGTTTAATAATTCAGTAATATTCAGGTAATTTCGATTGTATAATTTGGAAGCTACCATTGTAATTTATAAGAATTGACAAAAAAAAATCAGTTGAAACCATTGTTTTATATGAAAACTCCATTTACTGACTTCAAAATCTCTTCCCAATTCTGTAGAAGCGCCAGAAGATTATATCTGGATAATATAGGGAGATGTGAACAGAACAGGAGATTGCTGGTTTGATCACAATGGATATGGTGCTTGTTTTAGTAGATGTAGCACTTCAGCTAAGGGGGAAGACCAAAAGCATGAGAGGAAATAATAAAAGGGGCCTCAGTGAAAGAGGAATAAAGATCTGGCCACAGATAGGTCAGTTTGGAAGTCATCCAGTGCATGCCAATATTTTAAATAAACATTAAACTGGTGATCTATGATTTTATTTACTTCATATGAATAATCTTGATAACTGCTTAGCAGAACACCAGCTGTTATATAATATTGAATATTTAGGAACGATAAAACTTGTGTTTGTGCCTTCTACACCCATTTAAAAATAAAAAGGTTGTCCGATCTGCCATTTTTAATATAAAATTAGACTTTACACCTTTTAAAACTTCCATTATTTTTATTTTATTTTTTTTTTTTCCTTAGGTTATAAAAAAATTCCAGTCTTTATTTTAATATACTCCATTTTAAAGTGAAATTTATAAATTTATTTTTTTACAAGAATTAGAAAAATACTTACCCATTTAAATTCCTACAATAAATTGAAAAGGTTTAGATTTATTTATTTTTGAGAAAGAATATTGTTTTAAAATTGTTCCAACTTTAAATAGACACCTTCATTTTATCTATAGTGCCATATAAGTAAGAAAAATTTTTTTCTAAGTTTTAGTAATAAAACTTTCACTGCTATTCGGTCTGTATATTACATGATCAGCTTTTGCTAAAAAATTGAATTTATGTTTATTTACATGAATTGGTTTGCCAATGCAGATAATAGAAATGCCATTCTGACAAACATTTAATTTTTCACACAAATCAAAAATTACAATTATTAGTGGATTCATGGTTGTTCCAGATGATTCGAGTAAATTTAAGTTGACTAATTTTAAAGCCAACTATTCATTTGCGTCGCTCGTCTTTTTACCTGGTTAATTTGCTTCAAATAAACGGACACGGTTAAAATACCAATATCAAGTTGCTTAGAAATTTTGTTCAACAATTGCTTCCAAATGTTCATTATCAATAGTACATAACTATTCTCGATCTCCACAGCTTTTATTAAAAAATTCTGAAACTTTACTGCCCAATCACTTGTGGACTCTTTTTCCCATACCTTGTTTGCACTGGCAACTGTTTCAAAAGTATATGCTTTTTTTTTTTTTTTTTTTTTTTTTTCTTTCTTTCCAAGGAATTCACTACTTATCAAGGCCCGGAGACCACTCGGGGATAAGGGTTATTGCGTGTACAGTAATCAATGGGATAATATCCTAGTAATCGCTAGTAATGGAGATCTGATAAAGTGTCTTAAGGGGGCGGTTTATCAGGAACTTGTTTATGTTGGACTTGAAGACATCCAAGTTGTAATCAGGTGGGAAACAGGCAAATGGAAGAGAGTTCCACAGGCGTGCATTTCTAAAAAAGGAGCTTTGTTCATGGAATCTACGTCTTTAGAAAGAAATTTATTAAAGGGTACATATCAATTATTAAGTATGTCAAATTTTGTCAAAAAAAAAAAAATAACCATAAAAATCAACTTTTGAAAGTAAGTTCAGAAATCTGCCAATATTTTCCGAACAATCAATAGTAGCTGAAGGAGAATATCTTCTTCACATTGACAAAAATTCTGTAGTAGACGCCGCCTGCCGGCGACCGGTGCACATTTCAACTAACACCGGTGATTCGCCCTTGACATTGGCACAAGCACATGGCGTTGGTTGTTTGTAAACACGTCAAATAGCAATCCTACTCGAATATTCGCCAGCATTTTTTTTTTTTTTTTTTTTTTTTTTTAAATATATTTACAAAACTTTTGAAGATTTAAAAAAAAAATATATATTTACAAAACATTTTAAGTAACAAAACGAACGTATTTAAAGAAAAGATATTTAAATAAATGGGTGTCTTTCTGTTTCGGATTTTTGCGGCCAAGAATGATTTTTATGTACCGTGTTTTTTTTTGGGGGGGAGGGGGGTCTGTGTGCGTTTTTTTTTTTAAGACAAGTCAATATTTATTTAATTATTCTTTAAAATATTAACTTCAGCGACAATTAATATATTTAAAAAATTTTTAAATATTAAATTTTGAGGAATATTCGCAAGCAAGATTTTTTTAAAAATAAAGATATTTAAATAAATGGGTGTCTTTCTGAGTGCGTTTTTAATATATTTACAGAACTTTTTAATAATTGTTTTATTCTTTTTATCAAACAAAAATAGAACTTTTATAATCACATCAAACATCTAAATTTTAAAATTAAAAAAAGACGGTTTTTTTTTTTTGGTTTTTTTTTTTTCAATTAAATTATAAACTTTATTTGAACTTTCAACAAACTTTTACAGACATAAAAAATAGACTTTATAGATATTTTATACTAATTTTTTTAAAAATATTATACAAAAAGTTTTTTATCATTTCATTGTTGAATAAAATTTCAAAATGATAAATGGCGGAAAAAAAATCTCAAAGAAAAAACACCGTCTTTTTTTTTTTTTTTTTTTTTTTTTTTAAATAAAATTTAATTTTAAAATTTCGATGTTTGAAAAACAGTCCATAATATATATTTCATTATAAAAGTTCTATTTTTGTTTGATAAAAAGAATAAAACAGTTAAAAAATACAAAAAAAAACCCAAAACAGTTCATTAAGTTTAAATAAAGACTGTTTGAATAAAAAGAGTCATTCTAAACGGTTTTGGCCATATTTTTTTTTTTTTTTTTTTTTTCTGTGTACATTTTTAATACAATTCAATATTTATTTAAAGTGCGATGTATGTCGGTGGTCAGTGAAGGAGAAATCCTCTAGGCCGAGGCAATTTTTATGCATAATAAAATCACAAGTATAAACAATCAAGATTTAAAAAAATATATTATTTTATTCACATATCTTTTTATAACTTTTATTTTTATAAAGATGAAATGTCACAAGATAGAAATCTTTTTATAATTTTTATTAAAAAAAAAAAAAAAAAAAACGCACCCAGAAAGACACCCATTTATTTAAATATCTTTTATTTAAAAAAAAAATCTTGCTCGCGAATATTCGTCAAAATTAAAAAATACACAAAAAGTGCCCTGTAGGAATGCAATGAAAATTATTAAATTTTTGAAAATGGTTTGAGAGTAATTATGTCTGAAGCAGAGAAGGATGAGACTTTGGCAAGCTTTCAATAAATCCTCCTACACAGAATAATTTGGAAACAAATGCAATATTGTCTGGCAAAACCTTAGCATTGGACCTCATAATTTTCGTCATTAAATGAACAGAAATGCAAAGTTGACATGAATCGTGAGGAACTCAAGTGATGCATAATATTGGAAATGGGGCAAAGTTCAGAGTGAATGCTTGTATAGACATTGAAGAGGGCCCATCTATAGACACCTTCCAACCTGAAGTTGATGACTCAAATGCTCCCCTTGAGAGGAAACCACCTCGGCAGACCCTTATGGTTGAACTGTCTTCTACACAAGAATTTTTCAGTGGAGGAACAGTCCTTCACAACTGAGACAATTTTTTATTTTTGTACCTTTTCTCCACGTTAAAAAACGACCCTGGTGTCTAACTCTGTCTCGTGGGGAGGCATTGTAAATAGGTACACGAGAATTTTTTTTTTTCTTTTTTTTGTGATTGCAAGAATTGCTCGGTGAAAAAAAAATAAGAAAACATATCAATGATTGCTTTTTTTTTTTTTTTAAACATGAATACACACTGCATGCAAACTAAGAGATATGTTGCATAGCAAGAAACGTTTCACAAGGACACCAATAACACATTGTGCTGAACCAGGGGATAGGGTATCTATTATCGCTGAAATTGAAAAAAAAAAATCATACTTCAGCCCAAAACTATTCTTTTAGAATAGTTGAGGGCTTGTTGAACGCAAAGTTTACTGTTACTGACAAGATAAATATTTTCAATAAACTCCAAGTCTGGAGTCTAAGACTGAATTACCTTATTTGGGCATATTTGAACAAAATCAGTTTCAACCGTAATTTGGCTGAAATAATAAGCTGAATTTGTCTAAGGTTATGACAACAGCATATTCTTTTCATTGTTTTGACTCTCGACACAGACACGGTTAATCAACCAAGAACCACATTACTCTACATAAAAACATAAGATATCAATGCATATATACCTGAGAATCAAAACAAGAAAAAGAATATGCTGTTGTCATAACCCTACTAATGAAAGGAAAATTTTCCAAAACACTTAAATTCTAGCTTATTTGTTTTCATCATAACTCGGTAATTTTTTTTTTTTATTTGATTGAACAGTTTTGGGGGCGTAATTTAAAGAAACTTTTAAAAACTTAACTTCCTAAGGTCTTCCCATTATTTTAACATTTTTCATGATTTTTTTAATTAAATTCATGTTTTTTTTTTTTTTTTTTTTTTTTTTTTTTTTTTTAAATTAAAAAAAACAATTTTACAGTTTTGGCAAGAGAAAAGCCTAATTTCTGTGATGCTATTGACGACCCCCTACCCCCACCTCTTCAAGTGTTAGATAAATTCTGTTTTAACCCTATATATATAAAAGCGAAGATGTATGTATGTACGCTTTTCTTCGATGTCCACAAAAGGCTTTTTTCAGAGAAGCGCTCGCTCACTTCACAACTTCTTAAAATTTTTTATATCATCTATAAATTGTAATATCTCACATGAAAATCGCCTGTCTATTTAATTTTATTGACTTTCAAACGTTAATTATTCGACATTTCTCGCATCGGCACGCATTACATTCGGTTTTCGGTATAAACAAAAAGTGGAACTCGACTCTAATCACCGGCCCAGAGCCAGTGGTCTCTAGAGAGCTAAGTAACGTTTGTTCAATGTCAACTTCGTCATATCAGACAGTAGCTTTCATTTCGAGACGAGACACTCCCCCTAATAAACAGGGAGCTGGTTTTCCCCGAACTTAGTTAAAAACAAACAAACCGATTTATTTATTTATTTAAAAACTGTCTCGCAGAAAATTGTAACTGCTGAATACCTATCGGCATCATGTCAATCAAAAACGCGCACCTGTTTTTTTTTCACACTTTACTATTTTCCAACTGCGCGTCGTCAAGGCTTCGTTTTTTTTTTTCACTGGCACCTGTTTTTTTTCACACACCTACAAACACCCGGGTAACGCCGGGTACCCCTCGCTAGTATATCTATAAAAGTGAAAGTGTCTGTCTGTGTACATTTCCCTATACAATAACTCTTTTCAGTCTACAGGCTCGAAATTTGATATGCAGGGTATGGAGATTTTGGAAAATCTTTGTAATTGGTTTTCGGCCAGAAATTTGGCTGTTAAAAGTTCAATGATTTGACCTTTGAGAACTCTATCAAACGCCTCCGCCAATTTTGGGTCTAAACACTTAAAATTTTAGATATAGGTTCCTTGGACATGGATCTAACTTAATAACTTGATTTGAGCCCAAAACAATAAATGTTAAGAGGTCATAATATGTGTCAAAGTTAAAAAAAAAATTGACCTCTGCGGTCTCTACCAATCAGACAATTTCTGGTCTAAACATTTGAATTTTACATAAAGGGTATTCAGAGATAGGGCAAGCTTTTTAATCGGTTCGGGTCGAAAATTTGAGCTACCAATATATAAATGTATGTATGTTTGCATATCTGCCTAAAACTTTTGACAGAGGCGACGGATTTTCACAAGATCAGTATCGTTTTGAAGCTCGACCCTTCAGACGACAAATACCGAAAAATTGACTAAAAACATTAATTTCTTCACCTTCAACTGGGCACTTTTCTACAGGGAAGGGTTGCTTTTTTCGCCGATATTTTTGAAAGTTGTCCCCTCTTTTTTATTGTCTAGCCTTAATTTAAACCTATGTCACTTCCGGTTTGACGGTGGTCGTAACAGCAAAGATGTCACATTTTTCTCCTGTTCTTTTCCTTGTTCGCGATACGGGTTCGAGCCTGCCTTCCTACTACCACTTTTTTTTTTTTTCTTTGCTTTTACTCAACACACAACTCCAAACACCCGGGCACCCATGCTAGTAACAAATAAAAGCGAAATTAAGTTTATCAGCAGAACACAGATATAGAATATTGTTCAAGGAACAGAAAAGAAATCTAAAATGGGATTGTTTATCAAGATGCACCAATAATGGGAACAAAAAATCAGTTGATATATTTTGGAGTTAGTTTAAACAATGGCAATGTGTTTTGCAATAGTTTACGAATAGTCTTGGCTTTGCAGTATTTGACAGTTTTTGACACAGTTAAAGGTAGATCATGGCTTGGACCAGATCCAGATAAGCTGACATCAACTGACGAACACGGCCTCAACAAAATGGAGATGTGGACCTTAGATCAAAGTGCAATTGATATTTGCAAAATATGCGTTTGTGTTTTATTTTTATACTTGTGAGCTACTGTGCACACATCGGCAGCCGCTAATGGATAGACAACAACAAAACCAGAAGAGATGAAAGAAACCACGGAAACATTAAGGTCGGCAAAATAGGTGGTTCCGCACCTATGTTATGCAAAGATGAATGAGACTAGTTAAATGAAGTTTTGATAATTTTGAAATTAATTTCATGTGTGAGTAGTCTTAATAAATGAAGTACTTTAACAGTATGTGCTCTGCCGATAATAATTTTGCACCTGCAACAATTGCTCCTCTACTTTTATGTAGGATCAGATTTCTTGTATTAGGTTGGTGCAAAAATGTCTTTTTTGATATTCAACTATATAAAAAACGAAATTTTCGCACCAATCTCATATTTACAAAAAATTGTAAAAGAACTATTATTCATATATGAACATTTAACTTTTACACCAACCACTTTTTGGTCCCCCGACAAAAGGAAGGTGAATCTGTAAATTCACCCTTGTCTATTCGTCTGTCCGCACTTTTTTCAATAACTATGCTTTGGAATTTTTTAATTTTGCACAAACATTAAACATGATATGAGCAAAAAAGTAACAGAACGGATTTTCCGGGAAAACTCTGGTTGCCCCCCTAGGGGTGCCTTTCGGGTTAAAATGATTAAAATTGACACTTTTGTGCTTATTAAAAAAATTGATGCCTTGGATTTTTATAAAACTTTCTGAAAAGTTGTAACTGATTTTTATATAATTTTGTTTGACTATACTTTGCGATAACTCTTGGGTGTACCCCAGGGGCTCTTTTAGGGCTAATAAAAACACTCGATTTTTGGAACTATTTTACCATATTTGTCCAAAATTTTCTGTGTATGTCTATTTAGCAGTTTTGCATAGTGCTGAACTCAAATTTAAATATGTTAAGGCCTTGGAGACTTTTGGGGCTAAATGAGGGGAGGGATGCAAATGATGGATTTAGTCATTTCTTTTTTTGCATGGTGCAGAACTCAAATTTACATATGTTAAGGCTTAAAACTGCACCATTTGTTCATTTTCACCAGGACTAACGTCCCCTGGAAACTTTTGGGGCTTAAATGGGGTGGGGGTGGGGGTGGGGTTGAACTTAGTCCTTTTTTTTATGCCTCGTTCACTGTGCACTCAGAGGGGACCATGCATGCTTCACTTTTTCCTGCTTGAAAGCAGATGAGTATCATTATTTTTCACAATCCAATTACAATTGTTTAATTAGCTCAATAGCTTCTCTTTATTATTCATTCCCTTTTTGACTGTTTTTATTCATCTATATTTTCCACTGTAACTTTTTTCAATCTTCTGAGGGAATTTTTTTTTCCTATATTGTCTCTTCTCCAAAACCAAAACGTTCAGCTTACGATTTACTTTTTCCTTTGACGTTAACGCCTCAGCTATAAAGACATGCTTGCTGCAAGGCTAAAAATTTAAACATGAACCAATAGCTATTACGTTATGCATGCATATTCGTAATGCTGTCATTTGACCGTCACCTGGCAAATTCTATTTTTTAAATTTTCATACTTTTGCACAGATTTTCCCCAGTTGAAACCCAAATATAAAGTTTCACATGGGTTTGAATACCCTATATATTAAGTTTCATGTCTGTAGACCAAAAACTAACAAGTTTGGTAGGCAAAATTTTAAACTTTTAAACAAATATATATACGCATACATAAATATATATAGAAAGAGGTTTATGTTTATTATAACCTTTTTGCGCAAATATTACACAAGTATAAATCATGTAGAATATCTGCATGAATATAATTATGTGTAAAAGTTAACTAAAGATAATCATCCCATAAGAAAACTGAAAAAAAACTAATAGGCAATTAATTAAAATGAATGTTTAAAAGAATATGCAAATTAGCCTGATATTTTTGCAGATGAATGCAATTCCATGACCCGTATATAACAAAGTTGTATTTTTTTTAATAGAAAAAAGAGCTTTTAATATAAATATCAATACACAAAAACCCAAATTTATAGGAGTATAGATTGTACAAATTTAATTTTTTAAATATTCTGTTTTCTTATTGTAAAAATAACTGCCAACAAAATATTCTTCAAATTTAAACAAAATGCTGCTTTTTGAAAAACATTCAAAATTGAACTTTTTTTTTTTACCTTAGTGACATCACAGTAATCACCAATTGTTTTTAATGTGCGTGAAAAGTGATAACATTTTATGAATATATTATTAAGAACCATCAGCTTATTTCTTAAGTTTAAATTTTGTTTGTTGTATCAAACTAAAAATAAATATAGATGATCAAATCATTAAACTTGGCAAACACAATTTAATTGAAGCTAATGACTATAAGAAGTGATGTAATTGCCACACATTAGATTAACTTTCAGTCTTTCTGTGACCGTGCAACGCAATATGCTAATGAAAGCCGAATGGTAATTAAACGAAGTGATCTCTTTAAAATTTGGCACGAAGCGCCAGAGTAACAAATGGGTTGTCTGTGAATCACAAAGTCTGTCATTTCATTAAGTTAAAAAAAACAAGAAGATTGTAATTGCTTTTACCTCCAAGAACAATTATTTGTTCTTCATGATATGCAATGGTAGGCCAATTATTTCAACATTTCTAAAATGGCCATTTATATTTCCAATGCTTTATTTTATTTCAAATTTACGTGCTTTTATAAAAGTGTGAACCAACTGTCAAAAATTGATACAGAAAAAAATTATGCTTTGCCAGTGTTCAAACTATTAATCATATTTGTATGAAATAACATCTCAATCAGTAAAGTAAGGAAGAAAAAGTTTCAAATGAGAAAGTTAAAAAACAAAAACAAAAGCAAAACAAATCAAAGGAAAAACATATCAATCGATATAAAAGAAAAGAAAAGAAAGAAAATGTTTCATTATTATGAAAAGGGAGTGAAAGATTTATTTTTATTCATTTTAGATGGCAAGAGAGAGGTGTTTTACTATTGGCTTTCTCCATTCCCCTAAACACTTGAAATGGTTTCGTCTGCAGTTTCTCTTTTTGATCACTAAGTTAATGTATATTTATATAAATATTAATGTATATTTATATAAATATACATTTCAAATACACATTGGTCTTTATTATAGATTGGAGCATAAAATCAACAGATGCTAAGAAAAAAAACATTGATATGCATAAGTTATTTTTTATGCATTCTTCAACTTGATATAAAATATTCCTCAAGTCCTGTTGCATGAAATTAGTTTCCAACATTGTACTGCCCAGGATCTACCTTTTCTGACTAGAATACTCGACCAGAAGAATACCTACCTCAAGATTGAATTAATTTTATAAACAGAATCCTAAACAAAACAGTTTTGCATGACAATTCTTCTTGTAAGGTTAAACTCAACATGTAATAATACTAAATCTTATGTGTAGAATCATTATCCCAATTTTGACCAACATTCATTACATGATTTTGATTGGAGAAAAAATCTAAAATTTAAGAGGTATTAAAAACTTCAGGGAAACTTGCTTAATTGGTATCTAATAATTATGGATCAAATTTAATACAAATCAGAAATATTTGAATTTTCAAGTTTGAAGCCTGTGCTAATATTAATAGACTAATCATTGCAATACTCAATAATCACTACAATGCTCAAAAGAATTAATCAATGTCTAAAATTTATGGTTAAAATTTTATCAAACTCAGAGGTATCTGAATTTTCATAAAGAAAATAAATATATCACACCCTTGTCCTAGTAACTGTGTTTCAAAATTAATAATGATCAGTTAATTAACTTTAGAGTTTACCCTCACACAAACAAATACCTAACTTTATATATTGATAGGTGAATTGGCTTGTGACGAAAAGGTATACTGTGCAGCTTTAAAAAAAAGGTATTCTATGAATTTTTTTTTTATTTGGCTTGTGAGCATTTGTTTCTCGCAACTCCCCGTACATTATTCATATTAAATAATAAATCCATTCATACAAATTACAGTTTACTATGTTTGCCAACTTCTGATATCAAAATAAAAATATAAATTTTGAATAACATAGGCTGATAATCGATGTATTTGTTGGTAGTTGGTATATAATATGCATGTATATAATCAAATAACATTATAACACCGTAAGGCAGAGCAAATATCATAACCAGGGTCCAGAAAAACATCATATTCCACATCGTAACCTAAAAAAAAAAACATATCCTAGGGCCACTGTATCCTGGGGTTCTACTGTAGTTATATTTTCAAGCCACTTTGTGCCATATTTGCAAAATATATTAATTTAAAAATTAATAGCAGTTTTGATCATTTCACTTACTGTATCGTCACTTATTTTATTTTGAAAAAAAAAAAAAAAAGTTACGTTAGAACAAGGGGGTTGCAGCTGTATAATTATCTCCCTTTGTCCTGTGTGATGAATTACCTGAAATGGATTACAAAGTAGTCCCATTTGATTGAGAATTGCCTTGACCAATCAACAGACAATTTTTAGCAAGTTAGGTGCAAACATTTTTTATCCGTCTTTTTTGGAAAATTCTCTTTGCTAAGTGAAGACAAAAAATATTACTCCTTTAGCACAACTTGTTAACAGCAATGCTGATTCCACATGTGTGCATGTGGGGGAGAGGGATAGGTAACCCCCAAATTTATACTCTTTAATGTAGGGATGTAGTTAGTGATTATTTCTCATAAATAATCCGTTTTTAAATGATAAAAGCGATGTCAAAAACGAACTTCAATTTTTATAGAACAGAACAATCTGGAAATTTATTTATAAATCACAAGTTCATACAAGTGTCCATTTTCTGTGAGGTTGATTCTTCTGTTTTCCTTCTTCCGTTCTATTTTTGGTTGCATATTTGTTGTCATGGTGATGCTTCACAATGAAATACAGTTTCTTTTTTTTCTTCACTTTCATCTGCAATGGCTTCAGCAAACTAGTGGCCTATCCACCACGTTCAGGTGGATGGACTGCTGTAACCTGGAGGAAAAGATCTCTTTAACTGTTTCATTGGAAACGTATTATTGATGGAATTTTGGATGTCTTATGCACTGAGCATTTCAGGTGGGTTGGCTATATATATAGAACGCTACCTCTTGCATTAATTCTATAACATATCCAAGACATTAGGAAATACGGTAGACAGATGAAGACCTATTATTTAATTGGAATTCATTATTGAGTTGTTTCACAACGTTTCGGCCAACTATTCCTCAGGCCTTTGTCAGATGGTAACTGTGACAGAATAGGAACTCCATATCTCTTAACTGCATCCTCAGCAATTACTGCCTTCCATAGTTGCTGTCGTCTCACCACGTTTTGGCCAAGCAATCCTCTGGCCGGCTTTGGGTATGAATTTGTTGGTGGTTGATAAGTGGTGACCCCTTTATATATATAAAAAAAAAAAAAACATTTCTGACTGATCAAGACTTGAGAGTTTCACTTCCAAACTTTTTAATTTAACTACCAGTCAAATTATTTGTGCAAATCCGGGTCACGTTATAACTGAAGGATACATGTATATTGGGCAAGCCATATTACTTACATTGGTAACCAGCCAACTGTAACTTATCTCCCAATGATGTTATGTTTGGAAATTGAAAATCAATGCAGTAGAGTATGCTTCCCCAGATATCCCAACCAGACTCCATCAAATATGAGGCAAACGTTAGGAGTAACATGTGTTCTCTTTCATTTCAACATGTATTTTGTTTCTCATTTTGTTCTATTTCATCAGTTATAACAAATATCAGGCTGTGTTCTTAAAAGCATTGTATTTTCAGTCGATTTCATCAATTATCGATATTTTCATTTGACCAGCAATATTTCAGAGGAGTGAGAATGAACTGTTCTTTCACAGTCATTCATTAACGACCAGATTTTATTTTAAAAGATTTTTTTTTTGTATGCACTAGTACATGTCAGTTTTTCTGTCAGAGATGTTTTGATTGGCTAATCAGCAAAATTTATTATATTTTGCACCAATCATTGTTTTTTTTTGTTTCATTTATTCCAAAAATGCATTTTAATTACTGTGAAAGATTTAACTTTATGAATAACTTACTTCAAGTAAATGTTTATAAAAAAGAAACAAGATATGCAAAACAAATATCAAAGTAAAACTACTTCTAAAGAATGCTGAGTAAATACAGTTAGTGTGTTGAGATTAATTTCACTTTAACGGAGTTCACATGTTAACCTTTTGATATTAAGAATAATAAAAAGATTATTTTTTTAAATCATGTTCTTTATTTTAACACAAATACTTTTTCATTTTTGTAAATCAACAAGTGTTTTATTAACAGAATTCCCTTAAGAATTGAGAGCAAGGGATCAAACAATACATTCAATAATGGACACAAAAACAAACAACAAAGATGAATTCAGATTTTTTTTTTTTACAGAAGAGAAATAATATTTACTTAGTGAAAACAAATGGATAAAATTTAACAATTGTCTTGAGGACGTTTCTAGCATAAATATTCAAAAACATAAGATAATTTTAGAGTAAGAATTTTAGGCTCTGATCTTGGAGTTGATATTATTCATATTTGATTTATTAGAAGCAACTGTTCTCTTGGTTGTTATAATATTTATTATTTTTGTTTTTTTTGGTTGAGTAGCTTTTAGTTATCTGTTGGGAATTTCTTTCCCTTGTTATAATGGCTAGATGTATTTTGTATGATTTAATTCTAAAAGTTAAATTAATTCATTCTTGGCTGAAATGTGATGATTATAACTTAAATCCCAGAAATCCATTGTATAACAGCAAACTGTTTGGTTATCAATTTAAATTTGGACAAAAACGGTTATCATTTGGATCATTTAAACTTTTTTTGTATAATTGTTGCTGGCACTTTTATAGTTTGAGGAATGTATGATAAAACACATTTAACAAACAAAAATCGGTATTTCTAGAGTTGGGGATCCATATTGGCCTGAATGTTTCAGATTTTGATTTACAGAACAGACTGGAAATAGGCAAGCCATCACTGAACAGTTAATTAGTAATTGCATGAAACAACCTTTTCATTTTTGTCCCTGATTTAAGGTTAGGATAAATTATACATTCTACTTTCATGCTAAGAAAGAGTTTAAATAATTTCCTTCAAATCATTAAATGACTAAAATTTCTTTATTTTATTTTTTGGATAATTTTTTGCAATGTTATTTTTTTTGATATGCTAAATTTGTAAAGTGTTTCGGCCATTTTTGATTCATTCTATAAATTGTAATCAGTAACATTTGAATCAGTATGAATCCCCAGTTGTAGAAATACACAAAGATGAAATCAAAATACAAACAAAACTTTTGTCACTAAAAATATGTCAGTTTGAAAGTAAATTATAATAAATTACAAACATTAAAAAAAACTTTATAAAATGTTAAAAAAAGATCAGAGAATCTTTACTGCATTAATATTCAGTAAAAATAGAAAAGAAAGACAAAATAAAAGATAGAAAATTTACTTCATGACAACTTGATCACAATAACAAACAAACTTCATAAAAAAAAACATGAACAACCTTGCAAAGCTTACAAAACTTCAATATTTGGATTTAGATATTAATTATAACATTTTGTCAATATTTTAAAATTTGTATCTGACTTAAATCATTCACATATATACACTCAAAGATTTGGTATGGTCCCAAGAGACAATAGATACTTCCTGCAAGAGTGCGTGCAGCGTCTTGTAAGAAGCAAACCACACCTCTACTGAATTGGCAAGGCCTGAGTCCAGTGGCAAAAAGAAATCCAAGAAATTGAAAACACTGCCAAGATAAGCAGAGAAATCTCCCACAAACAACATCTGGTATTTTCCAAATGGTCACTCATTTTAGTACTGACCAGGTTCAATGTTGCTTAACTTTGGTGATCTAATGAAAATAGGTGTATTAATGTGATTATGTTGTATTAAGTATTTAGATTATTGTAATTCAATGATGATGGGAATAAACATTGAAGCATAAACCAAATTAAATCTTTAGATAAAAAATAAAAATAAATCTCAAATGTCTAAAAAGGTTCTCTTATTTTTTATCAATTTCATTTCTTCAATTTTTGTTTTTATCAATTTCATTTCTTCAATTTTTGTTTTTATCAATTTCATTTCTTCAATTTTTGTTTTTATCAATTTCATTTCTTTAATTTTTGTTTTTATCAATTTCATTTCTTTAATTTTTGTTTTTATCAATTTCATTTCTTTAATTTTTGTTTTTCATCAAATAAGTGTTTTATTTATTCACTCAGGTTTTGTTCATTTATTCTTCAGAGAGCAATTATTATTTCTCTTGAATGTGGCTGACAGAAAATTGACAATTTGTGTGCATTTGTTTAATGATTTTAAATTGAACACACAGATTTGTATAACATGTAGTGCAATAAAGGAAATAACTACTTAAAATGGTTTTTAAAATTTCATTCCTGAGATAAAACTCTGGAAGTTCCACCACAATCTAGAAGATCAATTTCTTTATATGAGGGTGATTTAAAGAGTTCAATCGAGTTTAATGTTATTAACTTGCATCAGAATTTCATATGAGAAACTGTAGCATTTATTAATCGAGAAAGAGATGAAATCTGAGTTGACACTGGATCAAACAACAAAAACTTTCAAATGGTCTGTAAATGTTAATTGGTTGAAAATTAAATAATTACTCCTTAAATAATTACAAAAAAAGAATCACTACCCATTAAATAGTTCAAAACAGCTCTTTTTTGAATGATAATATATGGTAAAAATGAGTGATGTAATCTAATAATTAAAAAAAAAGCATTGTTTTCCTACAGATAATCGCATCCCACAAATAATTAGTTCAAAGGCAATTATTTCCAAAGAAACTTTTACTCAGTGTTTAATAGATTTGTCAAGGCAGAATTCATTATGCATTCTTAAATCTTCATGTTAGAAAAATCAGTTTTGTTAAACAGGAAAAAAGTTTGAATCTTTTGAGACAATGCATGGCATAATGTTTAAAACATTTTTTTTTCCATTTCCTTCATCCCAACCAAGACACATTGCCATTGAAGATTAGGGGGTCATACTCACAGGGGCATCCTAAGTAGAGAGTTGTGCAATGAGATATTTGTTTGCATTTAATTTCTTCATGTCAGTACAGTTAGGGAAATGGGGAACAGGAAAGAATTTCAAAGGCTAGGAGTTCAAAGGAGTTATAAGCTATTACAGTAGAAAGTTTTCTGGAATCTATGAAGATTTACTATGTGTGATTTTGCTGATTGTCGGGTTGGTTGAAGGTATTTATAACGAAGGGGAAGCAGTACAGCAAGTTCGTCAGAGCATATTTCATTGAAGTACTTGTAAAGCAAAAGATGCAACATGACAGTGATGGGAGAGTGGCTGGAGCTTGGTAGATAGTGTGGGATGGATTAGAGGTTCTTTTTTGGATTCTGTCTAGGATGGGAGATGAATGGTTTATGCAGGAGACCAGATGTGACAGCAATACTCCATGTACGGCGAATGGGCGATTTTGTAGAGATATAGGATACTAACAAGTGTGGGTAATTTTCTAGCATGGTAGAGAGACCCCACGTTTTTTGACAATATCATCTATGCATTTGTTTCAATTCATCTTACCTGTGAATATTGAGCTGAGGAGTTTGAATGATGGACTCTCAGCCAAGGTATTATTAGCAATGGCAATTAGTGCTTGAGTCAAATGAAAAGGAACTGAATAGCATTAAATGTCACCATTCATTTATGTTGCCATTAAACTACAAACTAGAGGTCATTTTTTCTAAAGATTCAGTCATTCTCTTTGATATTTGTGTATTCATTTTTCTAACATGTAGATAATAGATTGTGGTGTCATCAGCAAATATATTCATCTTAGACATACAATGTGCCTTAAATAAGTTTCCAGACTTTTTTTCGTATGGCACTTTTATTGATAGTAAACATATATACACTTTTATTGATAGTAAACATATATAAACTTTTATTGATAGTAAACATATAGACTTTTATTGATAGTAAACATAAAAACTCTAGTCCCCTTCAAAGTAATCTCCTCCAGCTGCAATGCACTTGTTGCACCATTCCAACAACTTTTGAAAGGCTCCACGGAAGTTCTCTTGTGTGAGAGTGTCAATGACCCTTGTAACACTCTCTTCATCTCCTCAATTATCTTATAATGATAGCCTCCAAGGTTTTCCATGAGCTTAGGGAATAACAAAATCACAAGTCTAGACTATTGGGAGGGTAAGGAACTGTCTTGATGCTCATCTTGGTCAAATAGTTGGAGACAAGGATGGAATTGTGGACTGGTGCATTGTTGCGCAAATCTTCTGCATTTTCAGTTCTTCGTGAATAATTGTGTGTACAGTTCCCACACTGACATCAAATTGTACTTATTGTCTATAGACACATGGTGGTCCTTATTCATGAAATTCTTTATTTGGCTAATCAACGCTGGTGTTCTTCCTTCAACTCCTCTTATCATCCCTCAGATGCTCTGCTTTCCTTTAATCTCTTATGCCACTCAAAAACTGATGCTCGATTCATGCAAGATGGTTCAAAAGCAGCCTGAAGCATTCCATACATTTCTATGGCATTTTTTCAAGTTTAAAACAAAATTTTATTGCATATAATTCTACTAAAGTATCCTCACGTCTAGATTTCATTTTTGAAATTCATCAGCTGTGACAATCAAGCTTTAGTAGGGTGTATTCCAATTCCTGCTGTAGCTGTTCATTTTAACCAGAAATCATAAAAATTGGTCAGTCATCTCATAGGATGTATAGCAATAACATACTGAATTTTCAAGAGTCTACGATAATTTTAAATGCTTGTACAAAAAGTCTGGAAACTTATTGAAGGCACCTCGTAATAGCGTGAGGGAGCATTAAGATATCCACAGTAGAAAATGCTTGCCTAAATCTATACTGTTGGCCAGAAAGCAGTTTAGCATTAATAAGATGGTGGACTATCTAGATTGATGATTCAATTATTTAGTGAGGAGCGAAGGGAAATAATTTTATGGATAAGTTCTTTCTTGAACGCTGTTCACATGAGAGCAATTGTCCAACTATTAGGGAACCAAAATTTTGCAAAGAATTTGTTGTAAAACAGGAACCTGCTTAGCAGAACATTTTTTTTTTTCATTACTAGAGCAGAAATAAGGAAATGGCAAAAATGGCAAAAAATGTTTAATAGAACTAAATTTGAAGATGTTGCATCTACTATTATTCACTAGCTTAGATAATTATATGAAAGACAAAATATTGACTTAAAAAGCAAAATTGTTTGGATTTCCTTTAAAATGGATTTATTAAATTTATAAATTATTGCAAAAAACTAATAGAGATTTGTGGTGCATAATTTGACCAATAAATGCATATAAAATAAAAACACTCTTGACACGTGATACTAATGATCCACAAATTTCATTCACTTTTCATTAAATGATTGAAAAAAGTTTTGAAAAAAAAATCATCATTACTTTAAACAATCTTTAACTGTGAAGGTTTTTTTCATTATTTTTAAAGTTTGAGAGAAAAATATATGTACACATGTCTATATATATATATATATATATATATATATATATATATATAAAGAATAACAACAAATTTTAGAGGATAATTTATTTCAGCCTTAACTGGTTTCTTTCATGTCTGAAGTGAAGGTCAAATAAACTATCATTTGGTATGTACTAGGATTTTGTAATTCTTTATTTGTAAATGTCTGTATATTAAATACATTAAACTCTCAGGTCAGCAATATATTTGATATATATATTTACAGCTCCATATACTTCAACATTAAACTTGGTTTTCTTTCAGATTAAATCTATAAGTACAAAAATTCAACTCATCTATGTATATAAAACTCAATGTCTAGGTGTATGTGCCCTATAGAAAAAAAAAAGCGAATTTACATAAAATCTAACAGTGTATTCTTATGTAAAATTATCCAAGAAAGATAATGGAAGTGTTCTTGAATTTCAAAGTACAACCCAAAGCAGATTTCGTCTGGGAGCAGGGTTGAGTTTTTCAGCCATAATTTGGAAAGAAACCTTAATTTCAATGTATTCCTTCCACAAATGACTCAACAATTATTTAACACTTCTTTAGCTTCTCTTCAAACTGGAGAGGGGAGTGGAACATGAAACTGACAGTTTTAGTAGTGCTCTGGAGGCATCGTTTATTTTATTTCAGTGGCACTCTAAAGCAATAAATGTAAGATTACAGTATAATATTTAGAACTTATGTCTTTTGTTAATTTGGTGTTTGGAGCTAGAAAAGTAATATATTTAGTAAGTGGTATAATTCAAAGTATTTAATATCATAGAGAGATCATGGCATTACTTGGCAAGTAATGAATTATAAATAAAGCAATCCTACATAGAGCAGATGTTTTTAAACACTGTGTTGCCAGGAGATACAAGGAAAGTTGCTCTGCATTGTTTGAGAGTGCTCAAAACTCTAAATAGAACAGGTTTGTGCAATAATATAAAAGCACATTTTTTATGTGATACATGCTTGGAGAATAGGAAAACCTGGCATTACCTGGAAATAAATCAAAACAAATATATTTTGTAAGGAAAGTGGGGGACTCAAGTGAATAACATTTTTTTCAATGCATCAAAACAAGAAAGAGGAATGAGTGAAAGAGGGGGAGGGGAAGAAGAGTATGGAAAAATGGAGTAAGAGATGGATTGAAAGAGGTAAATTTTAATATAAAGTTGTTACACATTTCTTAGCTTTCTCTATTTTAAATTTTTATGTCTCGAACAATGCTGAGTAGTCTTGCTACTGTGTGTGTGTGTGTATGAGAGAGAGAGAAAACGATATCCACAGATGTGATAAATTATGTGGTTTTCCTATCTATCAACTTAAAGTATTAAAATAATTTGCTTAAAATATTCTCTTGTGGACATTAAAATAGATTTTTTTTTAAAAACGAATATAATTTTCTATATCCTCAAATGACTTTTTGCCTTGATAAGTGGCGACGCATCAATAAAACTAATAAAAAAAGTTAAGTATTTTAAAATAAAAAACTCATTTTGCTGTCATATCAGTTTAGAAAAATAAGTCAAGTTGTTATAAAGCATTTCTATCTGTTAAAAATGCATGAATATAAATACATTGAATATGTGGCAATAGACCACACATTCAGAAATAGATACTGAGCATAAAAAGAAAAAGAAAACAAAAAATACATTTTATTTCACATATTCTTAAAAGAACTGAACAAAAAAAAAGTGATCTGCTGTTTACATTGGTAGGTTCTGTATTATTCTCATATTCTACATTTTTTTAAAATCACCATTCAACAATATTTCTCCATATGTACACACGTTTCAGAAAATCTTAATTATCACTTTTATATCAGTAAAACTTGACAAATTCATGATTTTCTTTATCAATTCCAATTCAGATCATTTGAGAAAATATTCGCAATCAGTTAACAAAACAAAGTTCAAATGGTTCACAAGAATTTTTTTTAACTTGAACTTTCCCTCAGAATATATATAATCTATTTCAAGAACATTATATATTATTTTGATTGTCTATCAATATTTTTTCATCGGAAACTCAAGATACCGAGTTAGATCACCATAACCTTAGCTGAAGAACAGTTACACCTAGTACCTTTAGCCATATGGGCTGAGTTTCCAGTGTTTTCATGAAACTGAAGGTATCAATGAATGATCAAACTCCTGTATAGTGTTGTTAGAAATGAATATACATATTGCTTACCTAAGTTAGCACTGATCATTTCTCCAATATTAAAAACACTAATATATATATATATATATATATATATATATATGAGAACAGTCAATAACAAAAATATTTCAAAACATAACTTCATCTCAGAAATATTGTACAAAACTCACAGAATCTTCTCTTTTTTTTTGCAGATTTTGCACTTAAAAAAATGTCTTTCATAGACTGAATCCAGTTCATTCAGAAATAAGGAGTTAAAGAATGTTTATTAACAACTGATTGGAAATTAATCCACACAAGAGAATAATATTTGAGAAAGCAATCTCTCTCTCTCTATATATATATATGTATGTATGTATGTATGTATGAGAGACTGAGATGGAAACGTCTTAAAAAGATGTATATACTATTTAAACAATGGCACAATTATACAATAATAAAAATATTGTTTTATTCAAACATTGTCAAGGTCATTCATTTTTAGTAGAATAATTTAAATCTTTGTTTTAATGATGGCAGTACAACTACACTTTGAAGAAAGGAAATTCATTATAAAAGCCAATGGAAGGATGTAAATGCAATTGAAGTACAATAACTTTAATATGTACTAAGCTTTAGACACTTTCTAGAATCAAAATAATTTAGAATTTGATCAAAATTAGAATAAGCATTCTAAACATAAGGTTTTGTATCATTATATCTTGATTTTAATCTTCATAAGGGGACATGAAAGTGGTAGAAAACTAGGACAAATAGTATATAACTTATTTGTATTGATTTCTAAAGCAAGCTTTGTCCAAGTGAGGCACTGCAGCTTTTGAAATCAACAGAAGAAAGCCTGCAGAGAACAAACATAGAAGGAAAGTGTCATTTGCCCCGGGTCCCTCTTCGTAGAGATTCCCATGCTTTGGGTGTCTGCAGAGTGTGCATGTCAAGAATCTGTCTGTACAGTCACCAGAGGTCACGCCACCAAAGACAACCTTCCCATTGATCCTCGGAGCGAGTACAGAAAAATAAAGTTTGTCTAAGGAAAGGAGCTTATGTTTGTAAGATTATCTGATTTGCTAAACCTCAATTTGCAATTAATGGCATTTTACCTTTTAAATCTTTTTAACAGAGGTTTTAATTTAAAATGATAACCATTATAAATTAATAACAATATTAACAATAAAAAAATTAAAAAGAAAAACATAATGACAGTCATGAAAAAATTGCCAATTTTATTTTTTGGGGAATCGGACAAATTTTAGAGTTGAGACTCTAAATCATGAACTCTTAGAATCTAAGTGAATTCTGTTTAGAAAAAAAAAAAAAAATTTTGTGCTTTTTTTTTTTTTTTTTTTTTTTTTTTTTTTTTTTTTTTTTTTTTTTTTTTTTTTAAATTTACTTATATATTGCAAGTCTCATCATTTTGCCTGCCTATGTACGAGACCATAGCAGAATGATGCACTATTTTAATGCTTAGGAGTTTTGTGAACTTTATTTTCATGAAAACAGTGAGCGTTTTGGGCTTTTTATTAAATATATATATATATATATATATATATATATATATATATAGATAGAGAGAGAGAGAGAGAGAGAGTGAGAGATAAAAAGGAACAAGCCAAAATGTCCATCAACGTTTCATATTTATTGCAAGACTTCTTCTGGATGAATTGAACAAAATGAAATACCAGTACAATATTTGAAAATATATTTGTTGTAATGAAAAGTATGACAGTGTTGTATTTTAGAATGGAAAAAAGTCGTTGGAAATTCAAAAATTTGTAGCATTGTAAAAGAAAGTAAGATTTTTTTTTTAATGTCATATATATATTTATATATATTTATAATATATTTGTAATATATTTGACATCAAAAAAAAAAAAAATCTTACTCTCTTTCACAATGCTATAAAATTTTTGAATTTCCAACGACTTTTTTCATTCTAAAATAGAACAACATCATTCATATTCTTCATTACAACAAATATATTTTCAATATATTGTACTGGTATTTTATTTCATTCATCCAGAAGAAGTTTTACAATAAAGAAGAAACATTAATGGACATATAATTTGGTTTGTTCCTTTTTTATCTCTTTGTCGGTATACTATTTCCATTATTATATTTATATACATATATATATATATACATATATATTTATATACATATAAATAACTAACAGAGACATCCATAATGTCATCATATAAAAACTAAACAAAAAAAAAAACAACAAAAATATGCCCACAAGAAAATGTCTGCTTTATGTGCTTCCATTGATCTTGCATTTCCTCTTTCTAAGATGGTGATCCAGGTTTAAAGATCAATCAGCAACTTAGATTATAAAATATCAAAATATTCCTCATCTTAAATTAAATAAAAATTCTTTGTGGTGTCTATTTACTTACCTCCCCATGAGAGCAGAGTTTGACATAAATTTTGGGGAAATCAAAATCCCTAAAAAGGGGAGATCTGGATTGGGACAAAGTTAAAATTTGCCTCAGTCTAGAAGAATTTCTACTTCACTAACCAAAGACACAACAGATGAAGTGTAGTATCAAAACAGATGACACACTTTGTTCCTAAGTAAAATTGCTTAAAAGGTTCCAACAGTCTTTGTACAGGATTATTTCAACAAGAAAGATGAAGATGCCATAAAAGAGAAAACACAGTTGGGAAATGTCTGACATAAAGACATTTTTAAAAGAAAAAATGTTTATTTCTTTCCAGATATAGAAAGAATCTGTTTACTTTTATAAATGGTGAAACTGATCAATAATATCATGTGGTGTTTATATTCATATATTTTTTTAGCTGGAATTATTAAATCATATTGGAATTAGAAATTGAAAATTAAAAATGTTCATCTTTATGTAATAAAATAAGACATCCTGAAAATGCCATGCCGTTCTAAGGCTGTGTTCCCATATAGGAATGTTGCTGAGTTATAAACAAAATATTGCATAATGAATTGTGTAATTTACATTTCAAAGGGAAAAAACAAAACCGATTATGAATATGAATTGAATAGTAAGAAATTTGGTTAAAAATAAAATGTAGAGCTAATTAGGGCATGAAATATCAGATGACATTAAAAAAAAATAAAATGACACAAATTTAGTTGAGACCTAAGTTTTCTTTTGGTCACATTAATCATTTGTGAATAGAAAATTCCATAAAAATTAATGCTTATTTTTAAAAATAAAAATGATTTTTATAATTAGTTTCTACAAATGTAAAAGTTTCTCAATTATTTGAAATACGTGTCCTTCATTAGATAAAAAGTTAAGGATATTAACGGAGGCATTCTGTGCTTTTTTTTTTTCTTAAATCCATTACAGTTTTGTTGTTGCTATACTTGAACATTGACAGCATTTGAATCCGGGAAGAGGCTGGCTGGATCTCCAGAGGCAAACATATGCTTGTCCTGAGTATCTGTGGTTCTGTGTACCTCCAGCAAATCTGGCTGAATATTACTCGTTTCCTGATGCTCATTACACAAATGAGAATCAGAGGACATATCTGTGGAAGAGAGGTTTTCATTGAGATATAGTCTATGAGAAGGTGATGTTGTCTCACTGTTGGAAGTTTTTTGATGCACTGGGGAATGGACATTTTGTTTTTGCGTCACTTTGACTGCAGCCGTCTCAAAAAGTTGCCAAAGCTTCAGCTCGGTCGGGTCGATGACACTCTCTTTAGACACAGTCTCAGTTTTAACATCATTTTCCACAGCGTTCTTGCATTTGTCAGTCTCAGTTTTCTCTTTGACAATAACTTCTTGTCTACCTGAAAAAATGAAATTTATTAATTCAATTTTTGCTCGCTTTTGGATGTGAAATGTGACAAAAAACATGTATATTTTATTTCATTAAATGCATCGATGGAAGCTGATTTGACTTGGACTAAATAGTTGCAGTCTACATCAACCAATGTGCATGCAAATAGATGTAACACTATTTTTATGGACAGACAGAAAATTACAATGGGAGGGGGGGGTCTAGGTTCTATTTCTTGGCAGCTGTAATGATGGGGAAATCATTATTCTGCACTATTGTTAGTGAGACATTCTGCAATATACTCTGTTTATTTAGTTATTTTGTTGAGGACCAACATACAAAGTTGGTTTGAAAATTATGGGGCTGGGTGTGCTATTTGAGTTATAGGTGAAAAAGGTTTACATAAACTGTATTATAATCAAATAGGATCCTGCTCATGGTTCCATCATCCCTACATGCAGAAATTTACATTCAATGTGAATAAACATTCCATTGCTCAACTCCCCTCCCAGGTTACCTCTCTATAAATCTGGTTCCTATCACAGTAGCAATAAATTATGATCACACACACAAGCTCCAACTGTCGTTTGGGCGATCAGGTTTCGATCCAGGCTTGAGGTAGTTGCTTGTCTAGCCACACTGATGAGCTGTGAAACAACGAAACAGTACTGTATGTGGATGACTATATATATATATATATATATATACACACACACTTAATAAAAAGAAATCTTAGCCATTGATAAAGAGGGAAGTGTGGCATCATATGTTATGAACAATAGTTCTCTCTCAAATTTTGTCCGAAATTTCTGGTGGCACAATAATATCTAGAATGGTAAACTATCTTTTAAATTCCAAACTTGGTAGCCATCCAGAATTTTATCTTTGGCCGAATGCTCTTTCACTCATCCTTAGATAAAAAGAGACAGGCAGATAAATAGATAGAAAGATAGATTTTGCTTTTATTTTAAATGAATTTAATAAGAATTATTTTCTTATTAAATTTGAATCTAAAAGGGTATTATTAATGCAGGAATGGCTGAAACTGTTTGGAAAAAATTTGAACACTGTTTATAATAAGCATCGCATGCATGCACTTCCTATCATGTGATTAAGATACAAGTAAAAAAAAAAGTTCATTCTGGGAGAAGATTTGTGACAAGAGTTGGTCACTCTTCCTTCTGCTGCAGAGCTGGACCAAGTATGAATAAATGCATTTAAGAGTTTTTGTATGAAATCTGGTCAGTTCTTTTCTTTATTTCCTAACCAATACTTTGTGTTTTGTTATTTTACAATAAAGAAATTCAAATACATTTCTACATTTATTGAGTTCTCACTATAAATTGTATTTGATTAAAAATATATAAAAGAAATTTAGATTTATAGAAGGCAATACAATGCATAAAAAGGAATCGCGTATCCCCGACTTATTATGTCAACGTAGAAATTGCTATGTAGTTATTGTGCTCTAAGCATTTTCTCTAGTTCATTTAATGTTTGAAAATTATTTCAATAAATAAGTTATGGGTATATTGTGTTTTTTCTTCACCTCGTTAATAATTTGACACACTGAAATCAATAGATATTCCTATCTTCTGCCATAGTTTCGCTAATCCTGCTTTAAATACTTCTATTTTCTGACTGGAGTAGCTGAATAGTATTGTAAGCACTTTCTTAAATATTAAAAAAAATGTAAACTCGTTAATAATTTGATATGCAGTGTATATATATATATATATATATATATATATATATATATATATATATAAATTCAGGTTTGAGATGTTCAAAAGTAGGGACTAATGAATACAACGAGGTTGTTAGATATTGCTTAATAACAAGAGCAAAGTAATTTTTTTCCATGGCGTTGAATGGTTCAGGGTCGCCTGACGAAGTCTCATTGACGGAGACAGATAGCTGTTTGTAGCAACAAAATGTAACTGTTTACCCTCGAATAATATATATATATATATATATATATATATATATATAAAATAGACAATTGAAGTCAATGTAATCTTTGCTGGATGGAGATTATATATATTGACTACATAAAAATATATTCTTACCATAGTGATTTTAGAAGAAAAAAAAAAAAAAATAACAATAAAAGAAAATGACATATTGCTTCAAAATTCCTCCTTCTAAAGTTTTGAAATTGAACATATAAACACGACTTGCATTTGAAAAGAAAAAGATTCAAATTATGGCATCAAAATTTACTTTGTTTGCATCTTATGGTATGCAAATGACTTACCTGGCAGTAGCTGTAAGAAAAGAGAAAGTAAGAATAAAGCATAATTAATAACAGGCCAGTGTTAACTAAGCGACAAAAAGAGCAGAAATTCAGGTTACAGAATTGGTTGGTTAGTAGGTTAATCACATTTTTATTAAATTCAGCAAACTTTTAGTGATCTCTATCTGCGTTTGTTGTATAGCATGATTGTGTGTGTATGTGTGTGTGTGTCTATAGATAAAAAAATAAAATTGTGTGTTTGTGTGTATCTAACATCTCGATATGTTTTACAAAATATTTTTAATTAATAATCCGTTATTTATTGAAAAAAAAAAAGTTTAATAACATAAAGTATTAAACGAAACCTTTTATTTCAAAGATAATTTAATTATAAAATTAAATCCATCACAAAGCATTTGTTTTCCCATCTGACAACAGTAGGGTCTTTTCAAGTCCAATGTTAACAAATAATTGTTGAACAATTCTTTTAAATAACCAAATTCTGCCAACTTTGAATCATCATTGTTGTCCCACCATCCACCTCGAGTGGCCTTAGAGTTATTATTATCTCATTAGTACGGAAAAAAATAATCAGCTTTTTACATCCAATAATTTTATAAATAAAAATTAAAGATACATTATCTTCACAAAATTAATCATAGTTTTACAACAATTTGGTTTAATTAATAATTTAATGATCAAACGATAATCTCATAATTAGATTTAATTATCAAAATCCTATAAAATGAGGGTACTCTCCTAAAAAATAAAAAATGTGCATAGTTAAAGAAAAAGTGAAATATCTTTTCGATATGTAACATGTATATTTTAATATAAAAAATTTGTCATCAACAAAAAAAGGAATTAAAATTTATAGAAGAAAGTAGAAATATTAAAAACTGTATACTAAAATGCAGGAAAAACTTATAAAATAATTTTAATAAAACATTTTTCATATAATTTTGGAAAAGTTATGAAAAATTAGTCATTTAACCAACCAAACAAACCAGGTTTTACTTTTAATGTTAAAGTTAGTTTTCCAACTAATATATCTATTGTAGCCAAAAATATTGAATATTAACTTTGTTACTATTTTAAACACAGGTGGAGGAAGGAATAAATTCATGCTTGTCCCGAGGGTATCATCGAATTGATATTTGTCTACCATAAAATAAAATTATATTTAATAAAAAAAAACAAAAAAAAACTCATAAGAACTATTTCCAAAATTAATTTTATAAAATTAAAAAAAAAATCCAGCAATTTGCATAATCTGCCTTATCTGCAGTAGAAGAACTCATTCACTTGAGTTACATTTCATTTTTCTAACAAATTAAAAAAATATTATTTGTTAATTTACATCAAAATACTTCACATGTATACAATTTAAATGTCTGCATTTGAAATGTATTACATGAACAGTTTGCAATTTTCTAAAACTCTTCCTTCTCCCAACATACTTCTATTACATACAAAAAAAAAAAATTGTCATTTTATAATGCCAAATTCACTTCTATCTATTGCCTTTGATATTCAACATTTAGAGGTGACAATACTTGCTGAACCAACCATAAATGTCATCTGAAAACACTTTAGCATGAATTTTCACAATTAAACATAAGGATTGTTAGGAAATAAAGGAGAAGAATTGATTTTCTGGCCACCATTTTTTTTAAAGTAGTTTTTGTAGACATTTTTCTTTCCAACTTTTTGTAATGATTATTATTTGAGTGACACTTTAGTAAAATCAAAATGTAAAGAAATTTTATTAGTTTTTATTAATACCCCCTCTCCCCCGCACACATTTTTCATTTTATTTATCATTTTTAACATGTTATATCATTGTATTTTTATATGTTTGGAATTCAGTAATGATGTATAACCACCTTGACTCTTAAATACTGGCAATCCCCAATTTTGGTGCTGTGGGTTCCCTTCTATCTTCCATGCCAATTTTAGCCTTAGCAATCACTGAAGATACATACACTGGTTTATAAGCTGTACTCACTGCAAGTCACAACTCAATGCAAGTCACAACACAGACACAAATATTGTGTCACTTGCTGAACATAGGTTGGTGTATGCGTCATTAGAGCCTTATTGGCAATCACTCTTTTTGTCTAGGCCTATAATCTCCCAAGTCCAGGTTAAGATCTAAATAATCTGAAGTGTTCGATAGGCTAGTCTCTTAAATATATCTATTTTTGACCAGAAATCCTAGATGTCCAGTCTTTCTCTCAGTCACTCCCCAGACGATCACCAGAGCCAGCTACAACTGCTTGTTTCTATAGTCAACAAAATTTCTGACAGAAATCAGAAGCAACTAATTGTCAGAACACGATGCTATCTGGCAAGTTTGATGGATTCATCAGCCGTTTTATCATTGCTCATTTACTTTCTTATCATTTTGTATTGTCAATCATTTCATAACTTTTTCCAGGATTCCAGCTGGGGAGGAGGGGTTAAACAACATGAACAGAAATCAATTTTTATTTAATTTGTTTTAGTTTATTAAACCTCATTTTTGTTTTGTTTGTTTATTTAATAGCCAACTGAATTCCAAATGAATTTGGATTCAGATTTCCAATCTCACAGTTCAATCAGATTTCCAGCCGATTATTATGCTCCTCCCCACCCTCTATTAATAACAAATCTGCATTTGATGCTGCAACTGATGGTGAAATGGATGTGTTACAATGCAAGTTGATTAATTAAAGCCAACAGTTGGGAAAGCAAGGTGGTTAAGATACAGCCTGGGCATTCAGAATAAAAAAAACAGTGTCAAGTTTTACCTTTAATAAATTTGATTAAAGCCTAAAAGATGAAAGAAGAAACAATTATTTGGGATCCATTTGAACAATTCAAAATGTTTTACATGCGAACAGACATTTAAGAAAAAACAAAAAACATAATTTGTGTTCAACCATGAAAAAAAAATAAATAAAAAGAAATTGAAAAAATCTTTCAAGAAAATCATAATTTGTAAACTTTCTTAGAATTCTTAATTGATTGATAAATCTAATAACAAAAATATTAAAACTTTTTTTAGATAAGCAAATTGTATTTTCTTTATGAAATTTCAATATTCTATTTTTTTTATCTTTATCAAGTTATGTAGGTTTATATGCTTATACATTTGGATGTATAGGATTTACTCCTAAACTAATTAATCGATTATCATGGATTTTAGAAAACAGCTGCTAAGTGTAATAAGTCCAAATGTGGACTGTATTTAGTTTTATAAAAAAGGGAGTAAAAAGAAAGTGAAAGCCGTTTGTGAAAATTCGAATAAAACTTGTGACTTTTTGGTGGATTTTTTTTACAATAGATATTAGACATCAATTAATAAATATTCCTAAAATTTCAATTTCTTGGGATTATTTTAAAGGAATTTTAGGGGCACAATATCAGCATAACCTTCTATTTGAAAATTAAATATTTCAGATTTGCATTGAATTTGATTCATAGTTATTAGACATCAATTAAGCAAATTTTCCTGAATTTCAATTTCTGCTTTAGACACTTTCTAGAATCATAACAGATTTTGATCAAAATTACAATAAGGATTCTAGATACAAAGTTTAATATGATTTAATCTTGATTTTAATCTTCATAAGGGGACATAAAAGTGGTACAAAAAAGTTGTGTTAAGGAATAGTAAAAAAGTATACATGATTTAATTTTGAAATAAATTTAAAATGTTTGATGTTCATTTATAGAAATCTGTATTTATTAAAAACGAGCTTATTTTGTAAAAAAAAAAAAAAAAAAAAAAAAAATGCAAGCAAAACATTAAAAAAATTTCTACAGGTATAATAATTAAGATTCTTGAAAATGTCATTTTTTGCATAATTATCATTATAATACGTATTTGGCCTACATGTTAGAAAAAGTGAGTCTTGTGAATTAAAAAAAATCATTGTATAGAAAGAATATAGAATAAAAGATACATTTTATCTCTTAAGAAAACCTACATTCCCAAAATAGGTTTACATTTACAGCAGATTAAGAAAATGGAAGAGAAAATCAATAAATATGAAGAATTGATTTGAAGTTTTCTTTTTATTAAAAAAAAAGAAGAAAAAATCCAAACCATCATCCGAAATAAAAGAACATGCAAAAAAAAGAAAGAAAAAAAAATGAAATATATGTTGAAGACTTTTCAGATATTGTTACCATGGCAACAAGTTCCATGATAAGCAGAAAATATCTACATTAACCAATGAAAAAAATAATCTATGGCAACAGAATCCCTATTTACCTGCCTCCCCATGAGGGGAAAGTTTTAATGTGGGGAGAATCCACCTCCTCAAAAAAATGGGACACCTTGAATTGGGGCAAAAATAATGGTTTCAGTTGAGAAGGATTTCTTTTCACAGGCTGAGGACAAGACAAAACAGATGAAGTACAGTATCAGAACAGATACTACACTCCTGGGGCAAAAGGGCAGATAAGACAAACAAAAAGCCAAAAACATTTTAGGATTAAAAATGATTGAAATCACTCCATTGTTAACAAAACTTAATCGAAAACACGAAAAAAATAGAGCTTTATCAGTTCGTCTTATCTGTTTTAAGACATATCAATGCTTTTTGGTTTATTTCATGCTGTAACACAATGCTAATTGAAAACAATTCTTTGTATACCATTTATTGAATACAAGTCACTATTTATTCCTAACTGGAAAGAAATTGTGTATTCATATCTTTCTCTCTTTGTTTTAATTTTATCACTTTGTTTTTGCTGGGGATAGGGCATTCTACCGGATGCCAAACATTCTCCCATTAGTTTAGTACTCTAACAGAGAGATCTTTTTAAGATTCTAACTGCCCCTCCAGTATAAGTGTGCAAATGACTAAAATAGATTTGACAGGATTTGAACTCTACCTATCAGATTCCATAGTCTTTAATAGTATTTATTAGACCAATTATGCACTCCCTACCATCAGATATAGAACAAATTAAAAAAATAAATAAAATTGTAATTGATGAAAAAACCATAGATATATAAAAAAAAAAAAATGGCTTTAAATGAAAAATTATGTAAACAGTTTAAAAAATAAACAAAAAAAATTCTAAATCACCAAGAAAAAATTTCCTAAAGATTCTGACTTACCAAAAAGTTGTGATTCCAACAATTTTGTGTTCGACTGGTCATCATCGATATCTTCACCCAACGACTGAAGGTTCAGCACTTCTTTTGTTGGCAACAAATCCAAATCAGCTAAGGAGACATTTTTGTAAGGATCAAGAGATTCTTTATCCAAGTGAGCAGGACTATTTTCTACAGTGGATGCTGGCGTGCTAAGTGTTCCTGTGTCTACACGAACATCCTTATCACGTGTCATGCTATCACTACCTCGTTCACTTTGAGGAGAAGAGACATCAGGAAGCAAAGATTTAACTTCTTCACACTCTGTTCGAATCCGAGCGAGGATTGGATGGGGACCTGTACAACAAAAAGAAAAATATATATGTGTGTGTGTGTGTGTGTGTGTGTGTCACCTGTCTTCCCCTAACAGCTCCATCTATCAACACCTTATAGCACATGACACTCCCAAAAATGAATTTAGAAACATAATAAAAAACATTGCCATTTTAGCTGTCTTGTATTGTAACCTGCACCTCCCACTCATGGAAGCCCTACTCATTTACACAAACAAACTGACCATCAATCAGGCTCAATATGAGGGGGAAGGCATGCTTAAGTGTTTTAAACGATTTTAATCAGCTTTTTCAATGAATTCACTCAATGCAATTTTTTAATGCGTCACTCGCCTGAAGAGGATTCATGGAAGTCAAAAACATTCTTTTTACACTCGTACAGACAATTCGAACATTGGCCTGCCAAATGGAAAAAAAATGGATCACAAGAGAAAGAAACAGAAATTATCCCTGCTGTCCAATGTAATGTATGTATATGTGACACAAACAAGCGGTATTCGCCCAGTGTTACCCAGGTGATGTACTGGTGGTCGGAAGGTTTTTTAGGAAAAATAATTTTAAATATCATGTTTCCGATTTTTGCCTTGAAAAGTTAACAGCATTTTAAATAGGAGGTAGAATAAAAAAAATGTCAGCATGGTGATGTTCTTGAATAAAAATTCAACAAACTACTTGTTGAATTTTTATTTCTTAGAAAATGTTTTTAACGAATAAAATAACTTCTTTGTTTAATCCTTTTTTTTTTTTTAGGACTTAATAATTGACACCCCTCTTAACGCTACATATGACAGAATAAAGTGGAAGGTACTGCTCTGGACGTCAGTCTTGGCAGAAAAACGTTTTGAAACGTTGATCCATGACGAACATTTAGGGGACCACAGGCCAACAGAGTTACTCCACAGAATGAGGGAGCTGGCAGAAGATGTCCCCCCCCCTGACAGTACCCGAATTAAGCAGCTTTTCTTCTCAAGGCTGCCGGCACAAGTAAAGGCAATACTAGCGCCTATGATAGAGAAGCATTGCGTCGACATAGTAGCAGCGTCGACAGATAAAGTAATGGATTTTATTAGAGGGCCTACCACCGCAGCGATCTCTCAGCAACAGGCTGAAGTAACAGCGGGCCTTGCGACGGATAGAAATTTAACACAAGAAGCAACATCGGTGGCTATACTTACAGCCATCGAACGCCTCACCCGAGAGGTGAGTAAGCTGAACATGGCCAGGTCACATTCGACGCCACTTCAAAAGCCGCTCACCTTCCCCACACCACCTTCGCTGTTCAAACATGCCAGGACTATGTTTTTACCATAGTCGTTATGGCGCTGAGGCACAAAAATGCAAAATGCCCTGTTCTTTTCATAACCAGGGAAACTAGATAGTGAGAAGACGAACAAGGCAAGCTTTCCACAAAATTCTAACAAGCGTGCCTATTTCGTTATGGACTCTCGATCTCAAGTACGTTGTTCGTTTGATACGGGTGCAGCTTGCAGTATCTGGCCACTGAAACTCGTTAAAGAGAAGCCACCAGTGTCGCTTATCACACTGCAAGTGATAAATCATTCTCCCATTCCCATGTATGGCTAAATTTCATGTTCTCTGGACTTAGAATTACAGAGAGACTTTACATGGGTTTTTACCGTAGTGGATTTACCTTAACCCATCCTAGGTGCAGACTTCCTGCATCATTTTAATTTAATGGTAGACATGCGCAGACGCTGGCTGATAGACGCTAGTACGGAACATTCCGTCCCTGGCATAATGTCAAATGTCCCATCTATCAGCCCTGTATTTTTCATTGCCGCTTCATTGCTACACTCCTACCCGGAATTAACAAACCTAAATTTTGTGGTGAGCAAACCCACACACACCACAAAACACCACATTGAGACCACAGGTGCTCCGAACCTGTACCAAGAAGGAAGAAAAGAACAAGAAAAAAAAACTGACGTCTTTGCTGTTACGACCACCTCCAAACCGGAAGTGACTGATGTTTAAATTAAGGCTAGACAATCGAAAGGAGAGGATGACCTTCAAAAATATTGGCAAAAAAAGCGACCCCCCTGTTGAAAAGTGCCTAGTTGAAGGTGATGATATTAATGTTTTAGCCAATTTTTTGATATTTGTCATCTAAAAGGTCGAACTTCAAAACGATACTGATCTTGGTAAAATCCGTCGCCCCTGTTGAAAATCTTAGGTAGACATGCGAACATACATAAATACATACATTTATATATATTAGTAACTAAATATTTTCGACCTAAACCGATTAAAAAGATTGCCCTTTCTCTGAATACGCTTTATGTAAAATTTCAAATGTTTAGACCAGAAATTGTCTGAGTCATTTGGTAGAGACCACAAAGGTCAATTTTTTAAAAATCTGACCCCTATTATGACCCCTTAACATTTGTTTGGGGCTCAAATCAAGTTATTAAATTAGATCCATGTCCAAGGAACCTATATCTAAAAATTCCAGTGTTTAGATCCAAAATTGTCGGAGGAGTTTGGTAGAGTTCTCAAAGGTCAAATCGTTGAACTTTGACCCCTTAACAGCCAAATTTCTGTCCGAAAACCGATCACATCGATTTTCCCTAATCTCCGTACCCTGTATATCAAATTTTTAGTCTGTAGACTAAAAATTGACAGAGTTATTGCATAGGGAAATGTACACAGACAGACGCTTTCACTTTTATAGATATATAGATAGATCGACTAATAGATTAAACAAAAATATAGACGTATACATAAATATATATGGAAACAATTTTTTGTTTACTGTAAAGATTTTATGCAAATATTATGCAAGTATAAATCATGTAGAATGTCTGCATGAATATAATTACATGTAATAGTTAATTCTAGATGATCATCCCATAAGAAAACCGAAAAAACTAATAAGGAATTAATTAAAATGAATGTTTAAAAGAATATGCAAATTAGCTAGATCTTTTGCTAGTGAATGCATTTCCACAACCCATATATAAGAAAATTGTATTTTCTTTTTAAATAAATAGAAAAAGAGGGGTTTTAATTGAATATCAATACACACAAAAGAAAAACGAATTTATAGGAATATATATATATATATATATATATATATATATATATATATATATATATATATGATGAGTTACAATTCCAATAAAAAAAGTCATTCCACAATCATTTTTTATAATCTTATTTTTTAATATTTTTACTATTATTATTATAGGCGGATGCATATATCTTAAATTTGCTTTAGAAACATTTTTTATTCATACAGTTGTTTCTGCTCATTTTTTAAACATTTTTTCTTGATAATAAAATCAGGATGTTTTCAAACAGATTCCTCAGTGAATCTTTATCTCTTATCAAATTAAATCCTGAAAATTCCACAGAATAAAAAGTTATCATGTACACAGAGATCCCTCCCTTGAAATTTTCAACAATAAATTACGTGACTTCAAGCAAGTGTATATTTCTTGTCTCTCCACGAATTACAGATTATTTGTTATTTACTATTAATCACTTAGCATTAAGCACTAAAACAAACTTTTTAAAAACTCCTATTTCACAAAATAAATTTATTACAAAATGCTAGGTAAGTACAGTTAGGTGTGTGTGTGTGTGTAATAAAAAGCAAAACTTATATAAATAGGTAAACATTAAGATTGTCAAATCATACCACTATTCAAACATGAGATTTTTTTAGCATATTTCACCAGACAAAATTTCAGTTTGTTAGCAGAAAAACAAACAATTTCAATCAAGCAAATATATGCATCATTTATACTGTAGTCCCCTCATGTCCTGCCAATCCTATATTGTTGCAGATTCCATCAAGTAAGTTTGCACCCAAACACCTGTTCACCAATATCGGCTGTCATATCATTAATTCACCTACACACTCAGACATGTGACTGCCATCTATATAAATTCCGTAAGTTTAGACACGGTTTACACATCTTCTCATATGTCATCGGTTAGACAACATTTAAGAAGAAGAAGAAGAAGAAAAAAAAAAAAAAAGGAAAAATATCTTTATCATGTCAGTGAGACAATTGATCAAATGTGTCCTAGAGAAGAAATTAACCAAACGCTCACATAAATAATTTGAATATCCTGACTTTTTCCTTTGTGAATAAAAAAATTGAATTTGAAATATTGAAATGATTTCAGGATCTACCAACTCATCCTACTGATAAAATGTTATCATGTACACCCAACAAACGAATGAATGCAAATCATTTTCTGCTGCCTGCAGTTGCCAACCTAATATCCTGACTTGTGATCTCAGAGAAAGACTGTAGTAACAAGTGTCATACTGAACTTACAGTTATCAAACGCATATGTACTTTGCTTCTTCATTTTACCACCATTCTCATATGGAAAAACCTTATTATGTTTTGACTTGTATTTAATACTAATGTCGAATACCGTTTGATTTCTCATCATATGTTATAAATTGAAACCTCACTTTTTCTCATAAATTGATATTTTATACATGAATGCATTTTTGTTCATTGGTTAAACATAATCTTTTAATCAGCTTTTCCCAAATTAGATTTTGTTTTCCATTTCTTTTGTGTATTTATGTAAATATTTGTATTTCTTACTTGTTGTTGTTTAGCACTTGTGTGCTGCTTTACTTTTATTGGTGTCTTAAGTTGGAAAACACATCCTTTGTAGTTTTTTAACATTTAAATTAGAACCCTGGGGACCTTGGCTTTTATCTTTTTTTTTAAAAAAAAGATTTTTTTATAGTGTTGGTGCAGAACATAATCCTTAAAAGTTTTAATTAAGGCAGATGCATAACATTTATTGATATTAACATTTTCATAATTTGATACAAATGTATTTTTTTTAAATAAGACCATAAAAAATGAGTGAACATGTATTTACATAATATCAAACATAAAAGTTAAAGCAAATAAAAACAAAAACGTCTGAAAAAGACAAAAAAAAAAACGTCTGAAAAAGACAAAAAAAACAAACAAAAAACCAGCAACAAAGCAAAACAAAACAAAAAAAACAAAGAATCCAAATTCACATGTTATTGTTTTTTATGATTTCTACTTTTACATGGATTTAAAAACTGCTTTCGGGCATTTAACCATCATGCATTGCAAATATGGTAGTTAAGGAATAATGTCAAATATCTTATTAAAGTACATGATGACCTCTTATGAGAAATTTGATATATTAAATAAGTCTTGACTTCTTTTTTCTAAGAAAATGGCAAAGTTTATTTTAATTCACAAAAAAATCATGGTGGTAAAAACAACCATTCATCTTGGGTAAATCAATATAGAAGAGAAAGGAATCAAAATTACATCCTTTCAACAAAATTTATCTAAAATACTAATCTAATGTTAACTGTTTTTAATTTCCAGAAAATATTTTCTGGATACAATGCTTGTATAACAAGATATTTTTTAGTCGAAAAATGAGTAATTTTATGACTGATGAAATTGGCAACAAAAATAAGCAAATTCTTTAAAAAATTTTTTTTTAATTTTGGAGATAAGGATTGATAATTTGTATCATTTGGACAATTGTTCTCATCTTACAATGTTATTTTCATAACATTTCAACCAATGTAATCTCAGACTTTTTCAGTGTCGTGTTGAACTATGCAGAATTTTGAAGGAACTCTTTATTTAATAACTGATGCAATGAATAAAGTGCTCATTAATAATTAGTTTTGAGTGACAGTCTTTTAGAGATTGAAGGTTCAATTCTCAGCATGGGTGATACAAATAATACAATTAAGAATTTCTTAAGACTTCTCTTCAAACTTTGCTAACAGAATGAAAACAAGCAACACTGTGGATTTATGGAAAAAAGACACTGTCCATTTCTAACAATTTTATTGGTCATCTTCATTAACATGTAATATAATAATTGAGAAGGAGAGAAGGGATTAACAGCAGAGGGTAATATGTGCAGCAGTCTAGATAAAGAAAATGTTTGGAGAGTCCATAATATGAAAGATAGCATAACTATCCTGTTTGTAGGAAACAGAATAGTTTGCATGTATTAGTTGTTTAAAGTCAAGCTGTGTTCATATGTGTGTGTATTACAATTACAAAGCCCATGTATGTGTGTGGCTGTTGTCGTATTGGACGTTAAAGTCTTCTTATCAAAGCCAGAATCTGAAGTTTAGTAGGTTTTAGTTTGGGTTCCAAGAGAAGAGTTTGAAGGTCAAAAGAAGTAATGTGAATGAATCAGCTGTGCAGTCTCCTGGCTAAAAGAGGAAGAATTTTAAAGACTCTTTCATAAATTCCAGAGTTTGTTTCTGTTTGGAAGAGAGATTATTTTTGATTAGACAACTCATGGAACAAAGTTAAAGGTTCATGTTAATCAGAATTCAACTTATAAGTCAATTGTTGAAACACTGTTCAAAATTGCGTACAGTTTCCAGAGTTGAACAAGAACTACCTGGAGAAGATCTGATATTACATCGACTAAAACATGAGAATAACATCCAAAATGAGAACATTTATCCAAATAATGCAAAATTAATTGTTATCACTTTGATGAGCGTGTGTTGCTTTTATTGTAGACATCTGATGATAAATGAAACAAATTTAAAACAAAATAGTAAATAAGTATAAATTATATATTACTTTTTAGTATTTTTAAATAAGATCGATTTTTAATATAGGAGAAGTTTTATTTTAAGATAGGATGGGGAATAAATATTTATTTTTTAATGTGAGGCACAAAATATTGGGGGGGGGGCGGTGGGGGGCAGGATATCACTACATTAAAAACTGATGTTAGAATTGCGAATTTAGGATGCTGATTTTTTTTTTGTCCTCGGTGTGATTGGTATCATGAGATTAAATTAAAATTTACTATTTTAAGAGATTTTTTAAAAAATATTAATTCATTGCCATTACAGTTAATGTTTTAAAAAATTATTTAATAAATACTGAATTGTATTAAAAAGCATACAGAAAATATATTTTCAAAATTGTCCTTGACCTTTTGGCGAGGAGCAAAGTTTAGTACCTGTTATGATATTACATTTCATTTTTCCTCTCCTTAGTAATGAAAAAATCCTTCTAGACGGAGATAATTTTAATTTTTGTACTAATTTGAAGGTCCTCTTTTTGTGGAGCGATATTTTTTCTACATTAAAAACCAATCTTTTCTCCAGTGTAGAAGCCAAACGTTTTTCTTTATTTTTTTAATTAAAAATGTATTATTTTATAAATTTATAGGATCAGTTTTTAATGTATGGAAAAATGGGGCACTTTGGATTAGAACAAAAATCAAAATAGCCTTAATCTAGAAGAATTTCTCCGAGGACAGAAAAGATAGTGACAAAACGATGCAAAAACGTCTTGTAAATAAAACTATCTTTTTAAGATGTATTTCCTCAGTGTAGAAGGATTTCTGCTTCTGTGACAGAGGACAGAAAAGATCAGTGTCCTAAAATTCTCAATTCTAATGTTGGTTTTTAATGTAGGGAAAATCGTGCCCTTCCACCATTTTGTACTCCACATAAAAAAATATTTATTCTCTCCCACCTATCTCCTTAAAATAAAATTTTCGCCATATTAACAATCTGTCTTCTTATTTAAAAATTAAAAAAAAGAAAAAAGAAAAGTAATATAATGATGAAAATGTAAAATAATTAACCCAAATTGTTTATTAAAAGATTTAGGAAATAAAAATTACACCCTATATTAAAGTTCTATGTAAAATGATACTTAATAAGGTTAATACATTTTCTGTTGATGTGGGGTGTGGAGAGTATTTTTGTCATTTTTTATTTAGCATGTGAGGCACTGCCCCCCCCTTTTTTATATATACACTAGTTGTAAGAGTTTATTATGATGAAAAGATTATACTTCCATTTTTCAGATTTTTATAGAATGAAAACCAAAAACTGTTTCAAGAATAATTTGGAAAGAAATGCATCCATAAAATAAACTTAAGCATTCTATCACCAATCCCTGTAACCATTATATGTTTTGATAATAAAGTCATGCTAGAGAGAGAGAGAGAGAGAGAGAGAGAGAGAGAGAGAGAGAGAGAGAGAGAGAGAGAGAGAGAAAGATGGGGGGGGGGAAAGATAACAAGGCTAAATATTTTCAAGTTTCATTTTTGAATGCAGATTTAATTAAATAAATATACACACACCTTATTAATATATTTTTTTTAAACAAAATTTTTTTAATGTATCGGAATTCCGGTAATGTTCATATAATAATAAAATCAAAATCAATTAACTCAATTAAGCTTCATAATTAACAGTTTTCTTAAATCAAGCATGCCTATAATATTTTCACAAAATCAAGACAACCAAATATGAAATGAGAACATCATATGCTGTGTTTCCTTATGCGTTACAATTGTTTTGTAATTATTTGGACAAATTCAAATATTATATTTAAAAACATTCCCCAATTGCTACTCTTCAGACGGCGAAATACATTTGTTATACACATATGAATACATTTGTTATACACATATGAATACATTTGTTATACACATATGAATACATTTGTTATACACATATGAATACATTTGTTATACACATATGAATACATTTGTTATACACATATGAATACATTTGTTATACACATATGAATACATTTGTTATACACATATGAATACATGTTATACACATATGAATACATTTGTTATACATATATGAATACATTTGTTATACATATATGAATACATTTGTTATACATATATGAATACATTTACAATCCCTATTTTAAGGAATTAAGCAGTTGGACTTACCTCTATACCATTTTTATATTCTATTTCTTTGATTGCGTTCGAATTTATCAATACCACTTTCGTATTTTTATTTTTTATACAATTCCCTATTTTTATATTCAACGAATCTCTTAATGTTTTTTTTTTAATTTTTATAATTATTTTTTCCCAATTTATTTATTTTATTGATTTATTTCCCAAATACTAATCTACACTTTAAGATTCTAGTTTTTATTTATAAGTTAAGCTATTTTTTCTCAATCCGTCATAGTTTTATATAAATTTTATTGAATAAAATAAGAAACAAAAATAAAATATAAAAATGGTATAAAGGTGAGACCAACTGCTTAATCCCTTAAAATAGAGATTATGAATGTATTCATAGCATATGTATTTCACCATCTGAAGAGTAGCAATTGTGGAATATTTTTAAATGATATAAGACTTGAATTTCTTCAAAAACAATTGTAACGCATAAGGAAACACACCATATGATGGTCTCATTTTATATTTGGTTGTCTTGATTTTGCAAAAATATTTTATATATATATATATATATATATATATACACACACATACTATCAGTTGTAATATATATATACACATACTATCAGTTGTAAAATATACATGCAAGTATTGTTTTTCCTTTTGTAAGTAAAAAAAAGAAAAAATACTCAAGTTGAGATTGAAACGAAAACAGTGAATCAAGTACGATAACCATGAGACCAATTTGACACGATCTTTACAAAATGTTTTTCAATTTTCTTATTCTTAACATAAAGAAGCCGTCATGTGTCACGGCTGCGCATGCGCATTCATGAACCAGTTAACAAACAGATAAAAATCCGATCACTCTCATATACCAATTTTTCAATTTTAACCTCTTAGCAGCATTTTTTCAGGATGAAAAAGTTTTCCACATGTTTGAATCCCCCTATATACCAAACCAGCGGTCGGGGATGCTCGGCTTTGCCCAGGCATAAAATACGCTTAAATATGATATTTTAATTTGTCCAGATTTTGTATATATTATAGTCGTGATTTCCAAAGTAAAACAAAAAAGTATGTGCCATCAGCTAGACTCGAAACCGAAACTGCAGCATTCTATTTTTAACCCCTTTAAAACTATTTTAACCAGCTAAAAGAATGGTCCATAAAAAATATAGGTTCAGAAGCGTCCTCACACACACACACATACACGCATTCTCACCTTTATAGATATGAAGATTAATCAATCAAGTTTAAACAAAATTTATTTTTATATTTTGGTACTCACAGTTTTGGATTTCACTTGATAAATATAAAACTAAAAATTGTATTTCCAGTTTTGATAAAACGTTTATATTGCATAAAAAATAGAAATTTATTAATTTTTTTTTTTTGACAAATATCAATTATTCTTAAAGAGATAAATATTTTTAAAGAATTAATACAATCACTTTATAAAAAAAAAAAACTTTTGACAGATTAGAGACATTTTGAGAATTACTTTTCTAGGAAAAATATTTAAGAGGATAAAAATTAATAATTTTTTTTTTTTCATTCTATTTTTTGCCTTGTCAGAATATGAATACAGACAAATAATTTTTCAAGAATATTTTGTGAGAGAAAAATTTCAGTAGGAGTTCATGCAATTGTGACTAATAGAGAAACAGAAGAGAATTTGTTGTTTCTTAGGAAATAAAGACCATTATGTAGATATTGTGGAAAGTTTGGTATTTGAACGAAAGTTTGCTCTTCTTTTCAATATTTTCAATGACAGCATTTTAAAGAAAATTTTATTTTTTTAAAATCATTTTAACCCAAGTGACAATCTAAATTTAATCTCAGGAAACTACATTTCAAAAATGAGGATTTTGCTGACAACTATTCTCATCTTGATTTCTATAGATTTTGGATAATGCAATGTCTGACTTTTTTTTCTTAATTGTGCAACTTGAAAATCTGGATGGGATTTTAAACTAAACTCTTCATAAATGAAGGTAGATTGTTCCTAGTCTGTCAGACATAACTTGGGTAAAAATGTTAATTTATGTTCATAGTTATTACATATAGTAAGGATTGAACCTTCAACGTCCAGAAGATTGCCACTTAGAACTGATTGATACTCAATGTTCCTATTTTTGCCCCCCTCCCCACCACCACGAGGGCAGAGTTAGACACCAAGGTTGGTTTTTAATGTGGGGGAAGGAACAAAAATAAAAATTGTCTCAGTTATGAAGGATTTTTCCTCCCACTAACCGAGAACAAAAATTGAAGTGTAGCATCAGAACAGATACTACACTTTGACCTTGGCCCGAAGCTCAAGAAAAAAAAAAGAAAAGATTGATAGTCAATGTTGTTAAGCATTAAGATTTTATGTCCACACGGTAGTCTAGTCTGAATAATTCAAAATTTCATCACAATTTTCACTAAAAAAAAAAAAAAAAAAAAAAAAAAAAACGATGATAAAGTACAAGAATTTCACTTATTTTAAACAAAACTCTTGAAAGAAAGAAATATTAAAAAAAATTATTTTCACTCAAGTCAATATCTTTTATGGATCGGGAAAATAGGGATAAAAGAAATGGTAAAACTAATTGTAATTAACTTTTAGATTTGTTCAAACTTTCCACAATAGCAAACATTTTATCATATAAATTTATTTCCCATCATAAATTTGAAGAAACCAAAGCAGAATAAAATCGTCTTCGTCAATACTCACAGTCAGTGTTTGCGTCAGCATCAGGACGAAGCAAATCATTTAAAACTAAATACCAGACAGATTAAAAACAATGTCAATATAGAAGGCATAAAAAACGGATACAAACAACACAAAAAAGTAAATCAACCAAAATTACATCCAAACATATGAGGGTCGTTCAAAAAGTTCTTAAATCAGCCAGAAAGAAGAGTCATAGCTGAACAGGTTTGTTGTAGCAACACAACCATTTCTGACAAAACAGTTCTGGTTAAACAGTTATAAAGTTTTGGAAGAAAAAAATCCATGTGGATAATTGTTCAGCTGCTCGTTGAAGACTTCCCTTCCTATGCGTTGTGGAATACAATTAGGGCAAAGTCAGAGCAAAAGAAATGATCCTTGGTCAGGCTGTTCAAAAACTCAATGATTAACAAGTTGATGCAATTTACATTTAAAGGTTTTTTTAATGAGAAGCATTAAATTAGTTAAGTTCACATACATTTGTTCAGAGTTAGTCTATACTGTCTCAACAGACATTGTGGAGACAAACAAGCTGTCTGTCATGTTGAAAAAGGATTGATATTTTCTAGACAATTATTAATGTCTTCGAGGTTATTTCTAAAATTGTTTTTACTAAGGATGTAACCTAAGTTCACCACTTTAGAAATTGAATCAAAGATTCAAAGTAAGCAGTAGAAATCCTTCTAAAGTTCCAGCAGTGTCTGTTAGCTGGTGATGACTTTTTTTTTTTAAATTTTGATAGATAATTGAAAAATGAAAACCTATTTATTGCCAATACTATGCATTGAATTGAGATAACTGAAGAAAGCAATCGAGTTCAAATACAGAGGGATATTGAGGCTAAGTTTTCTCTTGTTCCAGGATAACATATTCACATTCCTTTGCTGAGTCAAATGGTATCTAGGCAGAGTTAGTCAATAGCTGAACAAATAGCAACCTTGAAAGTTTATAATTATTATCCATGCCTTGTTAGCTGCTGATTCTTGTATGCACACTTTTCGTGATCATTCTAGATTAGTGGCCCATTCTTCTTTGAAACTGAAACTTCTCATTTATACCTTCAAACAAACTAAATCAAGATAAAACTGTTAGAAGACAAAAAAGGTATATTCGGCTTGATCTCTGTTCCAAATCACTAACCAGTGGAGGGGTAGAGATCACCGTTTAATCATATCTTGTCAACACATTTCAATCTATCATGTTCATGCATGATGTATTTCCAAGGAACTAACACCCTCTCTCTCTCTCTCTTTCCCTATCTTTGAATCTTGTGATATCATATCCGTTTCTATTAATTCCCATAATAATCTTAACCTTGGGTTCAGCAGCAAGTTAACCTTGACTGGACTTCCATTTCCTGCTGTCCTTAACTAACCGATTTATATACTAATGGGTTTACTGCTTAATCTTTAACAAAGTCACTGGAACATCAACTGATTAAATCAAAGGCTAGCACAGCAGCATCTCTCAACAATTTGCAGTAACTGTGATCATGGCTAACATAGTTTATTTAAATTTCTAGATATTTTTCTTTTTAGATATCTTCTGTCCTGAAATGACATTTTCACTGCCTTCATGAACCTTTAGAGCTACATCATTTCATACTTTTCAGGCATGAATCAAATCCTTGCTGCTTTCCATTAACTGAAGCAGAAAAATGGTTTTAAATTGCTATCACTTATTAGACTTAGACCCATCCAGCTTCCTAAACCAAAATCCTAGTTTCCATTTGGGAAACAATAATGAGGTCATACATCATTTAGAGGAATTTTGGAAGGATAAGGATATCACCTTAATTCATGATTGAATTACAATATTTGATCAACATTTGAGAGCGTACATTGATAACAGGGAGAACCATATTTAAAAATACTGAAAACCTATTGTGTTTCTCAGATTTCTTTTGGGGAAGACTTAGAAATGTTTGAACAACCTTTGGAATATTAATTTTTGATGAAAGAAAAAGAAACTTTGAATCAGCAGAAAAATAAGTGACTTTTTATTGTAAGCTGTGAATTTTGGTGATTTTGATGTTTAACTTAACTGTGATTGTCTATAAGAAACTATAAAGTATATCTTGGAATCTTTTAGATGAAGAATTATTTATATTTTTCCTTGAATTATTATCCTTATCAACGCTATATAACAAACATTGGTAAACTAAATTTTGCTGCTTGATTATATATTTTAAATTTTTATAATCTTTTTCGTGTCAAAAAAATAGAAATGTTCAAACAACCCTTGGAATATGAATTATTTTGATTTTGAAGTCACTTTTAGGTTACGATAAGCAAATGAACAAAAAACTGGAGAAAAGAGAATTAAAAACAAACAAAAAACAAACAAAAAACAAAGAAACAAAACCAGCAGAGAATGCAATATGTGAGGTCTCCAAAGGAGAAGACAAAAGGTTGGTTTCAAGAGAAACACAAACAATTTGAATTGCAGAGCACCAGACTTAGCATCATAGGATAAATTGTATTTATGTCAACTATTTTAAAATGTTGTTGCTTACTTCATACATAATATTATTTATCATGGGTTGTTGTAAGGTAAAAATAAAGTTTTAAGGAGTTTCATTATGATTTTTCAGCTTTTGAAATCAGGTGAAATAAATTATTAAAATTCATTATTTGAATTTCAACATTTCATTTTGTCTTTAAATAAAGGCCTAATTATTATCACCATTCTTAATATATATTTGGCAGAAATTCAACGATGCATCTGTTTCTGATGCACGCTTATGCCAGGAGTTGCTTTCTTAGAGTCTCATCACATCTGTAACAGAGAGATGAAACTTTTAAGTTATGAATGCATAAGTTTAGTCATCATAACAATGCAATTTACAATCCTTTTTGATCTATTTAGGTACAATAAAAAATAGGAGACATTACTTTTGAAACGCCTCTAAATAAATATTAATAATAAATATTGTGTCTTCTTACCATAGAAATAATTATTAGCTAAATATGAATGTGACTTTTTGAAATGCATTTAAAAATATAAAAAAAACAAAGTTTCATCGTAAATAAACAAAGTAGATGAAGAAGCTTGGAAATCACAATAGCTGAAATCTCATACAAAATTAATTATGAAAGAGCAAAACCTAAATAAACAATATCATACTCTCTCGGGAAAGGATCAAAACATGACTGAGAAAGGGTGATGGTTATTATGTTATGTGGATAAGCAGGGTATACCGAAGTATTTGCTAACCGTATCTTTAGGGGTTTTTTTTTGTTGTTTACTTGTGGGAAAATTTTACCATCCACCCACATACATTTGATACTCTGAAATAGTCACCCATCTGGTACTGGCAAAATTTAATGTTGCTTAACTGAAGTTAATCTAACAAGAACCCATGTGTTATGCTGTATATCAGGGACAATAATAGAAAAAAAAATGAACAATAAAAATTTTTTTATTGTTCACAAAAATTAAACATCTTAGATATTTACTTAAAATTGTAGCAATTTAATTAATTTTAAACAATCTATCTTCTATAAAAATAATTGTCAGCTAAATATTCTTCAAATCAATTAAACGAATGTCATTTTTTTTAATGTATTTAAATACATCTTTTGTTTTATTGCATCAACGTTTTGCTGCCCTCCCACATATATTTAGTATTCGCAAATGGTCACCCATCTTGTAGTGGCAAAACTTAACATTGCTTAACTACAGCAGGCTAACAAGAACCAGTGTGGCAACGTGATTATGCTGTATATATTTAGGATAATAATAAAAAGAAAAGCCACTATTCATCTATGCATAAAGTATCGTGTCACATCTGAGCAGTGTCTCTCACTCTTAGACAAGATTAAAAAAAAAAAAATCTCCAACCTAAATAGGTCCTGCACCATCATATTCCTGTGCCTGTTTTACAAATACTTTAATGGAATGTGCTTTGCTGAATTTATTGTATTTATACCTCTCTTGATGTACATAACCCCCAACAAACCCATCTAGCAACAAAATCACACCCCTTCACTATAGAGGTCCCTAGATGCCAGAAAGCCTGCTATTCTAATAGCTTCACTTGGACTGCTAAATTTTGGAATTCCCTCCCTACTTCCTTGACTGTTCTAACATGCAGAAATTTAAAGTGAATTATCTTGCTCATCTCCTTACAGATTGACCCTGCAGACATGGTCCTAATTAGTAGTCCCTTACGTTACAGTGGCAATATGCCTTGTTTGGTTCGAATGCGACTTATGAGGATCAAGCAAAAGTAAAATGAATTAAACTCAGGGTTAAATAGGGTTAGGTTAGGGTTTAAACTTTGTTAGAATAATAAAGTTAAAAAACTTCTTTAAAAAATTTAAGAAAAAAAAAAGAGTAATAACTAATTCATTTCTCGATTTGAAAGAAATTATTCTTAACACAGAGGAAGGGGAAATAATTATGCCCTGTTTGGGTTGAATGCGAACAATGAAAAATCAACATACACAAAAAATATAAAATTTCTCGAGAAACCCGCTCAGATCTAAATGAAATCTTATGGTAACAGCTTGAAGTCTAAAAACGCTTAAATCTACTTAGAAATGTTGTCTTTCTTCGGATTTCACTTAATCGATTGAAAGTAGAAGTTAATTTTCCTCTCTCAAAAGAGATTATTTACATACATAAAATGTGAGGTTTGAAAGCTAGAAACAATCATGTAATCTTAAACAGAGCAGCGAAGAGGAAGACAAGAACTCACCTGTCCCACAATTCCATAATCCAGAAACTTCTAACGTTCGTAATTTCTTTTCTAATTCGGCCACTCGATTTCCAAGAATTCTAAAAAATTAGAATCAAGAGAAAAATAATTGGCATTTTTAAACACATAAGTTTAGAATAGAAAAAAAGTCATTGATAAAAACTTTGTTTTATGACATATCAACCCTTTTTGTGTTGAAACGAGACTTATTTGAAAGGATTCATTTTATAAGATTTCATTAAACTCTTGTAACTTCATACAAGGGAGAATAATGGGTTCATCCGTTTCCCTAACAGACTTAATGCATTAGTGAACACAATAGATTAGATAGGATTTGAACTTGATTTGGCTGATGCCATAATCTATGTTGGTATCTATTAGGTTATATTGCACTCCTAGAGGAGTCTCGTCCATAAAAAGATTTAGTACTTCTTTAAGATTGGACCCATATCAATCCAAATGTTTCCGACCGTGATTTACAGAATAAAAACTGGAAATGACTAAAGAGTTTACAATTTGAACACAGTGAACAAAACCTAAAAAAGCAGATGTAAAATATAGAAATTCAAAATTAAAATAAACTAAACTGAGGTGATAGTGCTAGGTTTTTAGAATAATAAAATTAAAAAAAAAAAGCATCTTAAAAATAAGATAAAAGAAATAAAATTAATTCATTTTGAAGAAAATTATAAAACCCATTCTTAACACAGAGGAGGGGAGAACAATTACATTACCAAGAAAAAAAACAAAACAATTACATTACCAAGAAAAAAACAAAACAATTACATTACCAAGAAAAAAAAAAAAAAAAAAAAAGTTATTTAATACGAATTGACTGTTTTATGACAATTCAATCATTTCCGGTCTGTTCAGTGAATCACAATTGGAAACATTCAGGTTGATATGGGTTCCTTTCTATAAAAAGGCGAAAGATTATTTTTCTCAAGTACAGGATGGAACGATAAAATTGTCGCTATAAAGAAAATAACGCTACCCTTTTTTAAAAAATTTTTATTGAAAAAGTCAACTCTGGTAACTTGATCATGTAGCAGAGCTGACATCTAGTCAATGTAGCCGCCTTCAGCCTCAATCATCGCCTTGATACAGGTATGAAACTGGGAGCATGCCTTTCCCACATATGTTGCCAAGAACTCTGCGAATACTCGACGAATGGTGGCGATCAGGCTGGCTTTAGTGTTGTGGGAGGTCATGTTGGTGATGTTCTCGACGTATGACTAAATGAAGTAGTCCAGCTGGTTCAGGTCAGGGAAAGAGGGGAAGTGCCCAATGAGAGAAAGGTACAAAGTCGTAGCACTCCTTCTGAAGCCAAGCCTGGATCTCTTTGGAGTTATGAGCCAGCGCCGAGTCCTGCTGCCACACCCAGGGTTTGCCAGCTGATTGCACCCGGGAATCACCACACTCTTCACTACATCCAGGTACATTTTGGTGTTGACTTTTACGCCAACATCGTAGAAGTGTGATGTGGCATGATGTGGCTCTCACTTGAAACCATACCAAAGACCATAACCATGGCCGGAAACTGTTTTCATCATCCTAGGCACGTCCCCGTTATCCGGAATTGCATTTTGAGGGTGCTGGCAATGGTCCTGTTATCATAACTTGGATCGGTAGAGAGCATGAGTTCTACAGTAGTGCATCTCCAATCTTGCTTGTTGAACATTGTGTCACTTTCAAACATGATAGAAGGCTTTTATCGCTTTGGGGATTTGTACACAACTGGCCAACTAGTAAGTAAATGGTCTGCAACAAAAAAAGAAAGAAAATTGGTTTTCCTTAAACAGAAATGGAATCATGTCATCTCTTCTAAGACGATAATTTTATCGTTCCACCCTGTAGTTTTTGTTGATTCAAAAAAATATCTTGTGAATCTAAATATGATTACTTAACTATGATATTCATATGTTTCATAATGAAGAATTCAAAAGTCAAAGGATTTCGCAAAGTCAGAATACATTGTGATGTTATAGTAGATTCTGTCTCCATTCTCTCTTGTCCTTTCTTTTTTAACTAGCGGGGGGTACCCGGCGATGCCCGGGTGTCTTGAGGTAAATCAAAACTCCGGGGGGGGGGGGGGTAAATAAAAAAAAATGTTTTGGTAGGTAAGTATGAGAATCGAACCCGTACCCTTGAGTTGGAAATTAATGTGTGAAAAAAAAACAAAAAAACGGGCGACGTTACCCATTAGGCCACCACGACATACAACATTCCCAGGTTTTAATTTATTTATTAAGCTATAAAAACAGGCGTGCGCAATAAAAGTTAACTCTGCTGCTTCCATTTGACCTAATTAAGAAGGTCAAATAGAAGTCACGCAGCATTTGGGTTTGTTTACCCAAATTTAACTGTTTCTTCCCCCAACAGATGTTGGGGAGGGGGAAAGCCGCTCCCACAGATTGAATAGCAACTGATCAAAGCTGATTGCTTCTGGACGTTTTTCCGGCGCAATGCCGAAGACGTCGTTTGAGTTTAGTTTCAGTTTATTTATACTAAAAAGCCCAATCAACACGCGAGAAGCCAAAATAGCAATAATTTTGTAAAAGTCGACGTAAATAAATCTATAAGCTACATGCGTTCCCAAATCTTACATATTATCTAGAACCGATATACACAGTTTTAAGCGATAGTAACGACCCCGGGAGCGTGTGCTCGAAAAGCCTTTTGAAGACATACACGAAATGGTCACACACATTTTGCCTTTTATATATATATAGATTATTTACATCATTCCTCTCACCCCTCCTGCTCTTATCATTTCTGTTATTCACCCTTTCTACCACCGTCTAAAACATAAACAGGTAAAGTGTGTACACCATGATAACAATATCCTTAGAGTGTCACACTTTGGCTAGGATAACGTCCAGGTTTTATTGCAGTGTATTGTTCGTTCAGTGTTCATTATTTATCTATGTTTAGCTTTCTTACATAAATCCAATGAACTGAGGATTAATTTTTAAACTTATAAACAAACATGCATATACTTTTCTTTTTTCTCTTTACTTTGAAGATTATGCAAACAATAGACTTTTTAGTTAAAAATGGGCAAACGTTGACTTATGAGAAATGATTTATGCTATACTGGCTTTTGTTAAGAGTCGCACTTCTTTGTTTACAAAACCATTTAATAGAAGTGATGTTAGATGAATTTTAAGGTACGGATGACCAACATTGTATATTATAATGTTGCTTTTTTTTTTTATTAGCAGATAGAAGAATAGAAGTTTTAGTTATTTTTACTTGGTTTTCACATTAACATTTTCTTTTAAAATGATGACTTTTATAGGTTTTCGAGTATGCTGAAACCGAATATTGCATTTCAACTTTCTGCAAATAAGTAGTTTTCTCGATATTAAGCAATGTAATTCCTTACGTTAAAAGTGGTGGCCATTGTTGTATATACAAGCATACATATTTTTGGAATAATTAGTATACTCTTTTCCATAGCTAGCTATAACATACTGTCCCAACGGGTCATGGACAGCCTAATATACATATATTAGGCTGTCCACATTATATATATATATATATATATATATATATATATATATATATATATATATACACATACACACACTGAAAAGCTTACACACTTGGAGTTTGTATTACTATACACAGATTCGAAAAAAGTGGTCAAAAGTCAAATATATAACAAATGTTATCAAAGGCAAGATAAGTTACTTTTCTACCTAACTGGATAATTTTTTAGTGTCTTTATTTATGTAACATGTTTATTCATCTAGAAAAACACAGTGTTTACTGATGTATTTGAAAAATGCAAATGGTGGCATGCTCGCTGTTGAACACAGTAAGTTTGGGAAAACAAGTTTAAACAAAAAATTATACAAAATACTGTTAGAAACTCACTCAATATATGTTACCGTGACATAGGCGGACATATATTCGGTGGGTTTTTAACAGTATTTTATATAATTTGTTTGTTTAAACTCATTTTCCCAAACTTACCACGTTTAACAGTGAGCATGCCACCAGTTTCTTTTTAAAATATATCGATATATGTATGATTTTTGAACCGATTACAAATTTTAAAGTGAGTAAAACCATTAAAAACTTTTCCAGATAGGCAGAAGAGTAACTTATCTTGCCTTTGATAATATTTATTGTTATATATTTGTTTTTGGACCACATTTTGAATCTATGTGTATAGTAAAACAAACCCCACAGTTGTCTATATGTTTCATTCACATACTTTTTTTTGTTGCTTTTTTTCTAATTAAATTTGACTAGGTTCATACACAGTTAATTTCCTCAAGATCGGAACATATCAAATAACGCATTTTGTCGGGTTTTTTTCTCCAAATTACCATAATATGAAATGAAAATTGTTTCCTTTTTGCTTTATAAAAAAGGCTACAGCAAAATTAAGGTAGTTTTTTTGCTAGTATATAAACACGAGAAGAATACCTGTATCAAGATTGGTAAAATTTATTCTCTGAACAGTTTTGCACCATTTTTATATCCCTTTTTCAATGTTGATCAAAATTCATTACATGATTTTGATTCTAAAAAATGTTAAAATGTAAGGTTGAAGCTTAACAAGTGGAAATTCAAGGAATTTTTCAGACTTGATGTCTAATGACTACGAATCAAATTCAATGAAAATCTGATATTTTTCAATTTTCAAATGAGAGGTTGTGCCTATATTATACCTCTAAAACCTTTTAAAATATACTAAACAAACGAAAATTTAAGGAACATTTATGAATTGATGTCTGATACCTATTGTTAAAGTTTCATAAAAAAAAAATCAAAGGCATCTGAATTTTAATAAAGGGTTTTCACTATCTATGTAAAAACTAAATATGGCCCACATTATCATCTTTCACCTAACAGCTGTGTTCCAAAATTCCTAATGATCAATTAATTAGTTAAGGAGTGAATTCTGTACATACAAATATATAAATGCACATACCTAACTTTATGTAAAGATAACCAAGTTCAATGTCATAAGGATTTCATAAATTTAAAAATTATCAGTTCATGAGATTTTTGCGTATGTAAGAAACATCGCCATATGCAATACACAAATAATAAACAACAATCATATTTAAATACACAGGACTACTTCTCTGCAGACTACAACATGATTGTCTTCAAATCTAATGTCAACAAATACTTGTCATCAAACTTTGCTCATTCCATTCATTATTTTCAATCCTCTCATAATATTCTTCATCATTCAACTGACAACTCATTCATTTTATTAACTTAAGTAGTGACACATTAGTAAAAGAAAAAAAGAAAAGTAAAGAGAAAGAGTAAAGAGAAAGAGAAAAAAGAAAAGGAAAAAGAAAAAGAAAACAGAGAAAACATCACTATCAATAAACAATACACCTGTAAAATGTTGGAGGCCACATCAGATGAAATGCAATAGAAATATAAAGGATAATAATGTTAATAAGGACAATAGTCCAAAGAGAAATTCTGTAAATAGTTAGAATTCCTCATTCTAGAAATGCAGAAAACTAATTACTTACTTGTTAGTCTTTCGCTGGTGTGAGAGTGCAAGGTTCTTATCATTTATGGTTTCCAAAAGGGCCGTTGCCAGTCCTCGCAAATCAGCCATTGCTTGAGGACTGGCAACTGTATACTTTTTGTCCTCCAGAAGTTGACTGACTGCAAACAGAACATACAAGTTCATATTAATTAATGCTAAAATAATCTGGTCTCATTAATAGAACATCAATTGATGAGGGTGGATATTCATAGTTTTCATTAAAAAAAAAAAAAAAAGGGTAAAAAAAAATAATTCAATTACAAATGCTTTTCTAAACAAGTCAATCATTTTTATTCATTGCTAATTAAAATTATTACTTTGTGGACCTTCAAAATCTCAAACATTCTGTAGATGTTATTTGTTTGTTTAGTTTGGTTTGTGATACTTTTGAATGTACTGAATTATTTATATGAAAGAGCATTTTTACCTTAATGCTAGTTGGGAATAATTTTCCCTTCACTAGTGTGATGCAAGAAAATGTCCAAAACATAACATCTAAACTATAAGGTGTCTTAACAAGAAAAGAAACTGAAATTCAGCGAATCTTGCTTAATTCATGTCTAATAACTATGGATTATATTTAATGCAAATCTGAAATATTTTAATTTTCAAATGGGAAATTATGCTAATATAATTCTCCTTGGGTCAGCAACCGACGGCTCATAGACTGGATCTGGATATATACGCTTACAACTATTTGTACTCATATGAATATGTTTTGTTTTTGTTTTTCTGTATCATTTCGTTTGCAATACAATTTTCAATAACAGTTTCAAACATACATGTCATAATTTCATCCATTTCACTTCCATTGATTTTTTTTTTTCACTTTTAAGTATTTTGATGTTCATTGATGAAAACTAATTTTTATTAAGTGTGTTTTTTTTAATTTTTAGATTTTGTTTTTCTGATTACATAATGTTTATTTTAATTATGGTTTTAAACATTTAGGTTGCATATGGAATTTACCTCATTTTTTCATTAATGACTTTCGACTGTTGACCAATGATCCTAACATGATCTGGCTATTGTTAACATTTCACAAAAAAAAAAAAAAAAAAAAAATCAACAGTATCTTAATTTTCATGAAAGGCTTCCATTCCCTTTTTGCATAAATCGAAATTCGATCAAATAGATCAGAATGAGTAACGAACAAAAGGACACATTTTGCTGTAACCCAAATTTATTTTCATAGAATCAAAACCATGTGTACATTTGTAATGTTGCTGTTATGCTCAAACAAACAAAATAGAAATAAATGAAATAAAATCCAAGTCTGCATTTTTTCTTTTTTAACAAAAGTTTATATTACATATTACTCTCCCGTCTCGACATCACTTAAAAAGTCTCTCACTGCCACATGTCCATCTAGCCTGGCTCACATTTTTTTTTCTCTGACCGCATCCCGGCTAGTCAGCCCATTCTTGTCCTTGGCTTTACACGTTCATTTTCTTCAATGTGCACTTTGCTTCTCTGACTACATAGTGTATTTTTTCTCCTTTTTCTTCTCACACACATTTCCTAATTTGCATATGTGCCTTTTTTTTGGCTACTGCTAGTCTCTTTACAAGTCAGCCATACTTCGTTGCTGCTGCTATTTTCCCACGCGCTTATATGCACTTTGTTGCACATTTATAATTTTGCTGTTGCAGTTTGGATTTTAAAAAAATGTCATAAAGAATAGGATAGTACTTTTTTGAAATATTGTTATGAAATGAATATTAATATTTGAAATTTAAGAAAGTTAAAATGATATATGCTTTTTCTTTTTTAAAGAAAAAGAATTTGCCTTTAAAGATATAAAGCAAGCTTTCGCCTCAGTCAAGGCCTTTTCAAGCAATTTTTTTGTTAATCAGTTTTTTTCCTCTAGAAGATATAAAATCTTTCTTGGTACTCGGTTGGGAGGTTAGTCTTATGTACATCACCAAAAAAAAAAAAAAAAAAAAGAAATCACTTAAAAAAAGCCTCAACAGAGGTGAAAGCTTGTTTCATGCCTTTCAAAGTAAATAAATGTTTCTTTTATAGAAAAGAAAAAATAGCATTTATCGTTTTGGTTTTCTTTAATTTCAAATGACAAAAAAAAACTAAAAAAGGGATTTACTTATAGTTTTATTACAAAAAGTTTTTAATTAAAAATGTGCAGATAACAAAATGTGTTTGTAAATAAAACAATGTATTTTTTTAAATATGCAAATTTATAACTTCGTCATTGCAGATTTTTTTATTAAAAATGTTTAATTTATAAAAAGTTTTATTAATAGTTTAAAAAATATCGTTTTATTTCCAAGCACCTTTGTTATGCACACAGCTTTAACTGTTCATAAATAAAACTGTCCATAAATGAAATCTTATTTTTTTTAAAACAGTAAAACTTTTTTCCTTAATAAAAGTCTGTAATGGAATTGTTTTGCTTATGATGCAACTATGCTTGTAAATAACACAATGTAAAGTTTTTTAGGCTAATAGTAAAAGTTTTTGAACTATTTTTAAAAATAATAATCTGCAATGACATAGTTATACATGCGCATATTGTTTTGTTTATGATTCAACCAAAAGTAAAAGTTAAACATTTTTTTTAAAGTAACTGAAATCTATTTGATCTACTACATTAAACTAAATATAGCCCACATTACTCACTCTTACACCTATTATCTGTGTTCCAAAATTCATAATGATTGATTCATTAATTTAGGTGAGAATCATGTCAATACAAATTTATAAACATGCTTAACTTTATATAAATAGAGATGTATAGATATCTAGTATATATCATTCCAAGGATGGAATACTGTTGCCATATCTGGGCAGGAGCTGCTAAAAACAGCCTATCCTGCCTTGACAGAGTACAAAATAGACTTCGTGGCTTAGTGGGGGATGCCCTTTTCTCTACCCTGCAACCTCTCTCCCACAGAAGAGACGTTGCGAGCCTATCCTTGTTTTATTGTTATTTCCATGGCAGGTGCTCGTCTGAACTCCAATCTCTGGTCCCCCCCTCGCCAATCTTTCACGAAAAACACCCGTCTAGCTGAATCCACTGTGAAAAATTTCCCCCACTCTATATCTGTGCCTAAATCATAACGCGGATTCCATGAACAAAGCTTCTTTCTTAGAACTGCACGCCTGTGGAACTCTGTTCCGTCTGCCTGCTTCCCTCCGGACTACAACTTGGATGTCTTCAAGTCCAATGTTAACAAATTCTTAATGAACCGCCCCCTTAATTAAACACTTCATCAAATCTCCACACTAACGTAATGTACTTGCAATAATCCTTATCCCTGAGTGGCTTCCGGGCCTTGATAAGTGGTGATCACTGCAAAAAAAAAAAAAAAAAAAAATTCCTCCTGCTTTTTAGAAAATTTTGCACAAAGCTGTTGTCTATATATATCAAACTAAAATTATAGGTTGTTTGTTTGCTTAATGGCTCATTAACCATTCTATAGTCATATAAGGTCATGTAGATTTTGTGGGAAACTATTTGTACATAGTTCAGAGTACTAATATTTTTAGTTTATTAAGCGAATTGGTTGTCTTATATGTGCACTGATTACATTATTATTGTATAATCATAAAGTATTTCTAGTAAATGTCAGTTATTGAGTAATTTTGTTAAAATAATACCATAATGCAATTTGATAAATGTGCACAAGTCTTTGTGACCACACATTTGTCGTTATTTATAAAAGTAAAATACTTTTACAAAAAAAAGTTTTAAATTCAAACCTTGTTTCTGAGAGATTACCAAACTGTCATGTCGATTCTGGCCAAGTTTTAAGCTTCCTTTGCTTTTTTTCTTTTCTAAAATATTCTGAAAAGTAAAATAAATTCTTATAAATAAAAGGTTTTTTCCTATGACTAAAATACATTACAAAAATAATCCTTCATTGTAACAGAAAATGGACTTTTCAAGAAAAAATAAAAATTATCAAATATATAAAGAAAATTTGTATTTGGATTCTTCAGTGTTCATCTTGAGTATCATTTTCATGTTTCAACCGAAACGTTGTGAAAATGGCAAAAGGAAAGATGAGAACAGTAGTCCAAATGATACAAATAACCAATCCTCATTTTAAAAATTCAGAAACGTAATATATAAAGAAAAGTCGGATAAAATTCAAATGTAAATAGCATTTAAGCTGACAAATCAAAATTTGATTCTATCTTGCCAGTTTTCATGCTATTATTTTACCATATTATTGATAATATATAATGTACTTTGCTACAAATTATTTCAAAATTAACTTGGCCTAGCCTATATTAAAAATCTTTTTAATATTCACCTAAAAATAAAAATCAGCTTACGTCGATAATAAAACAAAAGCTTCAATAGACTTCTGATAGTTTTAAGTTTTTTTTTCTTATATTTCTTTAAACAAAGATAAATTTTTAATTTTGTTTAAATCCAAAAATTTGCTGAGGAAATAAATGGGTAATATCTGAAGTTATTTTTGTATTCAACATTCTGAATTTTGCAGCAGTAAAGATAATTCCACATGCTTGTAATTTTTATTAAGAGTATTTTTAACAACTTATTGGAGATGGGGTACACCGGAATTTTTAAACAATCATGAATCACAACTTCCAGTGAACTAGAAGAAAAATCTAATGTGCACTTTTGGATAGTTATGAAAAAAATGCAATATCTGCTGATTGGGAGACATTTCAATCCTCATATGGGCAACAAAAGATTTTTCTCGGGCCAGTAAGAGGTAATTCATCAATATATAAAAAACAACAAAAATAAAATAATCATCAATCCTAATTTCTGTTAAATTTTCAGCAAAAAACAATCACAATTTTAGACATTTACAAAAAAGTTGCAGTTTTAGTCCATTTTGGTCTCCTGATGGATAAGCTAGATTCCTTTTTCAATCAGCTCAGCACACTTTTCTGCAAAATTTTGTGAAGTACTAATGGATGAATTTTGAGAAAAATCAAGACAGACAGACAGTAAGAATCCCTTTCTGATGAAGAGAGAAGACTTAAAAATAAGATAAGTAATGTTTTTAAAACAGCCATTAAAGAATTAGTGTTACATTGGACTGCAGATGATTTATGTCCTTTCTGTATAGAGTGTGGAGATCATTTTTTGAAGATCATTTTTAACTCTTCTTATTAGCTAAAAAATGTATTTTCTTTTTAATTTATGTATATTTGGAACCAATTATCTTAGAAAATATGTAACCTTTTTTATATTCTTTTCCCCTCAAACAAAGCATATTGGATGTAATGGGTTACAATTTGCGATCATATCTATGAGGAACTATGCGAGGAGTTGAGCAGTGAGATGATGTCTGTTTGCATTGCATTTAAACTTCTGCATGTTAGTACGGTCAAGGAAGCAGGAAACAAGGATGGAAATCCAAAGTCTAGCAATTCAAGGGAAGAAATTATTAGTGTAATAGTGGGGCAGGTTATTTCAATATTTCACTTAGTTATACAAGTACCAAGTGAAAGATTGTTTCAGCAATCTGCCCCACTATAAATGGCATTCTGGCATCTAAGGAACATCTATAGTGAAGGGGTGGAATTCTGCTGCTTGTCAGGTTAGTTGGAGGTATGTATGTCAAGAGGGCACTAGTGTTATGAGTTCATCAGAACACATTTGATTAAAGTACTTGAAAACATGCACAAGGATGCAATATTGCAATGATGGGACAGCGGTTGGAACTTGGTTGATAGTGCGGGATGTATTAGATTGGAGGCTCTTTTATGTCTATGAAGGAGAGACTCGTGGTAGATGTAGCAATAATACTCCATGCATGCGTGAATGCTGACTTTGTAGAAATAAAGGATATTCTCAAGTGCAAATATTTAAAAAAAATTTATTAATATTTTTGTAGTGTTTGGCATATGCAGTTTTAATAAAAATTTTATTGCGAAAAGCTATGGAAAAAATAGAAGAACAGCTATCAAACATACTTTATATTTGGATGCCGTGGCCATTGCCAGCGTTTTCTCCTCCTCCATTTGCTTAAGTTTGTCTTGCAAGAATCTGCAGGAATTAAAAAACAAAGAATTTGGCAAAATATACAAATAAAATTCATTTTAGATCTTTCCAGACATTTAAGAAATATTATTTGGTCATAAACATGTAGAAAAGACAAACTTATTTCCAAAGTTAAAAGTGATCGATGTATGATTATTAGGGCTATGACAACAGAATATTCTTATTATTGTTTTGACTCTCAAATATATATACAGTTAGACACAGTTCGTTGGTTGTTTTATGGCATATCAACCCTTTTCAGATTATTTAATGCCGAATCCAGTGATTTTGAAGAAAATTCTTTTAATAGAATATATTTGATTTTTTTCAAGTCAGTTTCTATTTAACCCATAGTTGGGACCCTAATAGGTACTACCACTCTGGGTCAGAGTGGACCTGGAAGCAATGCCAATTAAGGGGTGGCTCCATACTCCCCAAAGCCTGCAAGCTGGGGCCTTACAATCAGATATAGTTTAAGGTCATATACAGGACCTAGACACAGTTAATCAACTGAGAACCACATCAATCTACAAAAGCATTTGAGAAATGTTATTTGGTCACAAACATGTAGAAAAGACAAATTTATTTCCAAAGTTAAAAATGATCAATATATGATTATTCATGAAATATGTGCTCATATTAAAAGTTAGGCTTTTAAAGCCTATCATATTTTATGGAAGGGCGATCATACATTACCTACGTCTGATTGCTGACATCAGCCATCCATTTGTTACATTATTTTGTATCTGGCCACGAATTCATAAGCTGATATTTGATCATATCAGCTAAATTGTGTGAAGTTGTATGATGTTGTAAGCATCAAAACCATTGATGATCTCAAGTTCATAACATCACTGACATCGATTAGTTCGATCATTCATACTCCTTATCACTTATTTTTTAAAAAATATTTCATCCTATTGTAACCTCTTTTTTCAGGTGCATCCTTTCAAACTCGAGAATCTATACAGAATTTTAAACTGAATTCTTTAACCCACTGAAGTTCTTGTTCTGTCAGCCATGACTGAGTAAAAGTTTTTAACGGATCAAATAAGTTTAGTATGAAATCCCATATAGATTTCCAAGTTTAAAAAGACACCTTATGAAGGTCAAAGGTTACATTGGACAAAATGCAAAAATAACAATCACGATGAAAATAATAATCCAAATAATCCAAATTATCAATCCTCATTTCAAAATTTTGGAAACCTCACTGATAATTTATATTATTTGGATTATTCAGACTATTGTTCACATCTTGAGTGTTATCCAGCCAATGTAACTTCCAACCTTCTTCAGTTGTATTTTTTCAAACTCAGAAATTGTTCTGTTGAACTTAGGAATCTGCATAAAATTTCAAAGAGAACCCTTTATTTGATCCACCAGGATAACTGTGACAGGCTAGAAGAATTAAGTAATTTGCAATTGCATTGTTTGCATTCCCCACAATGATGATTAAACCATCAACATCTATAAGCGTATCATTTACAACTGAATTTTATCTAGTACTTTATCTGTTTTGCCATGGGTCCCTGTGGAAAATTCTAGTATATTCATGTTTTTACATGTACAATCTTATTAATTATCGCTATTTATTACTATAGATTACTAAATATATAAATATTTAAATTTATCTATTATAGAAAAGCGAAAATGTGTGTGTTTATGTGTGCTTTTTTGTATGTCTGGTAAAGGCTTTTTTCGGGGTCGGAGGGGGGAGGGGCTCATTAATTCTTACAACTTTTTATGTACTCCCTGGATTATAATATCTTTGATTTACGAAATGAGGTCGTCTATCTTTTATTTGAGCGACTTTTATTTTTATAAAATTCACGCTATCCCGTGTTTGTTTATAAAATTCACGCTATCCTGTGTTTGTTCGTGGTTTGCATATAAAAAAGCAAAACTAACGAAAGCAAAGGCAGTTTTCCAGCTTCGTGCCGGGGACGTCCAGAAAGCAATTAGCATTGATCAACATGTGGTAAAACTTAACTTCTTGCTTTGAAAAAGTCTTATATTTTAAAAAGCATTATTTTGTGTTGTAGCTTCTATATCAGACAATTGCTATTCATTTGCACACTTAATGATTTCGTGGTGAAGAAAATAAATACCACAAGAGATTTCATTTCTTCGCCGACTCCTGACCTAATTATCAGTCGGTCAACAGCTTTTGATTGACATCGCTAAATTTAAACGCTTTTCACTTCCTTTGTCGTTGTAGCACAGTGGTAAGATCTCAGGTTTTTGGCCTTCGCGTTGTGGGTTCAAACCTGCCTGCCTATTAACACTTTTTTTTCCTTATTTTACACCCCCACTAGTCTTCTTCTATAATAGAAATCTCAAACGTCTGTTAGTGTGTGTGTATGTTTGTATGTATCACTAAAACTTTTGACTCGCATGACTAATGCTCACAAAATTGGTACCGTTTAAAAGCTAAGCCTATCGGTCAACAAATATCCAAAAATTGTCCCAAAGCACTCATTCTTTTATCATCAACTGGGCCGTTTTTTTTACAAGGAGGGGTCACTTTCTTTTGTCAACATTTTTGCAAAGTCATCATACGCCTTGCAATGACTAGCTTTATTTCGAAACCTGCCGATGTCGTTTGTTGCGGTGGGCCCATGGACAATGAATGTTATTTTACATTCATTTTTGTAAGAAAATCTCACACACACAAAAATAGCAAGAGCAAAGGCAAATAACTAACTTGTTTTCCATGACAAGAGCATCGATATCAAGAATTCTGTTCTCATCTCCTTTTAAAATGAAATTCAATTCTGTGTTGAGTCGTTCATATTTTGTTTTGTACGCCTCGCGTTCCGTTTCCTGTTCTTCTTTCTCATCTAACACTTGCTGAAGATCACGTTCCAACTGTAAATACTGAAAAAACAATTTACATCAACTTAAAAATTTTAGATTAACACTGCATGATCTAATATATAAAATTATGTTGGCTGGATTTTAAAAGTTAGACAGAGAGCATTTAAATAGCCAATTTTCATTTGTTATTATCATACCTTGTTATTGAGACAATTGTTACAATTTATTTTTAAAAATACTTAATCTAGTTTGGCAGATTGCTAATATGGAGACATTTTTAAATAAACACCTAAAAACAAAACCAGTGAATGGAAATAACTCTTGTTTTAATAAGAGTTAACTTCTTGCTTTGAAAAAGTCTTATATTTTAAAAAGCATTATTTTGTGTTGTAGCTTCTTTATATAATTTTCTGAAAAATAATGTTTTCCAAGATGTGACCAACTCCTTATATGTGTAATACTTATATTTTATAGCTTTTACTAAATTGTTTAAAAAAAAAAAATTGTTTATTATTCTAAATTATTATATTGGCCAATTCTCTCTAGTGTCTCTCCAACACAGGAGAAAAATTTAAATCTGCAGGATTGAATCTTGTAAGTTTGTAATCTGTAATTGTTAATGAATAAGACAGATTTCATTAAAATGAAAAGGAAATATTAATGTGAAAACTGATTGCATTAAGTTGAAGTTTGATTCAAATGATTTATATTTGTGTTTTTCTATTAAGATGCAGGATGAAAAATATGCAAATAATGAAAATAAAGAATCGTTTTTATAGTGAACTTGACAAGCATAAGTTTTATAAATGCCATTCAACAATTGCTGACAATTAAAAAAAATTACTTATTGATTTATGTATTTTCCTTTTTTGCAAATATTTTCAAGTTAAACTTTTGAGATTTAACTAACTTTTTCTCTTTGAGCTTCTAGTTGTTGTACAAGATCTTCTCGTTCATAGGCAGGAAAGTGGCGCGTATTGATGCCCTCATCAGTAGTTCCAACCCTCTGTCGAGCAATTTGCTCTCTCAACAGCTGAAAGATAAAAGCAGAACAGATATAAATGGTTAAAAAAGAAAAGATTTCAAATCTTTATTTCGATTTTGAGAATATTTTACTTTTAATCAAATCCATCTTATATCTATATAAAGCCAAAAGAAAGGTCATACGAATCAAATTTATTCAGAAAGTTTAAAAAAAATGCCTCCCTCCTAGTTTCTTCATTTCCCCATTGTTTATGGAATTTTGGCAATATTCATTCTATCTCCATTTCCCTTTTTCTTTTCTAAAAATAAGTTTAATTATTAAATCATTATCTGTTTTCATAACTCTTAGGGTTTAGGTGAATGATTTTTGACTCAAATACAAACATTTTTTCTCTCTCCCTCCTTACCATGACTGTTTTTCTTTTTAAAATGCTAATTAAATTTTGTTATATATATATATACATACATAAATACACACACACCCGGTGCTCCACTAGGAACACACTTTTATGCTTATCTCAAAAGTTTCAGCTTTATTAACTATACATGCATACAACAGTTTCGATCTGTAACTGATATTTTATGCAGAGTATTTCTCTGCATACGTTTATTTTTATTATTCTTATACGAGCAGGGGCACTAATCAATGCAAAATATGCGTAAAAAACACAAAATTACAAGAGTCACATTGATATAAATGAATATAGACAAGAGTCACACTGATCCATACATAGGTAGATGTGTGTTCATTTCTAGTGAAACGGTATATTAGAAAAGTATTTATATTGCACTATCGAGTTACCAATAAGAACTGTTATTAATATCTATATTTGAATACAAAATTCGAAAAATTTTATTTCAATGGTTTAATATATATATAGTTTTTAAAATATAATTATCCACTGACATGTGTTTCGTTGTCTACGACTCATCAGAGTGGCTGAATCTAGCGAGATTCGAAATCGGGACCCCATGGTAAGAAGCCTAAACTCTTACAACTCGGCCACCTCACACAACTGTTCAGATATATTGCGATTTACGTAAATGTTATTTGTTTTTGCGATATGTTTTGAATGAATTCAATTATTTATGAAAGAGTCGTAGATGACGAAGCATGTGTCAGTGGATAATTATATTTTTAAAACAATATATATGCTGCTCCCCATATGGGGATACCAAATTGGTTAAAGGGAAAATTATTCCCAACTTGCATTTAGGTAAAAATGCACTTTCGTAAATAATTGAATTCATTCAAAACGTATTGCAAAAACAAAACCAAATAACATCTATATATATATATATATATATATATATATAAAATGGGTTAATAAATTCCAATGAAAGAAAGATGTATATTTAAATAAGGGAGTAGTCACCAACAATGTGTATTTTTTAACATTATTTTATTATTCCGTGTCTTGGTTTTTCATTGAGGATTATGTTTGGATCATTGTAATAATGTTTTTAAGTCATTGAAATCGTTTACGCGCGTTTCAGTCGGTCTGTGATGCGTCCTCGTCAGAAATTATTTTCAAATGTGTAAAAATGGCGATTTTTGTAGTTAATTTGAAGTTTTTCCAAGGGGTGGAGGCTTGTAAGTGTTTATTATTCATTGGTATGCTGAATTTTTATTGCTTTTTTTTATTTCTTTTTTTTTATTTGGCTTGTCCAGGGAGACATTGACCTCGCTGTAGTCGCTATCTCTTTCTGCTAATGTTTTTTTCTTTTCCTTTAGGGTGGGGTAGGGTGTGTGTGTGTGTGTGTGTGTGTGTGTGTTTATGTGTGTTTGTGTGTGTGCGCATGTGTGTGTTTGTTTTTATTGGTTTGGGAATGTGTATATTGTTTTATAGTATTTTGGGGTTATTTGCTTCCTTAGACCCACATGGGGAGACAAATAAATAGAAACATTAAAAAATCCCCTATTTTAAATACACCCCTCTTTCTAAACAAACATAATATAAGACTAAAATGAAAAATCACAATACTAAAATCCAAGAATCCAAAAAATAAATATCAAAATAGAATGAAAGCACCCCTACCCTTACTTCAGAAGAGCCAGTCCCCCCTCCTCACACATACACAGTAGTAATGACCTCGGACCACAGCCGCCTTACTAAGGAAGCAAATAACCCCAAAATACTATAAAACAATATACACATTCCCAAACCAATAAAAGCAAACACACACACACACACACACACACACACACACACCCTACTCCACCCTAAAGGAAAAGAAAAAAAACATTAACAGAAAGAGATAGCGACTACAGCGAGGTCAATGTCTCCCTTGACAAGCCAAATAAAAAAAAAGAAATAAAAAAAGCAATAAAAATTCAGCATACCAATGAATAATAAACACTTACAAGCCTCCACCCCTTGGAAAAACTTCAAATTAACTACAAAAATCGCCATTTTTACACATTTGAAAATAATTTCTGACGAGGACGCATCACAGACCGTCTGAAACGTGCATAAACGATTTCAATGACTTAAAAACATTATTACAATGATCCAAACATAATCCTCAATGAAAAACCAAGACACGGAATAATAAAATAATGTTAAAAAATACACATTGTTGGTGACTACTCCCTTATTTAAATATACATTTATTAAAGTTTGTGCCTATTTCCATTCTATGGAAGCCAGGCGCGAACACAGACCCCACAATTTTATTATACCATCCCTATTTAAGTTAAAACATACTTATCAAAGTATTCTTATGTACATCTATATCAAAAACACTTGTAAACGTTTTTTTTTTAATTTTTAAATTTTTTATTTCCATACTTTGTGGACCAGGCGCGTACACAGACCCCACAATTTTAATGAATCATCATTATGCCAGATCAAACGTACCCATTCCTGTGTCTCGATACATCTTCTATCATTATATGTGATCAGTTTTCTATAATGGTCAACCATATAGGAGGCTATTTGTGACCAGACACACACACAGACATTGAGCTTTATATTATATATATATATATATATATATATATATATATATATATATTCCTGTTTCATTAAAGACCACATTCTAATATTCATTTGTTCCAAAGATTTTACTTATGAATTTATGCAAGTCAGACTGTAAACTGCACAAAAATTTTCTTTCAAAATTGTGTTGTTTTTAAATCTATTTTTCCTTTAACTTTCAACTTGAATGATTAGTGATGAATAAATTCCAATAAGTTATTACAATCAATAGACAGTGGGCTGAGATATGGTTCTGTTCAGTCTCAGGCGGTCGACTCTCCCAAGCTTTCTCTTCTCTTTGAGAAGTTGTTAATTTATTTCTAATCGCCTGGGACACCCTTACCAAAGAAGGATAATGGGGTGGCTCAGTCATTTTTTATAAACTAGCATGCACTAATCCTAGTCCACTGGATTTTAAGCTTAACACCTAACCTTGTGCCTAACCTCCTGGAGGGGTGAATAAAATAATTTTGAATATATTACCTTTCAACCATTTTTTTTACTTTTCACTTGACGACCCAACCTACCTTAATATCACCTTGCGCATCAGCAAGCTTCTGTTTCATGTCTTCCACTTCAAACTGCAAAGATTTACTTTGATCCCGCGAGTCACATAGAAGCTTCCGAATGTTCTACAAAAAGATGAAATTAACATTTTTTTTTTATTTGTTGATGATGCACATGTAATACATGTCAGGGTTCTGCACTGCGAGTGAAACAGTTGCATTTGCAAGTGATTTTTCAAAATGGCGACTAGAAATAATAAAACACTTATCTTTTGGCGATTGTATTTTTTTCACTGACAATCTTGCAAAGCTCACTACAGAGTGAAAAATATCTTTTCAACTTTTTTTTTTTTTAATAAAACAAGCATGTCAAATTATTTAAACAATAAAAGGTATAACAAAACAATATACTTTTTTTTAACAAAGGCTGTTTAAAAACATTTCAGGAAATTCGAATGTTTTTACCTTCAAGTATCAAACATAAAATTTGGTGTATATTCAGAATTACACTTATTAAAAAAAAATACAAAAAAATCTTTATGATGTACATACTCGTCATAGAACAAAGATGTCATATTCTAAAAATCATGTGGGTTTGGCGAGTAACTTTTCCATTTAGTTAGTAAACAAAAATATTTAGTTGTCAAAGGTCAACTAAAGATAAATTTGTACGTAGAGCTCTGCATGTAATACATAGTTGTCATCTTGGATATTCACTTTATCGTTTTGGGAACATTCCGTGCATGTGACAACCATTGTTTGAGTGAGATCAACAAATATAACAATATATTATAAAACCATAAATCATTTAATTAAGATAATGTTTTAATCTCTATAAAAAAATAAATGATTAAAATGACTGACTGGTTTATAAATAAATTCTGGTGGATTAAATGTTGCAATTCTGTTTTAAAATAAATTTCATTATTATAGAAATGTTAGAAGCGTTGCATATATATATATATACACACACACACACATAATTCTTAAATTTCATTATAATTTATGCATTTTTGATTCCAAGGAATATTCATTAAAAGTAAATAAAAACGTGATAATCCAAAATAATATTCTGAAAGTTCTGTTAACATGAGAAATACACAAACACATGAGAAACGATCACAGAATTGTTTTAATATAGAGAATACAGAAACATTGAATCTGATGATATTGTTTGCTCAAGATAAAATTAAAAAATGGATACTTTAAAGAAACGAGTCAACTCACCTGTCCATGTCCCTCATCATGTCCACCACCAGAGTTTAAAGAACCCCCCAAATCCTAAAGAAAGAAAAAAAGATTGGTACTCATGCACTTATTGATCCGTGCTGAAATAATAACGTTATTATTTAAAAAGCCATTCTTAACATAGGTAGGGGAGGGTGTTTTGTACCTATTCTGTACTTTAACCTTACAATTGACTAAAAAAACATATCATAAAACTTTAATTAAACTTAGAAATACAATTTAAAAATAGTGTGGATCAGTAAGTGCATTAGCACCAAAAGCTCACCATTTAGACTTTGTTAACTTGATATTTCTCAAATAATTTTTGTCTGTTATTCATTGATCCTTCCTTCCACTTTCTTGTAACAGAAATATTTTTGCAAATTCAATGACGAATAAAACATTTTTGTAATAAAATCAAGAGGTCATCTTACGAAATGTTAAAATTGAAATCTCATAAAAACTTAGTTTTTTTAAATGATGAAACAGTATAGTACTACTACTACATAAAAAAATAATAATATTCGATTTAACACCTGTTTTACATACACTGGATGGCTTTAAGAGATTGATTTCCAAACTAACCTATCTCTGGACAGGTCTTTATTTATTCCTCATTCTGAAGTCCATTTTTATCACTTCTTCTTCCATGCTTTTCTTGGCCTCAAAGAAGTTTCATTGATTTTTGCAACGTTACCATTCGTATGTTCTGCAGCCATCTCCTTATACGGTCCAGATTTAATCTTCCTCTGAGGTCATCAGAACTAATTCTGTAAGGCTCACATTACTCATCCATTGTATCAATAGCAATTCATTTTTCTCTCTGCAATGTATGTCTTCAATCCTCATTTATAAGGTTGCACTTCCATACACAGTGTACACGTGTCGGATACAACTATCAACCAAGGAAAGAGTGTAACACTCTGCTGGTTCGTAATTGCAGAAGTTCCCCGGATTTACTCTATCCAAACTCTTAAAATCACTAGCATCTGCTTTACTCTGTGATTGTATTAGCAAGGTAACAAAACTTCACTCTCAATAAAGTCACTATCCAGATATAGTTTGTCTACATCTAGGTTCTCATTCTTATATTTAAAAAAACAACTGTTGCATTTTTTAATTGAATATTAGTGAAATTTAATTGAATTCATATTATATATGTTTATTTTTTTTGGATCAAGTAAAGATTAGATACTCCATAGCTGAAGACGAATACTAGTGCACATTTCAAGTGACACTGGTTGTTTGACCTTGACATTGCCATTGGTTGTTTGTAAACACATCAAATGGTCGAATGTTCGCGAGCAAGATTTTTTAAAAATATATTTACAAAACGTTTTAAGATTTAAAAGAAAAAATATATATTTACAAAACTTAAGGATTTAAAAAAACAAAACCATTTTCTAAACCGACATTAAAACTGAGAATTTCGGATGATGTCAATTAAAAATACATAATTTTAAAAATATTTAAATAAAATTATTATAACCAAACAATGGTAGAAGCAAATATAAACTGACTTGTTCAGATTTTTGTGACCAAGATTAATTGTTATGTACAGTGTGTGTTTTTTATTTTTATCTTTCTTTGAGTTTTTAATACAATTATGGTCGAATGTTCGCAAGCAAGATTTAAAAAAAAATATATATTTACAAAACATTTTCTTTAATATTAAATATTTACAAAACTTTTAAGGATTAAAAAAAGAAAAAAATTTTTTTTTTTCTATTTACACAAAACTTTTTAATGTTAGTAACAAAACGAACGTAAATTTAACAAAATATATTTAAATGAATGGGTGTCTTTCTGAGTGCTTTTTTTTAAAAAATATATTTATCGAACTTTTTAATAAAACTAATAATTATAATTATAATAAAAATTTAAAAAAATAAAAAGAATGAACTATATTAATTACAAAACATTAAAAACAGAATTTCGGACGCTAAACTTACTTGTATTTAATTTGCCCTGGTGGAAAAGTAAGCAAATAGCAATTTTTTTTTTTTTAAATAAAAATGAAAACTATAAAAAGATTTGTATCTTGTGATACTACACTTCATCTTTATAAAAATAAAAGTTACAAAAGATATGTGAATAAAATATATTTTTTAAATCTCGATTGTTTATACTTGTTGCTGATACTTGTGATTTTATGATGCTTAAAAGTTGCCTCAGTCTAGAAGGATTTCTCCTTCACTGACCGCCTACATATATCGCACTTTAAATAAATACTGAATTGTATTAAAAACTTACAAAGAAAGATAAAAATAAAAAAAAAAAACACACACTGTACATAAAAATTAATCTTAGTCGCAAAAATCCGAACAAGTCAGTCATTTTATATTTGCTTCTACCATTGTTTGGTTATAATAATTTTATTTAAATATTTTTAAAATTATGTATTTTTAATTGACATCATCCGAAATTCTCAGTTATAATGTCGAATTATTTTATTTGGTATTATTTTACAACCTGCCTCAGCATAGTATAAACACCCCCAACCACCCCACGTTAAGAACGGCTTTTGAGGTTGGGGGTTTTATTCTGAAAGCTGTTCTTAACATAGGGAGGTTGGGGTGTTTACGCTGGGGCATGTCGTAAAAATTTACCATTTATTTATTTATATAATTATTATTATCAGTAGTTTTATTAAAAAGTTCTGTAAATATATTAAAAAAACGCACTCAGAAAGACACCCATTTATTTAAATATATTTTGTTCAATTACATTCGCTTTGCTACATTAAAAAGTTTTGTGTAAATAGAAAAAAAAATTTTTTTTTTAATCCTTAAAATATTTAATATTAAAAAACATGTTTTGTAAATATATATTTTTTCTTTCAAATCTTAAAAATATGCTTATTTATAATACTAACTCATAGGGAGACCCAACGTTGCCTGGGATTGAATGAAGATCAACAAATGTTCCACTCTCCCATACTTTTATTGTCATCAAAATTGGTGAAATTGCCCATTTTTAAATCAAATCAAAATTAATTAAATCATATGTTCATTTATAATAATATACTAAGTTATTTAAAATCATTTTAAGTATTCAGAATATTGGTTAAAAAATTTACAGAGACAAAATATTATGAATAAAAAAATAATGCGAGGTTTGTACAATTTGCTTTCCTAATATTTCCAATAAATGCTCGTTCGCTTTGGTAAGTAAATCTATAAAGTGAATCATGAAAAATCGATTCAAATTCACTGAATTCATACTTAAATATCAGTACATAATACTCTTACAAGTCTGAGGAAGGAAAAGTTAGGATTTTATAATTTGTATATAGACACATACTCTGAAATTTTACATAAAACATGGCGTTAAATAATCGGATGCTGAGGAAGGACATCATTGGAAGTCAGTGGTATACTTTGAATTTATTCTGTTTAAATACTTGAAGAGTACACAGAGAGGAAAGAAATAAGTAGACAACCTTATCATTAACTAGCGGGGGTACCCGGCGTTGCCCGAGTGTTTGTTTCCGGGACGGGGGGGGGGGGAGTTTTAAAAAATGTTATGGTAGGTAAGTAGGAAGGATCAAACCCGGAGTCATGAGTAAAAGTAGGAAAATAAAGTGTGAAAAAACAAAAACAAAAAAAAACATCTGCAACGTTAACAGTTCGGCCACCAAGAAAAGTCCATTCCAGTTGTTTAGGAAAAAAAAACAAAAAAAAAACGACTACGGTAGGTCGGCGCGAACGTGAAAATATAATGTGAATTGTCCAGCACGCTAACCACTACGCCATAGAGCACTGCAGCTTAGTTTAGTGATTTTAAATAACTTCACATGAAAGAACTACGAAGCCAAACCGGTGTTCTCTTCTCAACTGTTCCTTGTGAACGATCCCCAAACGGTGTTAAGTGGTGGCAGGGGGAGGAGGAATTTATTAGAGAGAAAATATTTTACCACTTCCGTTGATCTTAACCGATTTTGGCCGTAACTTCTCAGCAGAAAAAGTATAGAAATCTAAGATTATCGAGGAATTTGAGAAATAATAAGCCTATAACACACCTCAGATATTGTTCTGCCGTTTGTGCATATTATATTTGCATGAAATATCTTGATTTTTAATCCTATTAATGTCAAAATCAGACGGGGAAAAAATGAGTTCATTTTATTTATATAAAGATAATGAAGATTGCTGTCAACAGGAACTGATCATTTTTCTCCACTGATGAATTGAACAATTACTTGGTTAACAATGCAAAAGAAGACTCTTAAGATTTCCAACAATTTGATGCCTGTTAAATCCACATCTATTATAAATCTATTACATGGTACTTTGAAAATTCTAATGCTGCTTTGGTGGGATCATACTTAAATGGTGATATATAATAGATATATTGATATCAGAAACAGAAAAAAAAATGCCAATTAGTATAATATATTATTTCAAACTTTTACAACTGCTGTGTACGGTTTTGAGGTAACCATTGACAAAGCAGAAACTTTAAACACGTACGAATTGTTTTATTTCTTTGATGTCTGTGGAGATAATATTTTGTGATTGAAAAATGATAAAAACTTGGGGGGAAAAAATGGATTGTTTTAGTTTAGTGCAATCAAATGTCATGTTGGCAGAAAACAAGACAAGAGAAAATAAATTTAATTTTTAAGTTTATTTGAGAGAGTTCATTCCGTCCTGCTATTATAGAAAATTATTGGTGAGCAGAAATGAAAAGATTCTGATTCAATCAAAAAATGTTAAAGAGTACAATACAAATTGAAGATAACCTTGCCAGCTAATTGCCGCTTTAGAGTTTGGTAGCGTTCCTGCAACTGCTCAGCCATCAACTTGAACTGATCCCTTTCACTCCTGCATTGATCCATTTCTCGGCTCAGAATCAAAAGAGCCTCACACTTGCTGTCAAGTTTTCTCCGACATGCTTGATGCTGAAAAAGATAAGATTTTCATAAAAGGTTAAGGTTTTCTTTATTTTTTAAAAAAATATATATATTAATGCATATATCTATTATATAAATCTCACCTGTCTGTTTAAATGTATGTATGCATATTTGTATATATGCCTAAAACTTTTCTGAGTGGCATCGGACCGGGTTGAAACCGGTACCGTCTGAAAGGCGATGTCTTGGTCGAATAATATGTGAAAATTAGAAAAAACGGTCAATTATTTCCTATAGAAATAGTCGTTCGCAATGATGGAGGGTAGAAAAACAATTTAGCCAAACATGCAAATAAACAGCAAAGTAGATAAATATCTATTATACTAAATGCGAGTTAATCAATGTTCATTTCTTCAAAGGGTTTAGTTTAATAACACAAAATACATGCTAGAATACAATTTAGTTCTAATATGGAGTTATGTTAAAAAAAATAAAAATGTTTTAATTGTTCGAATTAAATGTAATTTATAATTAACTAAAAGAAAAAAAAAAAATCACCCATCTCTCTTTTAGCAATGTATTTTTCCATTCTCCTCTCACTATGTTGATTCAACCACTAACATTTTTTAATGTCTCTGTGAGCATTTACAGAAATAGTGACTTTTTAAGCATTATCATTTAATTTACATGTCTTTTTCTGAAGATGTCATTGCAACAAGATGGATGATAGAGATTGTTGCTTTCCACCAATGTCCCTTAAGGTGCATTGGTGGAAAGCAACAATTGGGATATGGTTTGCCTACTGGTAATGCAGCAGATGCAGTAATTGTCAAAGACTTCTAACTTGTGTCAATCGACCACCCTCATTGGCCAATCAAATTATAAATTCATGACTATCAGAATCTCTGTATGACTATTACATATCTATGTATATTATACAGGGTGTCCAAAAAGTAACTAAAGGGTTTAGAACTTAAATAGATTCTTTATTTTTGATGATATCTTTCTGTAATTTTAACACAATCTGGCTAAGACGCTGAAAAATAAAAAATAAAAAAATGCAAAATTTAAACAATTTTATAAAAAATAATGTCTTAGATGTTGCCCATTTTCAGCTTTGCATATTTGTGCTCTTTCCAAAAGATTATTCATGACAGATTGCAGAATCTCTGGTTTGCCATTTAACTCCCTTATTCCTGATGTTTTCATTCAATTCTTTCAGGGTTTGAGGTTAGACGTTTTGAGTTCTGCACATAAACATCGGAACTATAGGAATTTTCAAATAAGAATTGTGCTAATATTATGCGCACTCCCTCAACAACTCATTAAAATACTCCAAGAAGCTGAAATTTGGGAAATATGTATTAATTGAGGTCTAACACTTATGGTTAAAATTTCATCAAAATCAGTAATATATGAATTTTTGCAAAGGCATTCTGACCACCTTTGTATAAAACTAAATATAACCCACATTACTGACTCTTATGTCGAGCAACCATGTTGGAAAATTCATAATGATTGATTAGTTTCTACACAAACCTACAAAGATATACACATACCTTACTTTATATATTTAGTGATGACATTTTTCAATAAATTATACCCTTGTTGTTTGTTTTTATCAGAGGAAGTTTTTATAGATGGAGACAAGAAAGTTTGTACTTTTTTTTAAATTAAAGTAAAAAGGATTCAATTCAGATGATAAATGACTGGTTAAAAAAAATATTAGCGATTTATCAATATTATGGTAAAAATATTTCTATTATTAAAAATAAATTTTTTTTTTCATTTGCTCTCTAGAACAAATAGGTTTTTATATCTAGGTATGCAATCTATATCACAAGAACAGTTAACAAATATCTTAGATACATACATACCTCTAAAACACTCCTTATTATATCCCCGAATGATGTATGCATTCAATTTTGATTGTTTTGTTTTTCACTAATGTACAAATCCAAAAGTTAACAAACAATAAATTGTTGAAGGTCAAGCTGAATGTCAACCTGGGAGTATGCATAACAAGGAATAACATCTAAAATAATGCATTGTATTAAAATGAATACTAATAATTAAAACAACTATTGATAGATGGATGTAAGCAGTGAAACTAAAAATTAAGTGAATATTTCATTTCAAGAGTTTATATTACATTTTAATTTAAATAGAATTATTTTTTTAAGTTATCTCCCCTTGCTACCTCCCAGCTGTTACAATATTTTTTTTTCAAAAGAGCAAAACACATGTTTAACACGAGCACACCCAAACATCTGAACCCCCCCCCCAAAAAAAAAACAATAGATACCTCCCCCTCTTGATCACTATCAAATTAACATGTTATTAAAGTTCCAATTATTGATTTTATGAGAACTAATTAAAACTATAATACATATTTCTGTACCAGCAACACAATTAGATATTTTAGGTATCATTGTAAAAGTTCAGTATTTGGAGTAAAATTGTGCCTCAAAAGCTAACAGAGTAAAAGCTCTCACTAAAACTCATAATAAGCCCAGCATTTTCTTCTTAAACCAAATATTTTTACGGATTATATAAAAGAGTAAGTGAGAGAAATTAACCCTTTATTTTATTTTTATTTATTTATTTTTTTAAATTTTTTATTTATTTTTATTTAAAAAAAAAATTTTTTTTTTGTATTTCAAGCATTTTATATCATCAGCCATGCTTATCTTGATGACAGAAACATAAGAGTCCCTATTTACTTGCCTCCTTATGGTGGTATAGTTAGACACAAGGTCAGTTTTTAATGTAGAAAAAATCCAACTCCTTAAAAAGAAACACTTTGGATTGGGACAAAAATAAAAACTGCCTCAGTTTAGAAGAATTTCTCCCCCACTGGCTGAAGATAGAAAAAGGAAAATGAAGAGAATTATCAGAACAGATACTATAATTTACTCTTAGCCATAATGCAAAAGGGGATTTTGTAAAAGAAATCATGAAAAAGAAAAACTTAAAAAAAATAATACTTTAGACACGAAAACATTTCACTTATGCTGCAACAGATGTGCTGAAAGAAAATGATGTCGGTGGAGATTGTTTTTATTTGACTAGGAAAATTGAAAAGTAATTTTACACATGAAAATAATACATTTTTTAAAAATTAAACAAACAAAAAATAAACTTATTTTTTAATGTAAAGTCAAAACAGATCGACTCTAACATCAGGATTCAGATAAAAAAATCAATTAATATCATAACCAGAGATGGTGAGTGGGATGGCGACGAAAGGTATGAGGGTCACATTAGTAAAACTCCTTTTTATAAACATCAGGATTCACAAATTTATAATTTGGTAGGAGTTGATGGGAAAAGCAAAGGAAACGAATATATATATATATATTTATTTATTACTAGACTTTTTAGCTTGTTAAAAACGGGGAAAAGCCCATTTACTTAGAATAAATTTACGCCAAACTTCTAGAATAAATGTGGTACTGTGGTGACAGATTAGCCCAGTAATTTCCAAGAAAATGTGGAACGGACAGCAGATTAAAATAAATATATATAGATTTTTATGTATAAATATTTATTATTCATTAATAGTTAATGAACTATGAGCAAAATGAATGGTCGAATACAAAAATAATTTAAAAAAAACCCAACTTAAACCCTTCCCTTCATTTAAAAATTTACTAAAATTCAGAAATCAATCAATTTTCAATGTTTATTGATCATGCAACATTAATTTATTATTTTATTAGAAAATTTAGTGAAAATGTATTATTTCATTAAACAAAAGAAAAATGATATCGATATATTTTTGTAATTTTGCAACAGTTTTTTAATATTTTCCTCCTGTTGTATGAAAATAAAATCAGTTTGATAAAACATTTTTATCATTAAAAAAAAAAAAAATTGATAAAATTAAGAAAATAGGCAGTTCATAATTTTAGACTAAATTTATCAAATTCTAGAATGATAAATTTTTTCAAATTCTATGGAAAGGCTTTAGTATATAAACAGATGGGCATTGCACTTAAATTCAATATTTATTTTTGGAGATACAACAAACGTGTGTTTCACTTTCAATAAATAAAATCATTTGGAAGAATAAAATTTAAGTTTTTATTTTAATAATTTTTTCATTCATAATCATTTTCTTTCAAATTTGCATTTTATTAAATAATTAATACTTTAGTTCATTTTTATGAGGAATAATAAAATTCTCAATGTTTCCATTAAGTTTAATTTACTTTTTCCATGAATAGGTTTTTAGTTTAAAATTAAGAGAATTAATCATCATTACAACACATTTAAGAATAATTTCAATAATGATAATTTAGTTGCTAAAGTTTTAATCAATTCTTTTTTTTATATATTTTACTTTATTTTTTGAATCCTTCGAAATGAGGCTTCATAATTTGTGCATTCAATTTTTTTTTTTGCAAACTGTTATCCTCATCTTCATAGTTGTTGTTTCACCATATTTTGGCCAACTCATCCTCTGCCCTTCTTCAGATAATTAACTGTGCTAAATCTCTTAACTCTATCTTCAGTAATTACTGCTTTCCATAGTAGATGTTGTCTCACCAAGTTGTGGCCAACTAATCCTCTCATCTGCTTTGAATAGGATTGAAACTGCTATCTTCAGACAATGCTCATCTGGGACTGTAGAGACTCAACACCTCTATCCACAGTGCCAAAAGGGGTGATCAAGGTTGAATTTTATGGTCTCATGAATCCAATTTTGTGGCCTTCTATTGTTGGGTCCGTACCGAATGGTATCATTTTATTTATTTAATTTTAGGAATCCTTTGAGATGAGGCTTCATAATTTGTGTTTTCATTTTTTTGTGAACTGTTATCCTCATCTTCAATATGGTGAAACAACAACAACTATGAAGAGGAGAATAACAGTCTGCAAAATAATAAATACACAAATTCTTCTTTATTGCTTAAATATTTAATTCAAACAGAAAATTAGAATACAATCAGACAGCAATCAATAAAACAAATTGAAGACAGTAGATGATATCAAAAGAAAACATGATACATAAAATTAACTGAGCTGATCTATTACAACAACCATATCATAAGCAGAACAAGTAAGTTAGATTATGACAACTTGATTTTCAACTTGGTATTATATTACCTGCATCAGCTATGACCTCTGTTGAAAGACCAGAGTTAACACTGAAGAGAAGAAGCTATTGTTTATTTGACAATTATTAGGACATTCGTCCTGTTTGTATGTCTATGAATACTAATGTTATTGTTTACTGATACCATACTTCTGTCAGATGTCTTTTAAGGGACATTTTTCACACTAATGTTAAATAACCATTTTTTTTTTTTTTTTATTATTTTAAATATATTTGCATGAATTTTGCTATACACATATATAACAAATATATTATACAAAAATTCTTCACTAGTTTGGAGACGGAATGCGTTGTTGTGATAAGTGATTTTTTTCTCTACTAATTCGCACTTTTTATTTTAAGATTCAAATATTAATAACTACATTTTATTTCAGTATTTAATTTATGTATTTCTGTTGTATTAAATGCTAGCTTCTTTTTTTTTTTTTTTTTTTTTTTTTTTTTCTCGTCCATAAATGTTTATCTACCAAGTTGATCTTAAATATTGTATAATCAATCCATTATATTATCATTTTCAGTCCCCCACCCCTAATTTCTGGCTCCCATCTTATCTCGCAATTACTTATAACGTCACCAACTAACTTCGGAAGAACCCCCCCCCCATCCGATTTTGTTTTATATCATAAGTTGCTTAAAACGTGATTAGTTAAAGTTCAGAATAAAATCACGCTTTCTCTTAACGGTTAATGTAAAAAAAAAAAAAAAAAAAAAAAATCTTCTGAACGCTATTAAAAGTTAAATTCTTCACTAGTTTGGAGACGGAATGCGTTGTTGTGATAAGTGATTTTTTTCTCTACTAATTCGCACTTTTTATTTTAAGATTCAAATATTAATAACTACATTTTATTTCAGTATTTAATTTATGTATTTCTGTTGTATTAAATGCTAGCTTCTTTTTTTTTTTTTTTTTTTTTTTTTCTCTCGTCCATAAATGTTTATTTATCTACCGAGTTGATTGCAAAAATAGATTACCTAATTGTACTCATTTTTAGTTCGTGGGAGGGGAATCTATCACCATACTTTCCCTTAAACAGGTCCGTTGGACTTTTATTAAGTACAATACTTAATAGTTATTTTTTATTTATTTATTTATTTTATTTTTTTTTTTTTTAATGGAGAGTAGAAAACGCATTGTGGATGCGTTATCGGCAGCTCCTGTTACTCTCGCTTCTTCTTATTTGTCCCTCAGTCCTCATTTTTTAAATGAGTGATTTTTCTGAGAAAGGGAGAAGAAAAAGCTGTTTTCTAGGTTGGCAGTATTTTTGCGCGAACAGTTGGCAGAGTTGGTGGAAATTTTCTGTTTCTATGTCTATCCTTGTAGCCATGTCACTAGTAAGGGTGCTGGAGGTAAACGTTTTGTCTGGGCTGACGTTATCCGCCTGATAGTCAGGGACCGGAACCTTGGATTAACCACTAAGGAGGCTGTCCTATCAGCAGGTGCAAAGTACTGGGGCTGCTGTATTGCCATTTGGTGAATGGAATCTGGACCATGCAGTAGCTTCTGGTGAGGCCTCTCGATGCCATACTAGTGGGTAATTGTTACGGCTTTACCTTATCATGTGGTACAAAAAAAAAAAAAAAAAAATTCTTCGTTTCTTTTTCTCTCTTAGTTTCCCCTCTCTGTCCTGCTCTAAGTAAATCTGTCGACCTAGTCCACAAATTCCAAAATTTCATCATGACAAGTTTCAAGAAAAAATACACGATTAAACCCGGTTCTCCAACTTCCAACGTAGACCCCTACTACCATGTCTCCTTCTCCAACATCAGGGGTCTACGTTCTAACCTTCCAGAGGTTGAAACCCAATTAAAGGAGACTAAACCAGACCTTTTATTTTTAAGTGAAACTGGCATTGGACAGGCTATTTCCCTAGATGAGTTTGCAATTACAGGATACTCTAACTTAACTTCTAAATCTGACCCCCAAGATCGCCATGGGCATGGAATATGTGCCTATATTAAAGATAGCTTTCCATGTGGGAGGGACATCTCCAGGGAAGATCCTAACTTACCCTATATGTGCTTCCGGGTTGCTTTATCTCACACTACTGCATTTATATTTACTCTCTATCGCCCCCACAACAGCGGAGTTACTATCTTTCAAAGCATATCTGAGAAAATTGACCAAGTCCTTTCTACTTATCCTTCAGCTAACATTCACGTATGTGGAGACTTCAATGTTCACAACGTCGAATGGTTGACCCACTCAAACAAGACCGATGATGAGGGGAGGTTCTGTCATGATTTCTCCATTGCCTATGACCTCACTCAGGTTGTTCAGGAACCTACCCGTGTGCCCGATAATGACGGCCAGTATGCGAGCCTACTAGACCTTTTTCTCACAACTTGCCCTGAACTATGTTCAGTTTCTGTTCTGTCGCCTCTTGGATCTTCCGACCACTCTGTTGTATCAATTAAGATAAAAATGAAATGTAATAAGTCCCCAGACGTACCACTTCATCGTACAGTATATCGATACACTAAGGCTGACTGGGATAGCTTCCGTACATTTATATCTGATCTACCTCTGCATTCCATGTTTAAAAAGGATGTGTCCTCTATAGTATTAGACCTGACTGAATGGTTAATTGTAGGTATTGACCATTTCATACCCTCTAAAAAGTTTCAGCAAAAACCTAACAGCCAGCCATGGTTCTCTCCAGAATGTGCTGCTGCCATTGCGCACAGAAATCACTTTTTCCACTGCTTCAAACGTAATAGATGTATGGAAACTAAAGCCGTTTTCAGGACTGCCAGCAACCATTGTAAGAAAGTAATAAGGAACGCAAGAGAGTTGTATGCTCAATCTGTTAAGTCCAAAGTAGCTGAGCAGCGGCTTGGTTCCCACCAGTTTTGGCAAATAGCAAACAGAATCCTGAACAGAAGCGTGTGCTCCATCCCAACTATTATCAATGGACCTGAGGTAATCTCGTCAGCATCAGACAAAGCCAAACTCTTTGTCAAGAACTTTGCAGCTAATTCTACCCTTTGCGACCAAGACCGCCAACCCCCAATATTTCCTCCTGTATCAGAAAACACGCTATGTGATATACGTATATCTGTACGTGATGTTGCGAAGCTAATCAAAAACCTTGATTCCAGTAAAGCAACTGGCCCTGATGGTATTCCAATTATAGTACTCAAAAAACTTCAACCTGAACTAGCGCCCATACTTACAAAACTGTTTAAACGTTGTCTTAAGGAGAATAGTTTCCCATCTCCCTGGAAAATCTCATCAGTATGCCCTGTATTTAAGAATTCAGGTGATCGCTCATCCCCCTCTCAGTACAGGCCAATAAGTCTCCTGTGCGTCATGAGTAAGTTGCTAGAATCTGTGTTAAATACAGAAGTAATCAAACATCTCAACAAAAATAACCTTCTTAGTGACACTCAATATGGTTTCCGTTCTGCTAGATCTACAGCAGATGTCCTTACAGTTATATCGCATAGGATTAGCAAATCTCTCGACGGTGGCAATCTTTCTAGGGCAATTGCTCTTGACATATCTAAAGCCTTTGATAGGGTATGGCATAAAGGTTTACTTCATAAGATCGCTAGCTATGGTATAGCTGGAAAAGTCTTCTCAATTATTAAATCATTTCTTTCTGATAGGTTCATAAGAGTAGTAGTTGAGGGGCAAAAATCAGAAGCTCACAGTATTAATGCCGGTGTCCCTCAGGGATCCATCCTGGGCCCAACTCTTTTCCTGATCTACATTAATGATCTTCCAAATCATATCCTTACATCATTTGTAGACATTTATGCTGACGACACTACCATTTATGGTACCACATCTAAGACAGTAAACGAGCAAGTACTCTCCAATTCTCTCTCCTCTGATCTTGAGCATGTAGTACAATGGGGAAAGGAGTGGCTGGTTACTTTTAATGCATCTAAAACCAAGCTTCTCTCTTTACATCATCAACATTTTAATCCACATTTGTCATCAATTGAAATGAATGGCTCTCGTCTTCAGGAGGCCTCAAGTTTTGACAAGCTTCTGGGCTTGACCATTACTCCTGATCTTAAATGGAACACGTATATCAAATCTGTTGCCAAGGCCGCTGGAAAAATGGTGGGATCTTTCTATCGATCCAGTAGATATCTCACTGCTGATGCTATTCTCTATCTATATAAGAGCCAGGTACGTCCAAGGATGGAATACTGTTGCCACATCTGGGCAGGAGCTGCTAGAAAGGACTTGTCCTGCCTTGATAGAGTTCAAAATAGACTTCGTAGCCTCGTAGGAGATGTCCTTTTCTCCTCCTTACAACCTCTATCTCACAGAAGAGATGTTGCGAGTTTGTCTCTGATGTATCGTTATTTTCATGGAAAGTGTTCAACTGAGCTTCAATCTATGGTCCCCCCTCGCCAAACTTTCACAAGAAACACTCGTCTAGCTGTAAACACTATCAATAATTTCCCCCACTCTTTATCTGTGCCTAAACCTAAACATAGATTCCATGAACAAAGCTTCTTTCTTAGAACTGCACGCCTGTGGAATTGTCTTCCGTTTTCCTGCTTTCCGGCTGACTACAATATGGTTGTCTTCAAGTCTAACGTAAATAAGTTCTTGATGAGCCGTTCCATATAAGTTATTAAATTTACCAAATTTTCATTACTAATGATTACTATATTGACCAACTTCTACTGTACACTCTTTAACCCTTATCCTTGAGTGGCCTCTGGGCCTTGATAATGTGGTGATGCCTTTGTAAAAAAAAAAAAAAAAAAAAAAAAAAAAAAAGAACAGATTTCCAATAATAAAAAAAAAAAATCAATGTGTTTTTTTAAAAAAGAAAGGTTTTACACTTTGGACTTTACAGGTAAATTTCTAAAAAACACTTTTTTGTTTTAATTTACAATATATTATTTATTGATCTTTTATCTTCAATTTGTGAACATTACATTACTTTGGTACATTAATTAATTATTTAAATTTAAATAGACATTTCAAAATGGGGGGGGGGTTAAAATAAACGTTTGTCTAAAATATTATATTCGGTTTATTGGAAAGACCATAAAATTTCACATTGACCCTGAAAATATCGTAAAAATTGAATCAATAGAACAATTTTGATAGATTTTTAAAGTTTAAAAATTGAAAAATATTTAACTCGTAAAATTCAATTGATTTCATTACGTAAAAAAAAAAATGGCTGCATGGAAGCGTGCCGGCACTTTGTAAACACTGTTTTTTAAAAAATAAAAAATAATATTTCTATTACTTTTTATACAACTTTAATAGTTTATTTTGGAAGTATAATCCATAAAGAAAATAAACAACCCACTTTTAAATGAGAAATTATGAGTTTTTTTTATATTTTATTCGCAGTTTCGTGTTAGGGGTGTAAAAAATTCCTACAAAAATTCTGATATACCTAGAGGTTAGGTGTGTTTATACTATGCTTGGACAGGTTGTAAGAAAAATACAATAACTTTGCATACACAAACAAAAAAAAACAAATCACAACCTCACATGTGCAATAATAACGTGCTTAGTTTTAATAAAAAACAAAAAAAACAAAACAAAGGGAAACAATTGTTTCATCCTGTGTGTCCATAATAATATTTTAGTAAAAGCGAATTAGTATATTGTTATATGCTTACGAAAATCAATTATGAATCCTTTTTTATGAGTGTCTGTCACTGAAGTCAATAAATAACGAAACGTAAATAAATAAGTAAAAGAAAACTCCAACAAAATTTCGCACCAAAATTTCATTCCGTCATAAAAACAACTTTCTACAATAAAAAACAAAGCAAACAAACTTGTTTTTACATTTTTATCTAGCGAATAAACAATTATATATAAAAAAAAAACACATTTAGTATTTTTATAATTCAATGACGGAGCTGAAGTTGATGTTTTTGATTGTAAAACAAAATTAATTTTTTTGATAAATCTTTGCGTAGCGTACCGCTGACTTATTTTTTCTAAAGAATTAAATTGAATAAAGTTTGTTAGAAGAATGTATATACATTTATCTTTTTTAAACATTAAAAAATATGAAAAAACACGTGTATTTAAAAAAAATAAAAAATAAATAAATAAAATAAAATAAAAATTATGCAATGGGAATGAAGTTGACTTTTTTTTTTTATTAAACGAAACTTCATCCCCATTGCATAAATTTGATTCTTTAAAAATACGAAACGTGTTTCTTCATATATATTTTTTATGTTTAATCGCTAGACAAATGTATAAACATTCTTTTATAATTAACTTTATTCAATTTTATTCTTTAGAAAAAATAATTCAGCGGTACGCCAAACAGAATTTTATCAAAGCAAAGTCAGTTTCATTTAAGAAAAAAAAAAAACAAAAAAAAAAAAGGCAACTTCATCCACGTTGCATAATTTTAATTTTTGTAAAAATAAACTTTATTCAATTTTATTCATTAGAAAAAACAATGCAGCAGTACGCCACACAGATTTATCAAAAAAATTATTTTTTGTTTTACAATCGAAAACATTGACTTCAGCTCCGTTAAAAATGAAAACAGCTTATTTCTCTGTCTTTTTCACTCCCACTTTGAATCTATCTGTAACTTTGCTTTGCTCTGAGTGACTATGAACAGTCATGATGTGTCATCAATGATTTGTTTTATGAGTGTAATATTTTCACAAATGAATAATATAAGGTCAGTTTCTAAGCGAAACAAATCTGTATACAATAAATAAAACATAAGATTATAGTGCACGTACCGAAAATGGCGGTGTGTTTAATAGTTGATAACTGTTTGTTTATTTGGTGGAATAACTGAATATTGAAATTGTAGAATGAATATTTTTCATCCAATCAGCGGTGCCAGATATTTAAAAGGGAGAAATTATTATTTTTGTCGGATGTAAGGAGTAAGAGTATGTATTTGTGTAGAAAATCTGTAGTCAGTTAATGACGGTTCACCCCAGGAAAAGTAGGAAAAAGTATAAAAGAAGGAGAATGGTGTCGTAAGAGTAGTTGGTAAAGTAAGGGTGAAATTTTAGCTACTTCCTCTTTAGGTTAGGACGATGATGGTCAAGGCGCTCCTCGGACTAAATGTAATTTTTTAATATTATGAAGTAATGTGTATGTAATTGTGGTCTATAGTTAGATAACATAATGGCTAATGACATAAACATAGTAATTTTTTATGTGCCATCTGTTGTTGTCAACCTAAGGTAGTTTTTTGCATCTCCTTTATTATATATATATCTAGAAAAGTGAACGTGTCTGTCTGTGTGTCCATTTCCCTACGAAATAACATTGTCAATTTTAATTCTACAGACTCGAAATTTGATATACAGGGTACTGAGATTTGGGAAAATTCTTTGTGATCAGTTTTCGGCCAGAAATTTGGTTGTTAAGGGGTCAAAGTTCAACGATTTGACTTTTGAGAACTCTACCAAACTCCTCCGACAATTTTGGGTCTAAACACTTAAAATTTTAGATATAGTTTCCTTGGACATGGATCTAACTTAATAACTTGATTTGAACCCAAAACAATAAATGTTAAGGGGTAATAATAGGGGTCAAAGTTAAAAAAAATTTGACCTCTGCGGTCTCTATCAAATTACTCAGAAAATTTCTGGTCTAAACATTTGAAATTTTACATAAAAGGTATTCAGAGATAGGGCAAGCTTTTTAATCGGTTTGGATCGAAAATTTGAGCTACCAATATATAAATGTATGCATGTTTGCATGTCTGCTTAAAACTTTTGACAGAGGCGACGGATTTTCACAAGATCAGTATCGTTTTGAAGCTTGACCCTTCAGATGACAAATACCGAAAAATTGGCTAAAAACATTAATTTCTTCACCCTCAACTGGGCACTTTTGTACAGAGAGGGGTCGCTTTCTTCATTGATATTTTCGAAAGTCATCCCCTCTTTTCGATTGTCTAGCCTACGTCACTTCCGGTTTGGTGGTGGTTGTAACAGCAAAGATGTCACGTTCTTTTCCTCCTTCGCGGTACAGGTTTGAGCCTGCCTTCCTACTACCACTTATTTATTATTTTTTTTTTGCTCAACACACACTTCCAAACACCCGCGCAATGCCGGGCACACATGCTAGTATATTTATAAAAGTGAAATTGTCTGTGTGGGTGAGTGTGTCTGTCTGTGTGTGTACATTTCCCTACTAAATTACTCTATCAATTTTCAGTCTACACACTCGAGATTTGATATAAGAGATATTGAGACTTGGGAAAATCTTTAATCGGTTTTCAGCCATAAATTTGGTTGTCAAGGGGACAAAGTTCAACGACTTGACCATTGAAAACTCTACCAAACTCCTCCACCAATTTTGGGTCTAAACACCTGAAATTTTAGATGTAGGTTACGTGGATATGGATCAAACTTTTTAATTTGATTTAAGCCCAACACAATAAACGTTAGGGGTCAAAATTGTGGTCAAAGTTTAAAAAAAAATTTATCTCTGCAGTCGCTACCAAATTACACCGCCAATTTTTGGTTTAAACATGTGAAATTTTACATAAAGTATATTCAAACATAGGGAAAGCTTTTTAATTGGTTGATGGCCGAGAATTTGGCTGCCAAGGGGTCAAAGTTCAAAAGATTTGACCATTGCGGTCTCTAGCAAACTATTCAACCAATTTTGGGTCTAAACATTTGAAATTTTACATAAAGGCTATTCAAACATGCAGCAAACATTTTAATCAGTTTGGGGCAAAAATACGGCTGCTAAAAGGTCAAAGTTGAAAGAGTTGACCTTCGAAGACTCTACCAAACTTCTCTGCCAATTTTGGGTCTAGCCACTTATAATTTTAGACATAGATTACCTGGAGTCAAACTTTTTAATATATACATATGCACATAAAGTTATGAACAGTACATAGGATCTGAGCAAAGCCAGACTGAACTGCTAGTTGTAAATAATATGAAAGAACAACGTTGCCGTATTTAAAGCATTTAATTCCATCGTACATAACTGTTAAAATGCTATGTTGGAACGGTCAGCATGAGAAGCAAGGATAAATATACATCTTCCTCTCAGTAAGTAAACCAACAACCCAACAGCGAAGTAGGGGGGGGGAGAAACGGAAACAGTGGAGTGGGGGGGGGAAGAAACGGTAACAGCAGAGTAGGGGGGAAAGAAACGGTAACAGCAGAATAGGGGGAAAAGAAACAGTAACAGCAGAGTAGATGGAAAGAAACGGTAACAGCAGAATAGGGGGGAAAGAAACGGTAACAGCAGAATAGGGGGGAAAGAAACGGTAACAGCAGAATAGGGGGGAAAGAAACGGTAACAGCAGAATAGGGGGAAAGAAACGGTAACAGCAGAATAGGGGGGAAAGAAACGGTAACAGCAGAATAGGGGGGAAAGAAACGGTAACAGCAGAATAGGGGGGAAAGAAACGGTAACAGCAGAATAGGGGGAAAAGAAACAGTAACAGCAGAGTAGATGGAAAGAAACGGTAACAGCAGAATAGGGGGGAAAGAAACGGTAACAGCAGAATAGGGGGGAAAGAAACGGTAACAGCAGAATAGGGGGGAAAGAAACGGTAACAGCAGAATAGGGGGGGAAAGAAACGGTAACAGCAGAATAGGGGGGAAAGAAACGGTAACAGCGGAGTAGGGGGGGGAAAGAAACGGTAACAGCGGACTAGGGGGGAAAGAAACGGTAACAGCGGAGTAGGGGGGGGGAAGAAACGGTAACAGCGGAGTAGGAGGGGGAAGAAACGGTAACAGCGGAGTAGGAGGGGGAAGAAACGGTAACAGCAGAATAGGGGGGAAAGAAACGGTAACAGCAGAATAGGGGGGAAAGAAACGGTAACAGCAGAATAGGGGGGAAAGAAACGGTAACAGCAGAATAGGGGGGAAAGAAACGGTAACAGCAGAATAGGGGGGAAAGAAACGGTAACAGCAGAATAGGGGGGAAAGAAACGGTAACAGCAGAATAGGGGGGGAAAGAAACGGTAACAGCAGAATAGGGGGGAAAGAAACGGTAACAGCGGAGTAGGGGGGAAAGAAACGGTAACAGCGGACTAGGGGGGAAAGAAACGGTAACAGCGGAGTAGGGGGGGGGAAGAAACGGACACAGCGGAGTAGGAGGGGAAAGAAACGGTAACAGCGGAGTATGGGGGGAAAGAAACGGTAACAGCAGAGTAGGGGGGAAAGAAACGGTAACAGCGGAGTAGGGAGGGAAAGAAACGCTAACAGCGAAGTAGAGGGGAAAGAAACGGTAACAGCGGAGTAGGGAGGGAAAGAAACGGTAACAGCGGAGTAGGGAGGGAAAGAAACGGTAACAGCGGAGTAGGGAGGGAAAGAAACGGTAACAGCGGAGTAGGGAGGGAAAGAAACGGTAACAGCGGAGTAGGGAGGGAAAGAAACGGTAACAGCAGAGTAGGGGGGAAGAAACGGTAACAGTAGAGTAGGGGGGGAAGAAATGGTAACAGCAGAGTAGGGGGGAAAGAAACGGTAACAGCAGAATAGGGGGGAAAGAAACGGTAACAGCAGAATAGGGGGGAAAGAAACGGTAACAGCGGAGTAGGGGGGGAAGAAACGGTAACAGCAGATTGGGGGGAAAGAAACGGTAACAGCAGAATAGGGGGAAGAAACGGTAACAGCGGACTAGGGGGGGCAAGAAACGGTAACAGCGGAGTAGGGGGGGAAGAAACGGTAACAGCGGAGTAGGGGGGAAAGAAAAAGTAACAGCGGAGTAGGGAGGGAAAGAAACGGTAACAGCGGAGTAGGGAGGGAAAGAAACGGTAACAGCGGAGTAGGGAGGGAAAGAAACGGTAACAGCGGAGTAGGGAGGGAAAGAAACGGTAACAGCGGAGTAGGGAGGGAAAGAAACGGTAACAGCAGAGTAGGGGGGAAGAAACGGTAACAGTAGAGTAGGGGGGGAAGAAATGGTAACAGCAGAGTAGGGGGGAAAGAAACGGTAACAGCAGAATAGGGGGGAAAGAAACGGTAACAGCAGAATAGGGGGGAAAGAAACGGTAACAGCGGAGTAGGGGGGGAAGAAACGGTAACAGCAGATTGGGGGGAAAGAAACGGTAACAGCAGAATAGGGGGAAGAAACGGTAACAGCGGACTAGGGGGGGCAAGAAACGGTAACAGCGGAGTAGGGGGGGAAGAAACGGTAACAGCGGAGTAGGGGGGAAAGAAAAAGTAACAGCGGAGTAGGGGGGAAAGAAACGGTAACAGCGGAGTAGGGGGGGAAAGAAACGGTAACAGCGGAGTATGGGGGGAAAGAAACGGTAACAGCAGAGTAGGGGGGAAAGAAACGGTAACAGCGGAGTAGGGAGGGAAAGAAACGCTAACAGCGAAGTAGAGGGGAAAGAAACGGTAACAGCGGAGTAGGGAGGGAAAGAAACGGTAACAGCGGAGTAGGGAGGGAAAGAAACGGTAACAGCAGAGTAGGGGGGGAAAGAAACGGTAACAGCGGAGTAGGGAGGGAAAGAAATGGTAACAGCGAAGTAGAGGGGAAAGAAACAGTAACAGCAGAGTAGGGGGGTAAAGAAACGGTAACAGCAGAGTAGGGAGGGAAAGAAACGGTAACAGCGAAGTAGAGGGGAAAGAAACGGTAACAGCGGAGTAGGGGGGAAATAAACGGTAACAGCGGAGTAGGGGGGAAATAAACGGTAACAGCGGAGTAGGGGGGAAATAAACGGTAACAGCGGAGTAGGGGGGGGAAAGAAACGGTAACAGCGGAGTAGGGAGGGAAAGAAACGGTAACAGCGGAGTAGGGGGGGAAAGAAACGGTAACAACAGAGTAGGGGGGAAAGAAACGGTAACAACAGAGTAGGGGGGAAAGAAACGGTAACAACAGAGTAGGGGGGAAAGAAACGGTAACAGCGGAGTAGGGAGGGAAGGAAACGGTAACAGCGGAGTAGGGGGGAAAGAAACGGTAACAGCGGAGTAGGGAGGGAAAGAAACGGTAACAGCGGAGTAGGGAGGGAAGGAAACGGTAACAGCGGAGTAGGGGGGGAAAGAAACGGTAACAGCGGAGTAGGGAGGGAAGGAAACGGTAACAGCGGAGTAGGGGGGGAAAGAAACGGTAACAGCGGAGTAGGGAGGGAAAGAAACGGTAACAGCGGAGTAGGGGGGAAAGAAACGGTAACAGCGGAGTAGGGGGGGAAAGAAACGGTAACAACAGAGTAGGGGGGAAAGAAACGGTAACAGCGGAGTAGGGGGGGAAAGAAACGGTAACAGCGGAGTAGGGGGGGAAAGAAACGGTAACAGCGGAGTAGGGGGGAAAGAAACGGTAAAAGCGAAGTAGGGGGGAAAGAAACGGTAACAGCGGAGTAGGGGGGAAAGAAACAGTAACAGCGGAGTAGGGGGGGAAAGAAACGCTAACAGCGGAGTAGGGGGGGGAAAGAAACGCTAACAGCGGAGTAGGGGGGGAAAGAAACGGTAACAGCGGAGTAGGGGGGGAAAGAAACGCTAACAGCAGAGTGGGGGGGGGGAAAGAAACGGTAACAGCGGAGTAGGGGGGGAAAGAAACGGTAACAGCAGAGTAGGGGGGGAAGAAACGGTAACAGCAGAGTAGGGGGGGAAGAAACGGTAACAGCAGAGTAGGGGGGGAAAGAAACGCTAACAGCAGAGTAGGGGGGGAAAGAAACGCTAACAGCGGAGTAGGGGGGGAAAGAAACGCTAACAGCGGAGTAGGGGGGGGAAAGAAACGCTAACAGCAGAGTAGGGGGGGGAAAGAAACGGTAACAGCGGAGTAGGGGGGGGAAAGAAACGGTAACAGCGGAGTAGGGGGGGAAAGAAACGGTAACAGCAGAGTAGGGGGGGAAAGAAACGCTAACAGCAGAGTAGGGGGGGGGAAAGAAACGGTAACAGCGGAGTAGGGGGAAAGAAACGGTTACAGCGGAGTAGGAGGAAAGAAACGGTAACAGCGGAGTAGGGAGAAAAACTGTAAGAGTGGAGTAAGGGGCAAGAAATGGTAAACAGTAAGAGACAAAACAGTCATACAGACAGAGATAAATTGGTTTTGAGGAGTAAAACAATCGATTTAAGTAAAAAAGTAGGAAAACAAAGGTGAAGTTTTTCTGTTAAAACAATCGAGAAATTCATTTATATTCGGATAATATAAGCAATAAATTAAGAATAATTAAATTCTTTCTGGAAACAAATCGCTAAGATACTTTGAGTTTAAAAGACATTGATCATGCATATTTAGAAAGAATCATGAATATACATTCAACGCTTTGAATTCCTGTGAAAGTATACACTATAAAGAATATCACTTCGCAGCCGTTTTTGACTGCAAACGATTAATTCAGATGAAAATAGTTCTTAGCACTAAAATTCATTCAAAACAAAATAGATTTCAATGCTACTCGCATTCAGAAATGAAAATGAAAATATGACATTCTCCAAGTTTTTTTGAAATTCAACAAAATCATTTTAGAGAATGACATTATCAGAATTGCTGTTCTGCAATGGGTTGGCTCATTGTCATTCATACTTTTTATGCGTTTACCATCTTCAGATTCAGTACTAAGTCTGCCTTGACATTCTGTATTCAATGATGTAATGATTCATCCAGTTAGTATATACAGAAGTGATGGTTATCAACTTGACAACATGATACTCTTTGCTTTTAGAGTTCGAAAGCCTCTCATATGGGATACAACTTACTAAGGTCTTTTCACGTTGTCAAAAATTGCAGCTCAGTTCATCAAAACCAGAAAATTGCAGCTCAGTTCATCAAAACCAGAAAATTGCAGCTCAGTTCATCAAAACCAGAAAATTGCAGCTCAGTTCATCAAAACCAGAAAATTGCAGCTCAGTTCATCAAAACCAGAAAATTGCAGCTCAGTTCATCAAAACCAGAAAATTGCAGCTCAGTTCATCAAAACCAGAAAATTGCAGCTCAGTTCATCAAAACCAGAAAATTGCAGCTCAGTTCATCAAAACCAGAAAATTGCAGCTCAGTTCATCAAAACCAGAAAATTGCAGCTCAGTTCATCAAAACCAGAAAATTGCAGCTCAGTTCATCAAAACCAGAAAATTGCAGCTCAGTTCATCAAAACCAGAAAATTGCAGCTCAGTTCATCAAAACCAGAAAAAAAGACAACTGACCATTTCATTTCACAGCCTATCTCAGTTGAAATGTTAGATGTCTTTAGTCCTGATACTTCACGATTCATAAGAAACATTAGACAAATACTTGCCATTTGTAGGAATGAACTGGAAGAAACTGCTTAGAGGTTCCGGTGCATCTCCCTAATTCAAGAAAATGCCATGGCCATTATGATGCATTGATGCAATACCGTAACGACTATGTAATGATGATTTACTTCCCATGTGCAAGCAAGTGAATAGATCCCCATTCCATTAATGGGTCATTGTCTGCATACATTACGACCCTTTGTGTATTTTACAGTAATATTTGCAAAATTGATCTCACCCTGGTGCCCATTATTTGATTTTGTATGAAGTTCAAAATTCAACATTCAATCTTGGATGCCATGTCAAACGGTTATGGTCAGCAGATATGCGTCCAGCTTTTTATTTTATCACATTCAGAATTTGACACAAAATGTTTACCCGGAACATCAGCCAGAATGTTTTTTGAACAGGTTGAAACTTGTCGTTTTTGTATATCACATGACTAGATTTGGACACTCTAGTCACTTTTCCACCCCTAGAAACACTATGTAACATTAAAAAAGATGAAAAAACAACAAAAAAACACAGACTGTAATCACATCAAGGCATGGCCACAATAAACCTTTTTCAGTAAGTGTTAAAATAAAAACAATACACTAATGCTAATATCGTAGCATACGAAATAAGAACTATTAGCTTTTACTATGTGCCACCACTAACAGTTTGATTTCTATTTCATTTATTAATTTATTATTTGATTTTCCTTTCTTCATGTGTTCCTAATATATTCTGTCCACAATATTTATCTCATTGTTTTATGATGTCATCATTTATAATGCCCCCCCCCCAGGCCAATGTCTTCCACAGCTTCTGTGATAGAGGATGTAACAAAATAATGTGATTTTGTTGATGATGTCATCATTTTGTTATGTCACTCAGTGGGTACAGAAACAAACAATGTAATAAGATTAAGATCCACAGATTTAGTAGAACATTAGACCATCTTGCTCTAGAGTTTTTATTATCATCATTATTATCATCATTATCATTATTATGCTTGTTCACTCCAAACAAGGCATATTGCCACTTGGACATAAGAAGCTACTATTTAAGACCATGTCTATACGCGATTATGTGTGGAGATGAGCAACATGAATGAATTTTCCTTTCAGTTAACCTTAAGGTGTGTTTTTAATTGTTTTTATCATTTTTATAGGGAAGATGCCTATAAACACTACAATAAGTGTTTCTTAATTTATGCTTTTGCAGGTTTTACTTGACTTTCTTTTACCTTTTTTCTTCTCCAAATCATTTTTTAAAAATTCAACAGTTTTTTTGAGGAACATGCATTTATCTGAGGAGTTGTTTAGTAGTCTTTCAATGTTCACCGAAACACGTGTAAGACGTGTTACATAAAAAATAAATAAAACCTTATGAATGTGAATTAAATACATCTTCTGGTTTCAGAATGATAACTAATGATTATATAAACAATATTTTTAGAGGCGGTAAAATCGAAAGTAAAATAAATCACAAAAGAATATTTTTTATTATACAAATATGTGATTTATTGCAAAAATTAATTTTTATAATTTAAATACAATTTCAGGCATATACCTCTTGCATATGATGTAATCTGGAAGTCCAATTTTCACAAACTCTACACATTAAATTAAGATGTATTTTGGCAATAACACGTCAAATATTGTCTTCCAAGTGGTCTATTGTCTGATTTATCAGCTTAGATATGAGACTTTACATATCCTCAAAGAAAATAATCTAATGAAGTTAAATCGCATGGATAAGGTGGCCAGTTGACAAGTCGATTTTGTGAAATTATTCGTTCAACGAATGTAAATGAAATAAATTTGCAAATGTTGATCGGGTCTCACTTTCTTCATGATGGTCAAACCAAACTTAACATCAAATCATCGATAGTTGCCAACTGTGCAATTAAAGAAAACGTAGTTGTCGATTAACTGTTCACCACCCCTAAAAAATAAAGCATATAACCCCCCCCCCCGAAAAGTACATATGTATGGAGTGGAACGATACGATTGTCGTCCCAGAAAAGACAACATGATTCCATTTCTGTTTGATGAAACTTAGTTTTCTTTTTTGTTGCAGATCATCTACTAGTTGGCCAGTTGTGTACAAATCCCAAGAGCAATAGGAGCCTTCTATCATGTCTTAAAATAACACAATGTTCAACGTGTGAAATCGGAGATGCGCCACTGTACAACTCATGCTCTCTACTGATCCAAGTTATGACAATAGGACCATTTCCAGCACCCTCAAAATGCAAATTTGGATGGTTTAACGCTTGAGGGTACAGCTCAACACATGAGATAACCCACGGTTTTGGTCTTTGGTGTGGTTTTAAGGGAGGGCTACATCATGCCGCGTCACATCTTCGAAGTCGGCTTAAAAGTAAACACCAAAGTGTACCCAGATGTGCTGAAGAGTGTGATGATCCCCTGGTGAAATTAGGTGGCTGCTGACTTTGTACCCTTCTCTCACTCGCCCCCTCCTCCCCCGATCTGAACCTACTGGACTACTTCATTTGGTCATACGTTCAGAACATTACCTACCAACATGACCTTCCACAACACCAAAGTCAGACTGATCTGTCGAGTATTCGCTGAGTTCTCACTGGCACTTGTGGAAAAGGCATGCTCCCAGTTCCAGACCCATATTAAGGCTGAAGTCGGCTACATTGAATAGATGACAGCTTTACTACAATCAAGTTACCTGTATTGAATTTTTTCAATAAAAGTTTAAAATAAAGTTGTAATGTTGTTTATCGTTCTACCTTCTGTGTGTGTGTGTGTGTGTGTGTGTCTGTGTGTGTGTGTGTGTGTGTGTGTAGACAGTAGCATCCAAAACTAAGGGACAAAATTTTAAAAACTAATATTTGTTAGAAATAACAATTGTGAAAAACCGAAATTTTGACAACCGGTAGTCGTTATCCATAATAACATACTAAAATTTGAATCATTTGCAAAGGATACAAAAAGAATTATAACATTATTTATTTTCAAAATAGGAACGTCCAAAAGTAAGGGACAAAATTGAGAAAAACAATTTAAACAGCCAAAAACAATAAAAAAAATACATGTACAATCAATATTTAGCAAATGAGCCCTTGCTCTCAATGACAACTGCACATCTTAAACTACAAGAACGAATCAGTTCTTGACAATTCTCAATACTAATTTTAGACCATTCTTCTTTAAGCTTCACCCACAAATCCTTCGCGTTAGTCCTATTTCTTTCCATAACTTTCACTCCTAAGGTCTTCCAAAGATTTTCTATTGGATTTAAGTCAGGACTTTGCCGTGGCCAATCCATAATGTTGAAATCTTGCTCACTACGGTAACTCATTACCACCTTTGCCTTGTGACATGGGGCATTATCTTACATAAAGGTAGCCCTATCAAAACCTGAATTCTGTATGATTGGCACAACATAATCTTGAACAATGTTTTTATAGATCTGCACGTTTACACCAGTTTGTAACCGGACAAGAGGCGTTGTACATTGGCTAGAAAATATTCCAAATACCATGACACTTCCACCCCCAAACTTGACAGTTTTCTTAGTACACTTTGCACTTAATCTTTCACCAATACGTCTCTTTTCATTGGTTTTTTTTCCATCATTTTCAAATAAACTAAACTTGCTTTCATCACTGAAAAATATTTCTGCCCAATTTTCATTTTATGTCCAAATCACATACCTGTTTTCAAACTCTTATCTCTTCTTATTCTTTGAACTAACAAGTGGTTTCTTCCCTGGGGTTTGATTAAACAACCCTATTTCTTGCAGTCATCTAGAAACAGTTTGTCTTGACACATTAACACATGAGGTATTATTCATAAGCCTTTTAATTTCTGTGCAAGACTTAAAACGGTCCTTTAATGACATATGCTGCATTATTCGATCTTCTCTTGCCAAAGTTTTGCAGAGTCTGCCGGTTTTAAAAGCACTAACTATTTTGCCAGTGTCATTGTAGGATTTAACAACCCTGCCTACAACACTCTTGGAACGGTTCACTTTCTCTGAAATCTCTCTAATGGTGTGCTTTTCCTTGTGTAGCTTCACAATAGCTTGTCTCACAGAGTAATCATGTTTTTGGTGTTTTATCATTGTGCCGGCTGATGCAATGTTTACAAATGACTAAGCAAGACTTATTCTTTAGAGGAAATAAAAAAAATTGAATATAGCATACGGTTTACATTGTTTTTCTCAATTTTGTCCCTTACTTTTGGACGTTCCTATTTTGAAAATAAATTAATTGTTATAATTCCTTTTCTATCCTTTGCAAGTGTTTAAAATTTTAGTATGTTATTATGGATGATAACGACTACCAGTTGTCAAAATTTCGGTTTTTCACAGTTGTTATTTCTAGCAAATATTAGGTTTTAAAATTTTGTCCCTTAGTTTTGGACGCCACGCGCGCGCGCGCGCACACACACACACACACACACACACACACACACACACACACACACACACACACACACAATATATATATATATATTAGCTGCTGTTCACACTGTGACAGTTTGGATCTCAAGCTGGTTTATATTATATCATACTCATGTTATTTCATAATTTCTTATCCCTTCCTGGTGCCTTCAACTTGTTTCGGTAAATGACATCATCCCTTGTGCATAGAGACAAGCAAAACACAAACAAGATCCGCAGAATTTTAGTAGCAGAAGAAATTTTCCGTTTTAACATCTTTCTAAGACAGAATGTGACTGCTTGGGTCACGGATCGTCTATAATGACAGTGGCTCTCTCTCTCTCTCTCTCTCTCATATATATATATATATATATATATATATAGTCATCCACATACAGTACTGTTTCGCTGTTCCACATTGTGAAAATGACATTGGAAATATTCACCACCAAAATACCATGAAGTAAGAAAGCATTATTAAAGCAACTTCAGAAAGAGAACGTCAAAATAAGGAAAAAGGTGTTTGCGGTTATTCCAACATGTTGCAAATGAAAAAAACGGAATGACCTGCGATAGGACCAGATACCACTGATGGAGAATGGCCATTATTTTTGGACACCTGGGTGCGATACAAAGAGGTATGCAGATTGGAAGACTTAGCCTTAATCCATGGGAGACCTGTATGCCAGAAGCAAACAGGTTACTTTTTGAACTTGTAGGGCCAGAAAGGCTCAACTCTGCCTCAGAGGAGTACCTTCTTTGTCAGATATGACTGGTGGCTGTGAGAGGATTGCACAAAGAAGTTTATCGACAGAAATTCTACTATATGAAACAAAACAAAGGTAAGTCATTAACTTATTTCTTATCGAATCTATGTGGCCAAGCTAAATTTTGTGAATTTCGAATTCAATATCCAAATGAACATATTTGCCGGCAGCAAGTAGACTATTTAGACAATATGGTTGCTAGGCAGATGATAACGGGGCTCCAAAATACTGAACACCAAAGAAGGGCACAGGCAGAGATAGCTTACTTTACTACATTAGAGCAGAAGTTCTCACAGTTGGTCTGCCTGGAGGCGACAGACAAGTCAACTCCCTATTTTAACGATGGCACACACCCTCTTGTGCTATCTGGTGTACAAAGGTCACCTCAAGAACAACACAACCAGGACACAAAGACTCCTTCAACCCCACAACCTACAATATACCAAACATTGCAATGGTTGCGAAAAGGATCGAGAGTCGAAGGGATTATCGAGCAGTTGGACTCAAATGCTACTTTTGTGAGTTGGTGGGGCATCTGAAAAAGGTATGCTATAAATTTGAGGTGTCCAGAACGGAAGCCACAAGCAAAGAATCATGAGAAGTGGGGAGTCATTTATATTCACTAATGGTACCTTGGATAATTTTTCTGCTCACAAGCATAAGACACAGCTGGCAAATGTACCATGAAGAGTAATTTCATTTGTGTGCATCAGAGCCCCCCCCCACCCAGTTACAGTGCAAATAACTATAATGCCTGAAACTCATGCAAGATTCGAACATGTACTGAGAAAACCGGTGAGCCAGCGCAGTCATCACATCTCTGCTTTTGCGCAGATATGTTTGAGTGAGCCAGAAATTAAAAAACTCCTGGGATATCCAGATGGATACCTTGTGTCAACCAGTCATTGGATATGGAGTATAACGGACAGCTAGTTACTAAGTGGGGCTCTATATAGGTACTGTTGAGCCCCTCAAGGATTCCATGGATCCTATAGGACGACTCAATAGAATTTTCGTTCTGGCACATGATTGACTATATAAATCACTGTGCCAATAAAGGGATTGTGTTTAATCCAGATAAGTTTTACTTTTTGGAAATGAAGGTAAAGTTTGCAGGGTTTCTAGTTACTGCGAACAGAGTTAAACCCACAAAAAGAATGACAGAAGCCATCCTTAACTTTCCTACTCCAACAAATATCACTGGGATTAGATTCTGGTTTAGACTTGTGAACCAGGTGTCGCATGCCTTCTCACAAGCAGAAGTTATGGTTCCCTTCTGAGAGTTATTGAGGACAAAGAACAGAAAGTTCTATTGGAATGAAACACTGGAACAAATATTCCAAGAATCGAAGAGAATGATAGTGGAAAGGATCAAGAAATGTATCCAAACATTCGAACAAAGTGACAGGACTTGTGGGAGATTATATAAAACAGGGATATCGTATTTCCTATTTCAGAAACATTTAGAAACATGTGAGGATGAATTGAACACGAGTTGTGGAGATGGTCACTGGAAGCTCATTTTGGCTGGATCCCATTTCACAAATGATGCAAAATCACAATATACACCAGTGGAAGCAGAAGCTTTAGCCCTGGTCTATAAGCTAGAGTCTCACTGGATGTTCATACTCGGATGCACCTACCACTAATAAAAATATTTTCAAACCAAGCTCTAGAGAATATCAAAAACCCCCACTTGTTAAATTTCAAGGAAAAAACCCCACTAATATACAAATTCCAAATAAAACATCATCCTGGAAAACTCATTTTAGCCCCTGATTGTACATCTCGATACCCAGCAGGTGCCCTACCAAAAAACCGAACGATTGACACTGCAGTTGAAGCAGCTTTCACATTGATGTACGAAAATGATTCTAAATTGAAAGCTATTACATGGGAAAGGATTATGGCTGCGGCAGCCACAGATGAAGAATGCAAAACTCTGAGAGATCTAATTCAAAATGGCTTACCTAAGTCATACAATGATATCTCATCCATGGCTAGAGTTTTCTAGCCTATGCGTGAAGAATGATATGCGTGAAGAATGATATGGTGTCTGGGAGGATTTATCATCAAAGGCAACAAAATCCTGATACCTCAACAACTTCACGCAGACGTATTAGAATCCTTTCACTGTGCACATCGAGGCATAAATGGTATGCTAGCAAAAATGCAAGGCAACAATTGTTCTGGCTGGGTTTAGATGCTAACACCAGGGAAACCAGATCCCAGCGTCGCATTTGCAACACAATTGCACAATCTCAGCATAGGGAACCCTTAATGTCCCCAGCAGACCCGGAACTTCCTTTCCAACAAGTGGTGGTCGACTTTGTCGATATACAGGATAGGAACTTCATGGTGTACATGGATCGATATACTGGATGGGTCGAAGTGGCCCTAATGACATCAGGAAAGACCAAAACGGCATGCGATACCTTGACAACTTGGTTCTGTACTTATGGTGCGCCTGAAAAAATTATTTTGGATGGTGGATTACCATTTAAGTCCCAGGAGTATGAGACCTTTTTGAAGAACTGGGGTATATGGAAACATACCTCATTGGCTTATTATGCTCAAAGCAACAGTCGTGCAAAATTAGCTGTTAAAACTGCAAAATGTATACTAGCTGACAACATGGACAGTTGCCATGATCGGGCTGCTCGGGCATTACTAACCCATCAAGACACTCCTGTCCAAGACCTTGACATACCCCCAGCCGTAATGCTATAGGGTTGAGTCATTAAAGACCATCTTCCTATCTTATGGGATAAATACCAAACAAGGAAACAGTGGAGAGAAATAGGTGAATTAAGAGAGGTGGCAACGGCCAAGAGCCATATGTGGAACCAGTTTTGTCGTCCACTTCAGAAATTCCAAATTTGACATTTTTTCCAGATCCAGAACAAGGATGGTAACTACCCACGTCGATGGATGAAGATGGAGAAGATCGTAGACCCACATGGGAACTGGCAGTATTGAGAGAGTAGATGGGAGCAATAGAGTAACATTGCGCAACTGTCGGTTTCTCCATAAGATATAACCTGTCTACAAATCCTGACCCACCCACAGGACAACTTCCTGAAGAAGCAACAGAGATCAAACGGCACATCAACGTTGAATCGCCCAGCGAACATGAAGAAATGGAAGTTGATGATACCACAGGAAAATGTACACACCCGGTCGGTCCTCTTCAGTTAAGAAACCTTCATGTTGAAAAACTAGAGACCCAAAAAATCTATTGCCACAAACAGATGGAAAAAAAAATCACACAAATATTCTATTGCACGTAAAGATGACCATGATAATTCATCCTGTGGTCTATAGGCATGAGTTGACAACATGAAACAACCAGTGATGATCTCTCCTAATGTCTATTATATATCTATGATATAAAGCTGAACGTCTGTGTGTGTGTTTGGTCACGAATAGGCTCCTATATGGTTGACTATTATAGAAAACTGATCACATATAATGATATAAGATGTATCGAGACACAGGAATGGGTACGTTTGATCTGGCATAATGATGATTCATTAAAATTGTGGGGTCTGCATACGCGCCTGGTCCACAAAGTATGGAAATAAAAAAATTAAAAAAAAAACGTTTACAAGTGTTTTTGATATAGATGTACATAATAATACTTTGATAAGTATGTTTTAACTTAAATAGGGATGGTATAATAAAATTGTGGGGTCTGCGTTCACGCCTGGCCTCCATAGAATGGAAATAGGCACAAACTTTTATAAAGACTTTTCATATCTATCTGTGTAAGTATACTTTGATAATTATGTTTCAGTTTTCAGAAATATGGCATAATAAAATTATGGGGTGTTCGTTCGTGCCTGACTTCCATAGAATGTAAATATGTCACAAAGTTTAACAAGGTTTTTTAATATAGATCCACAGAATATTGTGATAAGTGTTTCAGTGTGAACAGGTATGGTATAAGAAATTATGGGGTTTATCTATTTTATTTTTACTTTCATCATATTTTGCTTTGATTTTGATACCCCCAAATTCGAAGCTATCTCTTTACAACCCTTCCTTTTCATAACATATCATACTTTCATAAATCAGAGTCCATTTTCTGTAGGCTGTTTTTTAACCCAGTCAACGACGGGTACTTTTGCTGGTATATATATATTATTATTTTTTTTATTACATTTTCACCCCAAACAAGGCACATTGCTACTTTGTTGTAGGGGGCTACTATCAGGGACATAGGCATCAGGGCTACTGTGTAGGGAGTTGGGCAGCAAGATGTCGGTTCACGTTGCACTTGAACTTCTGCATCTCAGTACAGTTGGGGAAGCAGGAACCTGGCAGGGAATTCCAAAGTCTAGCAGTCCTGGGGAAGAAACTATTGGAGTAGAAGGCTCTCTTACATCTAGATATCTCTACTGTGAAGGGGTGGGATTTAGCTGCTTGTTGGGTTTGTTGGGGATATTTACGTTGAGGGGGAACAAGTGCTTGCAGTTCGTCAGAGCATTCACCATTAAAGTACTTGTAGAAAAGGCAGAGGGATGCAACATTTCATCGATGGGACAGGGGCTGAAGTTTAGATGACAGTTCAGGACTTATCAGATTGGCGACTATCTTTTGAACCTTGTCTAGGAGCAAGAGACTAGTGGCTGATGCACCAGCCCAAATATGACAACAATACTCCATACATGGGCGAATGGTGGCCTTATAGAGGTATAGGATACTTTCAGGCGTTAGGATCTTTCTAGCACGGTAGAGAGAACCTACCTTCTTCGCAGCAGTCCTGGCGATACTCTCAATGTAATTGTTCCAACTCATGTTTCCTGAGAGTGTTAGGCTGAGGAGTTTAAAGGATGTACTTTCAGATAAAGAGTCATTGGCCATTGCTATTGGTGGTAGAGAAGGTTTCTTGTAATTATTGAAGGAAACGAGTTTAGTCTTGGCAGCATAGAATGTGACCATCCATTTATGTCCCCATTCCACTACAGATCGGAGGTCATCCTGTAGTGTTTCTGTCATTTCTTTAGATATGTGTTCATTTGTTTTCCTGTCATGTCTATTATAAAGTGTGGTGTCGTCAGCATATATACCCATCTCAGCGGCAATTTTGTCAGGGAGGTCATTTATGAATATTAGGAATAACAGAGGTCCTAGGATAGACCCCTGAGGCATTCCCACATTTATATCATATTGTTTAGATGTACGACCGTCGAGGACAACCTAGATTTTTCTCTTATCTAAGAAGGATTTAATTAGGTCATGTATTCTTCTAGTGATACCATATGATCTGATTTTCCTGAGAAGACCTTCATGCCATACCCTGTCAAAAACCTTAGATATATCTAGAGCTACCGCTCTACCCTCCCTGGCTTTGTCCAGTGACTGGTATATACGTTCTGAGATTACAGTTAGGATGTCTACTGTTGAATGGGCTTGCCTAAATCCATATTGTTGGTCAGTCATAAGTTTAGCATCTGTACGGTGATGGACTAGAGCTTGGTTAATTATGGTCTCAAATATTTTGGCGAAAAGTGGGAGGAGGCTAATGGGGGTGATAATTTATTGGGTCAGTTCTTTCGCCAGAATTCTTGAAAACTGGTACTACAGAAGCAGTTTTCCAGCAGGCAGGAAAGCAAGATTCATTAAGGCATTTGTTGTAGAGTTTGGAGAGAACTTGAGCTACTTCGGCGGAGCACTTTTTTAATAGCACAGCTGGGATGAGATCAGGTCCACATGCTTTTGCAGTGTCAAGATTTCTTATGATAGCATGCACCTGAGAAGGGGTGATTCTCAGACTGTCTAGTGTGGCGTCTGTCCACAAAGGAAGGTCAGGGAGGGGGTGGTTGGCAGGGTCCAGTGTGAAGTTGGAGGTAAACAGACTGGCAAGCATGTTATCCTTCTCAGTTGCAGAGCAAACAACCTCATGATTGTTGGATAGTGGGGGGATTGTTGATTGCCCATTATTTACTACACTGTTGTAGATTTTCCAGAAGTCGTGGGTTCCTAATTTCTGTGCTTCGATTCGTATATATATCAGACGTGGGTGCAGACATTGGCATTTTGTGTTCGGACCAGCAACAAGCTGGAAGGATACATTTTCTCACTTTACACTACCATTACATCCACAAGGGCATGAGAGTTAGATAAAGGTTGCTTCTTTTAATACAAGGAAAATTCAGTTCTTGAAAGAGGGGCATCTGGACTGAGACAAAAATAAAGAAATATATTTACTGGAAAATGGATTACATCATAAAGAATCATCTCAACTTGGCCTTTTTGGTCAAGTTGGCCTTTTGTCCAAGATCAAAGTGTAGTATCTGTTCTCTGATACATACACAGCGCTAGGCAGTGCTGTTCTGGCGACACATTCTCGTGCCCGGAACACCTGACAAGCTTGTTGGGTAACGTTCTGTCCGCACCCCCACTTGGTCTGTCTTTCTCTGCTCTCCCCCCTCATGGAGGGATCCGAGCTGATAATTTACGACCTTCCCGCGAGGGAGGGTCGGAAACACTTTCTCTCTTCCCTCCACTAACTCCCACTCCCTCTCTCAGTTCTATCTCCCCTCTTGCCGCCTTTGGCGCCACTTCTTTTTGGTGCCAAAGTCGGCTTCCCACTTTGGACGCCGACTCCACGTCACTCATTTTGGTGAATTTTAATACAGGGAAGAGAGAGCTTTTTTCAAAAATGGACACCCCCAGCCCGGGGACCACCAATACAGATACCCCCAGCCAGGGGGCTACCACAAGAAAAACTGCTCCCCAAGAGGACGACTCTCCAACAGGGGGAGCAAAAAGCAACGGGGCATACCGCCCGGACACTAAACCGAAGGACGCCCCCAGAGGGGAGAAAAAACAATGTTGGACGGGGCATCCCGCTCTGACAACAAAAATCAAGAGGCAGTAGGGCGAAGGACGATAAGGGAGACAATGCTCCCCAGGAGGGCTACTGCCCCAAAAGGGGAGCAAATCAAGAAAACGAGGGGGCATACAGCCTAGACCTCCCCAAAACAAAAGGGGCAAAAGCTCCCAAGGACAATAAAGGGGACAATGCTCCCCAGGAGGCCGACTCCCCAAAAAGAGAGGCATTTCCTGGAAGAAGCATAGAGCAAGGAGAGTCGGTCTCAAAGGAAAGCGGAAAGGGAAATGCCCCTCAAAATAGCAACCCTTCCGCAAAGGAACAGCAAAAACAGTCCAACCTCACCAAAGATCCAACACCAACCAGAGGGTCGGCATGGGGGAAGACTGTAGAGAAGCAACTATCCCCTCAAGAGTATAGAGACTTGTACTTGATCAAGTATAGACAATACATAGAGGGGGCAGAAATTAAACCAGTGCCAGGCGCTTGGGAGGCAATCGAAGACAGAGTCCTCTCCCTCATCATCTCGGATATGCTGGAAAACCGCCTCCTAGGGATGAAAAAGAAAGATATGGCGGGGCTCCTACACAAGCTAAACATCCCGGTACTATACCTGTACCAGAGGAGCTACGCCATGTGGGACATCCTCCTAGCCACCAAGGAAGATGCGGAGAGACTCTCCCTACAGGAAATTAAGTATGGGAGAATAAAACTAAAGCCCGAATACCAGGGCAGGACAAGGACCTGGGTGCAGGTATTCAATGTACCTATGCAAATATCAGCAGAAATCCTGGGATCCTTCTTCACACAGTTCGGCGAGGTGGAAAAAATAACCCCAGTGCGGTCGAAAACCGGCATGCACTTGGGCAGCTACACTGTGGTCATGAGGCTAAAGAAAGAAGGCTTCCAGGCGATACCAGCACAGCTGACATTTAAGGAGGCAACTATGACGGTGGTGGTGGAGGGGCGTCGTCCGCACTGCTGGTTCTGCCAAAAGCAGGGTCACATGGCCAAGAGATGCCCTCAAAGGTCAACTCCTACTCGAGTGACACTAAAGGCGGTCCCAACCTCTGAGACAACACCAGTGTCCAAACAGGCTGTCACAACTCCTGCAACCAGAGCACCAACCCCAGCACCGAGGAAACCCAAAACCACGCAGGAGGCCAAGGGGGAGGAATGGATCACGGTAATGAGGCGGAAACGGAAGCCCACAATCTCATCTACCACCGTCCCACCACCAACCCAACAACCGAGGCAGCAACAACAACAGCAACCTCCACAACAGCCGCAGCAACAGCCATGGCAGCAGACACAGCAGCAGCAACCAAACCAGCCGTTGAACCAGTCGCAGCAACAACATCAGCTGCCGCGGCCAATTCCATAACCAATGCCATGAAAACAGCGGCAACAACAAAAACAGCAGCAGCCAAAGCAGCAGCAGCAACAGCCAGAACAGGAGCAGCAGCAACAAAAACGGCTGCAGCAACCAGAACAGCAACAGCGATTAGAGGAGCAGCAACAACCAACGGTCCCCACACCAATTGAGACGGGGACCAAGCGAAGAAAACACTGCTCCTCTGAGGATGAATCTGCTTGCGAGGGGGAGAGGAACTCAACCTCACCACTCCCCGGTTCATTCAAAAGAATAAAAAAGAAAAGCAAAAAAAGGAAAGGGAAAGAAAAGGCAGCCCCCACTCCCTGTGAGCATACACCACCTCTAACAACAACACAACCCATTTCCACCCCCAAACCACATACTGCACCAACACTAGACACTGCACCAACGCCAACACCAGACACCGCACCAACACCAGACACCGCACCAGACACCAGACACCGCACCAGACACCAGACACCGCACCAGACACTCGTCCCCACACCAATGCAAATTGAGCCGCCATCCCAGAAAGAAAAGAATGAACCCGGGAGGGGGAGAGACCCTTCAGATTCTCCCACTTACGGACTCACTCCAACAGGGACCCTCGCCCTCGAAATGAGGGAGGAACTTTGTTTTGTAGACCCCCTGTCTGTTGCAATGGACTTACCACACCGGCAGAGAAAAAATTTAAAACCTCTGCTGGACTGCCAACAGATAGGGGGAAAAGACGTTAATGTCCCTTCTAATTTCCCGGACGCCCCACGGCTAACAACTTTCATCAGGCTTCCTGAGGCCTGCAAGACCAACGTGTGGACAATGCTGGAGGCCGTTGAAGGGGCTGGTCTGGGAATTGAACTGATTAGGAAAAATGACCCTTCCCTTGAGGAACTCGCAAAACAATGCAAGGGAAGGGTCCCAGTGTTGATCCATCCGTCACTCTATAGGGCCCTTAAATTGACTTACCCTTTGGATGTCGGCGGCATTGTGAGAGAAGGTCAGAACATGAAAATCCTGACCACCTTGAGCATTGCACACAACGTCAGTGTCCTTTCCCCGGCTGACTTCGGAGCTGAGTGTAACACACCTTAAGGTAGGTACCATGGCTTTGAATTTGGCTAGTCTGAATGCGAGCGGCTTGAGATTATCGGGCCGGGCGGCTCGCCTCCGGCATGACCTCTTGTCCCTGGGAGTGGATGTGGCTGCGATTCAGGAGACGCATTTCATTTCTTCTGTGGACTGTCAAGTGCTGGCCCGAGACTTTGAGGTTTTCTCAGCATATGGCAACCCGCGGGGGAAGGGAGTCTCCTTGCTAGTTAAACGTACCCTTTCCGCGACGGTCGACGTTGTCCATAGGGATGCGGAGGGCAGGCTGGTCGTGGCAGATGTTACCGTAAAAGATTCTGTGTTTCGGGTGATTGCGGTTCATGCGCCCAGCACCGCTCGTGAGAGGGTCTCATTCTTCAGTCAGCTTGACGCGTTTGTAGATTGTCGGAAGCGGGTAGTGCTAATGGGGGATTGGAATGCCATCTTAGACCCCAACATAGATAAGGTAGAAGGCGGAGCTAGAGGGTCGGAGAGGTACGAGTCCAGCCTGGCTGATCTGATGGCTAGATAAGGACTGGTCGACAGGTTTTGTGTCGAGCATCCAGGGCGGGAAATGTGGACGTGGACCAATAGCGTTTCCTCCTATCCAAATACCTATTTGGATAGGATGTTGGTTAGGAGAGGCGAAGTAGACTTCGTATCCTGTCCCACGTTCACTTGGCTAGGCCAGATGGACCATAATTTAGTTATGGCCTAGCTGAAGCTAGGAAATAGGCCTAAGTTAGCAGGGTACTGGAAGTTAAACACCTCCCTTCTGGAGATACAAGACTTCCGAGATCAGTTAAGAGAATTGATTAAAAAGGCACTAGTGGGGGCGGTTACTGGGAGTAAGTGGTGGTTAGGTCTCAAAGTCAAGATCAGAAGCTTCTCCGTCAAGTATGCCCAGCGCCTCGCACTAGATAAGGCCAAGACAAAGAAGCAGCTAGAGCAGAAACTAGCCCAGACTACAGGGGAGGGTGATAGGGTTAGTCAGGAACTAGCTAAGCAGGACCTTCTACGCGAGACTAGCGAGCATTACGAAGGCCAAGTAGTTAGAGCTAGGCTTAGAAAGATAGGCAACGAAGCAGTCAATTCTGATGCAGACGTGCGCCGTGAGGTTTCTAGGCGTGGCTCGGACAAATACATTGCGAAAGTCAGACATCCGGATGGACGCACCCTGGAATCGACTCGGGAGATCTGCGAGGGGTTTCGAGAACATTTCGAGGAGCGTTTTACACAGCAGCCTGATCTTCCAGTCCTTGATTTTAGCGACTATTTGGCCGACTCTCTCCGCCTCGAGGCAACTAGAGCGGCTAGTTGCGAGGGCCGGGTGACGGAGCGGGAGGTCTTTACTGCGCTGAAGCAGGTCAGCTGTGACAAATCGCCAGGACGAACTGTACTTGAGGCTGTCGCCCATGTTTCTGCCTCTTCTGACGAATATGTTCAACCATTGGTTTGCTCAGGGATCCATCCCAGGGCAGGTAACCAAGGGAGTGATCACATTGCTGAAGAAAGGTGATGGGCATGGAGTGGAAGAGTTAGACGACTACAGGCCCATAACTCTGCTAAACACAGAGTTGAAGATTTTGGCCAAGGTCCTGTCGAATCGGCTGCAGGTTGTTATCGGCGAGTTGGTTGAACCTGAACAGAACTACGCTGTGAAGGGGAGATCGATTCAGAACAACTTGCACCTGATCCGCGCAATCCTAGAGGGGGGAATAGATGACGACACGGAAGCCGCGCTGATCAACTTAGATCAGTCCAAAGCTTTCGATAGGGTCGACCATTGTTTCCTGGCATCTGTCTTAGAGGCCGCCAGTTTTAAACCGGACTTTTGCAAGTGGATCTCCGTAATGTACCGACAGCCCATGGCTGTCGTGTAAGTCAACAGAAAGCGCTCGAAACCCTTTGTTATCTCTCGGTCGGTTCGTCAGGGTTGTCCGCTGTCGCCCCTGCTTTATGTCCTGGCTTTGGAGCCTCTGCTCCACAAGCTGAGACATGGGGAGGAAAATTCGGCCCTGCGCGGAATGGCTCTGCTTGGCAGCTCAGCTGCGAAGGTATCCGCGTTTGCCGATGATGTCACGGTCTTCGTGTCAGGCTTCAGAGACATTGAGGTCGTGTCAGAGGCACTTGCACAGTACGAAAGAATCACGGGGGCCAAGATAAACCGCAGCAAGTCGGTAGGACTGCGGTTGGGCGCCTGGAGTGGCAACACAAACCTCCTGGCGCCCTTCAGCTGGACAGATGGCCCGGTCCGGATCCTCGGCGTGTGGTTCGGACCGGGTCTCCAGCTTGACAAGAATTGGTTGGAGGTACAGTCAAAGGTGGAGGCTGCAGTCAATTCGTGGCTTCCTAGGAAACTTTCCTTAAAGGGTAGAGCTGAGGCGTGCGCCACTTACGTCTTTCCTCTCATTCTTTACCGACTGGCCGTACTTCCCCTGCCTGCACAACACCTAAAAGCTCTTGTCGAACTCTTGTCCTCGCTCCTCTGGGACAGAGGAAGACACTGGGTGAGCAGGCAGGTCTGTATTCAACGTCCGTGTGAAGGAGGCTTGGGAATGCCGAACCTGAAGTGTCATCGAGATGCTGAGAGGCTAGCCTTCCTGAGCCACTATATGCAAGATGACCAACCGTGGCACCCCGTGGTTACTGCTGCCTTCCCTGACCTCATTCTCGACCCTTCCATCGAGAGCCGTCGCAGGCCGCGGGGAGAATCTGCCTATATGAAAGAGTGCCGAGCCGCGCTAAAACGACTACCAAGGTCCAGTGACCTTGTGACTGCTACCCGTAGGGAACTCCACAGGGATCTAGTGAAGGGGGCCGCCGACGACCCGCTATGCGCGCATTTGGGTTGGCAGCAGAGTGAGATCCGCTCCGTGTGGAGCTGGGCGCCAGGCTCGAGTCATCTGAACAATTCGGAGTTCTCTCTGACCTGGCGATTGGCCTGAAATGCACTTCCACTCAACAACATACAATGCAGTTCCGGGTTTTTGGAGTCGCCTAATTGTCCCCGTTGTGGGACAATGGCCGTAGAAACTACTGATCACGCTTTCTTTGATTGCCGCGAACTCCGCCAGTACTGGTCGTATGTCAGCGAGGTGACGGCTCGCATCGATCCTGAGCATCTTCGCCCAGTTACCGTAACCAATGTTGTGGACAACGTGAGGCCGCTGTGGGACCAGGAAAGACAAATGGTCTACGTTATGATCCTGGCCGTGGCGAGAATGGTGATTTGGACGTCGCGTTTGCAAGGTTGTCGGGGGGGGGGTGTTGTCTTTTTCAGATCAAGATCTGATCACTTTCTTTAAACACCAACTACGGGTGAAGATCAGATGTGATAGAAGAAGGCTGCATCGCGCGGCATTTGACAGAAGATGGATACATGTGGCAAGTCTGTGTGTACGAAGAGGAGCCAAATTTGAATACGTGTTCCCCGCCTAGGTGTGGAACGCGCAGTTCTGTAAAGTAAAATTAAACAAGTAGCCTCTCAGCTAGCTGAGTGTGTGTTCCATCCCCCCCCGATTAGAAAGCCTCCAAGATCCCCATCCCCTCTTACCTGCAATTTTTGTTTTAACCCCTTCCTCTAAATTTCACCCATCTTGGAGAGAAAGAAATGCAAACTAACCCCCATCCCTTACCCACAAAATTTTCTTTTCTCCATTCACCCCTATCTAGAGGGCATCCCCACCTAGAGACTGACCTGCAGAAGCGAGGTTCCTTTTACAAACCTAGTGGAACGGGCAGTCTATCAACTAGACGGGGTTGGAAGGGTCCTACTAATCACCTTTTGTTTTTTCTTCCCCCGCCCTCAACACAAATGAATTATTGTACCATTTTATTGTTATCTTTTTTGTTTTTACACATCAATAAAAATGTTTTAAAAATTGGGAGTTAAGTAGGACGTCCCCCAATATGAAAGGGTGAATGCGGTATTATGGTGAAAGAAGATACTAGCTGGGAGAAACTTTTGACTTTGTTTAGTTCTGGAGTGACAAGGATGACAAACGACCCCCACAATCCTCCCTTTTGAGTTGGCCATGTGCCTAAGATTTTTGTTCATCGTTGATTTTGACTGTATTTTTAACATGAATAAAAGATTTAATATCTCAAAGTGTAGTATCTGTTCTTCAGATGCTGCACTTCCATTTCTTGTTCTCTTTCGGTGGAGGATCAGTCCTTCATGACTGAGACAATTTTTTTATTTTTGTACCTTTTCTCCACGTTAAAAAACGACCCTGGTGTCTAACTGTACTGTGGTGAGGCATAGTAAATAGGTACATTATAAAGAATGAAATGGAAAATGGATTACATCATAAAGAATGAATGATAGTTGCTATAAACAGTGTGATTTCAATAAAGGTAGAATGGTAGTTGCAAAAAAGTAGTATGATGTCAGAAAACAAATAGTGTCTATGCTTGTTTGAAAGCAGCCCTTACCTGCTCCTCCCTCAATCCAATTTTTCCTCAACATGGTGATGTGGTCATGTTGAAGCTATGCCATTTGGAACTCAGATCCTAGTAGACAGGTTTGGCATACAGTGGTATGTTTACAGGAAGAGTGAACCTCAGAATCCATCGTCCTCTGATCATATCTTGGTCTGTGGCAATGAAGGACGTGTCAGGTTCAAAACTGCGAAACCATGGGGTGATGATAATATTGTTTCTGTGCACATGCATCCACCACTTTCTTTGTGTTTTCTTGATTAAAATTTCCTAGACACTATGGAATTGCTGGACCTTGTGCTTGGTATCAAATATGAACCTGTATTCTTAGAGATCTAATGGAATGCTATGGATGAGGAAGACTTCATGCAAACCAGACAATTTCGACTCAAAATCTGTGTCAGTTGTCTTTGCAAAAATCACATTCACTCAACAAGAAGCAGTAACGTATGTGTGTATGCTTGTTTAAAAGCAGCAGCAAGAACTGTTAGCAGTTCATTTCAACAGATACTAAACTACTTTTTCGTTCTAAAGAGGAAAGGGGAAAGACAATCTACAACTAAAAAATTTTTATTTCCAATCTTTTAATAAATGACGAGTTTCTAAAAATATTAAAGCCAGAAATGGCTTTTTATTTAATGGTTTAAAATTTGAAAGGTCATAAATTCATTATTTTTTCAACTGTTAATAAAAGATTAAAATCGTTGACTTGTTTACAAAGAAAGGAAATGCATTCGATTGGAATTTAGTTATTATTTTGTTTGAAATAAGATTTTTAAGAATTTATTTTCTGATTGTTCATTTTTGATTTCAATAAATTTTCAACTAAGAGTAAATAAATTAAACCTGTATTAAAGGTGTACATCACATAACTGTTGAGAACATAAAATAAAAAAACAATAACTTAGAGCAAATGCAGTATAACTAAATCCTCTACTTTTAACGTGTGGAAACAGAGTTTTTGAGAATTTATTTTTGATTAAAGCAGTCTTATTGATGCACAAGAAACAATAGCTGCTAAGATATTCACATAACTTTGCTAAATTTAAACGATTATGTGTGGGTCCATCAGTTTTTTTTTGGGGGGGGGGCTTGCCATGCGGTCTTAGGGTTAGTGGTAGGGTAAGCAATTTTCTTTTTTCAGTATTATCCCGTTTCCAGTTAAGTGATCAGTTTGGCTGCCATTTTTATTTTCAGGTTTCGATAAGAACATTTATCAAAATAAAATTCTGAAATAAAAAAAATCTCAGTTTCCACACGTTAAAAGTATACGGGTCAGTAGAGAATTTAATTCTACTCTTCTCGTTATTTTATTTTTACAATTTCTTAATGGTGTACTATTCTGGGTTTAAAAAAAAAAACAAAAAAAAAAACAGACACTTGAAGTAGTCACACCATTTTATCAATATGGAACCGTTTAATAACACAGTTCTTTCTTAGAACAATAAACAAACATCCTCAGTAAAGATTCTCATGCTCGGGTTAACTTGAGTGCATTTACAAATGAACAAAAGACTTCGTTTTAAAAAGGAGTGTCTTTTTAATCTAAGTTTATTTCGTTTTCACGGAGCAAACGATTTAGTCACTTTACCTAGCAAAAGTAAGTCAACCAGAAAAGTAATTTAACCATTAAATAGCCAAGTGAAAAGAAGATAGTTTTCTAAAGTTAGTTATTGATGTTGTAATCGAAGACCCCTTTAATCTTCTATCTTATATATATATATATATATATATATATATATATATATATATATATAAGTGCAAAATGTGTGTGTGTGTGTGTGTTTGCATGTCTCGCAAAAACTTTAAACCATGCATGACCGATCCTCATGAGATCGGTATCGTTTTGAAGCTTTATATCTCAGTTGACAAATATCATATACCCGCTAGTGTATATATATATATATATATATATATATATATATATGATAGTTTGCTTTTAGAATTCCCTCCCTGGTTCTCGAATATACAGAAATTCAAATACAATGTAAATAAACATCTTGTTGCACAATATGCATAAATAATGAACACACTTTTCACTTGTTAAAGCTCTCAGTGATTAAAATGTCAAGTCTTTAATCTTCTCTTAATAGTTCAATAGCATTATGTCATAACGAGATAATGAGGGAAAAAATTGATTTGTTCATCAAATTCCTTGGGTAATAATAAATGGAAGTAAAAATAACGGGAAAAACAAAAACAAAGGAGTAATAGTCAAGAAGCAAATAGAAACTAACCCCGAAAAGTAAATTTAGTCCAAGTTTATTAAAGAAATAAAAGACACATTGCTTTTCTTTCCCAAAGCAAAGGTTAAAAATTAACGATGATAACAATTACAAAAAAAATAAACAAAAAAAAACATGCATAGAGAAAAAAAAAAAAAGGAATCTCTAATTAAAATACAATTCTAAACTTAGTTATTGTCACTCTAAGCGATACTAATAATAATGGAGATAAACGATGACAAAAAAACCCAACATATTTGCTTACTTGAATCAGAGAGAAAAAAAAAAAAAAAAAAAAAGCATACAATAAAATTTAAATGTGAAAAGACTTTTTAGAAATGCTCTTTTGATGTCTTTCCTCCCAGTCTTTTTCTCTCCAATATTTCTTCTTTCAAATAAGTCTCTTCTAGAATAAATTCTCTTTCAGATTTTACCTTTTTTCTTTTTCTTTTCCTGGAAAGGTAAATTTTCTTTAAAAAGTGATTCTAACTCTCAGAATCTTCTAGGATTTTCTGGTCCTTATCAATAAAACTTGTTGATTCAATGAAGAGGGAATTTCTTTTCCCTCAGTTCTCTTTCAAATGAGTCTTTTTCTAAGTTTTTTTCTTCTAGCTTTTTCTGTTTGTTTTTTCTTCTAGCTGGGCCGGTTGACCATTTAAATGTCTATATTTCTTACAGCTGGTGTCTACAAAACTAACAGTTTATCAGGTTGTTTGCAGTGGGAATTTAGTTCTGTGCAGTACTACGAGGTCCACTTTCCCAGGCCCTGCCTTCTCTCTTTGAGAATGGGTTAGTTTATTGCTAATCGCCTGAGGTGCCCTTACCGGCGAATATCAACAGGGCTGTCCAGGCACTTTTTGCAAGTCAGACTGCCCCATCCTTGGGGCCGCTGACTTTTCAATCCCACTTTTCGACCCTGTTATCAAAGTTCTTACAGTGAGAGAGAACTAAAATCCTTTGGAACAAATAATTTCCCTTTTTAATGAAGCCTATTCGCCTCTTAATTAAAGGGGATGAAGCAAAAAAATATGTTCAGTTTCAACAGAGCACTAAAAGACTTGTCTTTTCTTGTAAGGAAATCTACTGGAACTTTTAACGTCTATAATTGTCTTCTGACGGAAACCTGAAAAACCAACGAGTTTCTTTGGTGGTAATTCTGGTTCCGATTAAAATGGGTGGGTTAGGATAGTGCAAAGGAATTTCCTTCTTCAAAAATCTCATCTCTCTCTCACCTTGGCTGACTACTAAAATAATGACAGTGATCAGTCACAGACGAACCCCATGGCAAAAAGTGCAGACACCCCATCATTGTCTTGCAGTCACTGCCTAATGGTTGAAATGGCAAGAAAAATAAAATTCAAAGTATGGGCAAAAATCGACTAAAAAAAAACAAGCAAAAAGAAATTATAAGCCTCTTCTTAAAAGAGGCTTATAATTTCTTTTTATTTTACGCATAAATTTTGATTGTGTTTGAAAGAAAACAGACCAAAAAGTTAATCTCTAAAAAGGAAAATAATGTATATTAACGTGCTAAAAAAAAAAAAAAATGCATTCTAATTTCAAGTCAGAATAAATCAACTTTAAAAATCTCTGGAAAAATAATTATCAGTTTTCTTAAGCTATTTCAACGATAATTAGTAAATTAAAACCTTAAGATAACGAATTTTATTTTATTTTCAAGATTATAAAAAAAATTCTTACGCTGAAGTTTCAACATTCAATGCGTACAAGGGAAATATAATAGTGTTTCCCTCGAAACTATCATCATTAAAGTCACATGAAATTTCATTTATATTATTTTATTGATTAAAATATTGAATAAACAATGTTTATTAATTCAATGATAATATCGTTAGTTCGAAAAATTATTTTTTTCGAGTTATATTGATTTCATTAACCCGGAAATTAGGGGCTTTTTTAAAAAAATTTTTATATAATGTTCTTGAAATATTAAAAAAAAAATTAATTGTCAACATCTACTATGCTTTATTTTCATAAAAAAGCAAAAATAAATGTGCTTTTTTTTTTGTTTTTTTTTTAGTAAACTTCAATAAAGGTATTTTTGTTTGTATAATACATTTTCACTGAGAAGTGGTTCATTATATTCTGTGATCGTTAATTAATACTGAAAATTTCATTAAAATTAGCTGATTTCTTGAATTTCGGTGATTTTTTTAAATGAAGGGAGAGGTTAAAATGTTTATACATTTTGTGGATCGCCGATGATCCACTGGATCGGCCATTCATTTTGCACGTCCCTAGTCATAACAATCAGCAGAAGAAACCATATGTTTGGCAATGGTTTTGTCCATAAAGTCCCAGAATCAACAACAGCTGATACATGAAAACATTCAAGAAATCAAGACTGAAAAAGAAAAAACGAAAACAAAAAACTTCACCATGATAAATCACTTGTGATAAACTGAACAATAAAACTAATTTTTTTTTTTTCCTGATTTTATCCTGTTTTTCTGGAACCAGTGAAGAAAAACAATGTAAATATTGTTACGAGTTCATCGGAGAAACTTTTTTTTAACGGTACAAAATTTTGCGAGCTTTAAAATATACTCAGTGGTGACTGGTGAAATACCAAATTTGGAGAGTGCAAAGTTACCCCTCAGTTAATTGTCAGTCCCATTGGGACACGACAATAAAGTTCCTCAGACACCCTTAAGTAAGGTGCCTCGACCCCACCACCTCCACGAAATCCACC